>NW_017534963.1:2581629-2639543 GCF_001853355.1 Bactrocera latifrons
TTTTTGTGGTTGAATGAAGCTTAAAATTTCAGCTTTCCAACACTATATGGTATGACTAAACGTATATAAATGCAACGACATCTATTGACATTATTAATACGAAAATACTTTTTCGACTACTCAATAGTTAGCCATTTATCATAGCGGACAAAAGTTAGACACCAATTTTTTTTATATCCACAATCAAAATACAATACATACATATAACTTGTTTAATGTTTGGATAAACTTAGCAGTTTTCGATTGATGATATACACATGCATGTTATTTGTTGTTTATTTTTCTGTTTACTCAAATAAATTATACATTAACTTTATATAGGACTTTTTCGATGTTATAATTTTTACTTTACTTAAAAGTCGGCAGAAAGTTTAAGAGTTAACGCTGCGAAAATCCTTAAGTTGAGTTTTTAAGGAATACCTTAACATTCTTATTCATTCGCACATACATAGAATGTATTGTTACAAGTTGAAATATAAATTCAGCAAATAAATTCACGTCTGGTAAATTTTATATTGTTAGCAGCTACAAAGTAGCAATAGAAAATCTAGTTCACAATGCTCTAATTAGAATAACTTTTAGTTATTTCTCTGGGTTGATGTCTTCACTATTTTAAACATGGTACATATCCTGGTATAAGAAGAAGAAAGACATCGAAGCTACTATTTTCACTACTCTCATGATTTTGTGGGTATATAAATCTACCTCTTTGATGCGAGTAGATTTTGTGAGTTAATCTCCAGATTTTCAAGTTATCGTTAGTAGAAAGTACTTGAATCGCTTATCTAAAATCACGTATCAATAGGTTATACGACTATTCCGGCTTTGGTGCTATGATAATTAAATTCAAAGAGTTGATTTAAGTTTTCTTAATAAAATATAAAACCTTGAAAATTATATCTCCAACTCTCCAATACATGTAAAGAATTAAAGCTTTTATGAGAATTCATATTGACCGGGCTGCCATGTATCGTTTTATAGAGTTTTCATGCTTTGGACTGGATAAGTACGGAAACTCGAATAGAGAACTTGTCATTGAGTTCAAGGTGTATTATTGCTCACTTTACTAAAAAATCGCCAGTAAATTTATTATTTATTCTAAACTTACATAACTAATACCGTTACATTTTAAATTTGCTATACAACCCTCCAGGAATTTCGTGGCACTCGCCATATGTTGTCGACCACATACATAACTTTTGACATATCCTAGCGGTCAAAAATAGCAAAGCAAAAAATTCTGTAATTTGGCCTGCGGTTGAAATGTTTGAATATCTGAAATCCAATCGTATTTGCGAATTCAACCGCACTAAAATTCACTTCGCCGTGCAGTGGCGCCTGTCAATCAAACGCGTGTCAAGCGGTCATACAAGCAAATGTTTCTACTTATGTATGTATGTATGTACCCTACTCATACTGCGGTGCTACTAAAAGTTGCATGATCCAAATGGTTGCATTAAGTTTATGGCTGCTTCCTCGTGCGAACTTCGTATTCATTTTTGTAACCACAAAAACAACAGCAGCAAAACAAATGGAGCTCAACGTTTAACTGTATCCAACTGCGCTGAATGTTTTGCATATTTAATTTGGTTGCACAGTGTAACCAGCAAAATGCGGCTATGGAAGTTGCCAACTAAATTTATCATACAATTTTAATGAATTGAGCTGAAAAGTGAAACACATACATACATACATATTTGTAGATGTACATATATTTATATTTATAGTTTTTATCGTAGTTTTCGAATCTTTTTAGTTTCGTTTACTTGCTTGCATTTATTTATTTTACTCTCTTCATCGTTACTGAATTTTTAATTAACTTTAAATGCCGCAGCGGTAACTGCTTAATTGCGTGCAAAAATTAAAGCGTGTTTTTTCCAAGCAAATTCGTGAAAATTGATCAATTGAAGTGTGTGCAATATTATTTATACAGAAGCTTTCGCTTCTTTCTTTGCCTGTGATACAATTTGGATTAACAGTTGTGATAGTACGGCCTGTAAGCTCATATTTATACGCTTTAAGCACCTCTGCATGTAAGTTGAAATTTTTGGAATTTCAGCAGTAATTTTAACGTTCTTCCGGTTGACGGAAATTTGCGGCATGCTGGCGTTGCTGCTCTCGGTTGAAATAAATATGCGGCTGGATTCTGATAGTTGCTTACCTAGAAAGAAAAATAATATGTTCGAAAAATTTACATATTTATATACTTATACTCATTTAAAAAATAGTATGTTAAATAAAGATTAATTTTTGCAATTTGAACTAAAAGACTGGTCTTCTATTAAGTCATAAAATATAAAATTCTATGGCAAAGCACTTATCTAAGATATATGTACGAGGGGGGTTCAAAAAGTATCGCGAATTTTGTGTTTTTTTCCAAAATTATTTATTTATTCATGAATATCTTTTTTGCCCCCTTTAAAGTAATCCCCATGAGATATTATACACTTGTGCCAACGGTTTTTCCAATCTTCGAAGAACTTCAAAAAATCAATTTTTTTTTATCTTCTTCAGCTCCGTACCGTCTTTATCTCGTCAAGAGAAGCGTAACGTCGTCCTTTCATGGGCTTCTTCAGTTTAGAGAACAAGAAAAAGTCACAGGGGGCCAGATCTGGGGAATACGGTGGCTGCGGCATCATTAGTRTGTTGTTTTTGGCCAAAAAGTCGCGCACAAGCAAAGATGTGTGAGCAGGGGCGTTGTCGTGGTGCAAAAGCCAATTTTTCTCACATCTTCTCGGCCTTCTGAGAACAGTTTGTACCACCGATAAACATTGCTTCGGTCCAAGGTAGCTTCTCCGTATGCCACAGTCAACATTCGGAATGCATCCGCACACTTAATTTCGTTTTTCACACAAAATTTGATACAGGTTCTTTGATNCACTTAATTTCGTTTTTCACACAAAAATTTATACAGGGTTCTTTGTTCCTTTTTTTTTTTTTTTTTTTTGAATAGGTAAAAATCGAAGACGATGTTAAAGGGGCTACAGCTTATCAAAAAAAAAACTCCGCCAGAGACATTGAAATTGGTCTCTGAGATGGTATAAAATGGGAGCCAGTGCGAAAATTTGACGATAGGCGTGGCACCACCCCCTTTTTGGCGGCGCCATATCTCGTGACCCGAAGGACATATCTCGTCTAAATTTAGTTCGTAGCTTTCTTCTCATATTCCTATGTCATAGTGTGAAAGTTTGTGAAATTGCACTACAACCACGCTTACTTCCCATATAACAAACTTTTAAATTTCATTTGATTATTTCACCTTCCGGTATACAATACAAAATTAGAATAACGTGGTAAAAGTTCGCATAAATAGTGCCTTTATGACCAAAAATGGTTCAAGCCCCCACATACAGAAAATGTGGAGGCCAGTATCCATAGTTGATGTATGACTCATACAAATAAAATTCAGGCACAATCCTTTCCTTTCCATTGGTAATTCTGAGTAGCGAAAATGGGTTGAATCTTGTTACTTACATCATCCAACATTTGAGATTTTTCTCTTAACAGTTTATCTTTGATCTTTGTGGATAAATAGAAACAATTGGGCGAAAACTTGCCCTAGTTCTTATATATGTATCTATAACCAAAATACCACCCAATAACCAAATAACATAACTTTGCTTCATATGATTGATTATTGTATCTGAGGTACCTTAATGAAACCCAGGAATAATTTTTTTTAATTACTTTGCTATTATCAGTTAATAGATTAAATCGGGTCGATACTACCCCTACTCCCATATAATACAAATAATGATTTTGGTTTTTCTAACAAATAATATGCCAAATATATCAGTCAGTGTATGAGTAATATAAAGTATACTTTTGTATTTCTATATAAAATTGCCTAGATTCTGACCCTCTAGTTGATGTTTGATTCCTGCGAATTTAGACCTTCCTTACTTGTAATGATTCCTTTGAAATCCAAGGATAACACCGGTCTACTGTGTTTTTTTTTTTTTTTTGCCTTATGCAAGTATATAAAATGATTTTGGTTATGTCTTTGCACATAATGCGTGAATCTATATTTATGATTTTGCACGGTTTGCTCTCGTTAGTTTTACTATAAATCAGAAAATGAGAAAAAATAGCAGATATCTTTATAACGAGAGTTTTGGTTAAAGATACATCAAAGTAAACAGAGAGATAAGTGTTGAAAATCTATAACATTAATAAACGGCTTTTACGAACTTTTCTTTTATGATTTTGGTTGACAATATCTTCTTAAGGACCTGCAGTAATCTGCTATAATGAGGCGATCTTCATCATCTTGATACCTTTTTTCTATCATTTATAAATCCTAGTGAAGCCACGATCTCTTTTTCTCACCGTAGTATCATAAATTATCCAAATAATTGCGGATGAAGACCTAACTTGATACTTATGTTTGTTTCTAAGAAACTTAAAGTTTGGTAGCATATTTTGCACAATTTCTTCATAATTTAAAGCTTTAAGGTTAAGTAGAAAAATGTCGACTATCAACACTAAACATTATCAAGCTTCGCTGTATTTTTCATAAATCGCCATATTCGAGGTCCAACCAATAACTCAAATTAAATGTTTCCATACCATACTTCAGAAATCTTCTGCAAATGTAATTAGAACAAAATACTTTACTTCGACTGATAGATTGTACCGATTTCGTTGATTTTGGTGCCATCATTGCTTATCTTATTTTAGAAAGTAATAATTATGGTAAGGTTTGCAATATACCATATGAAATAATTTGGCCCGGACTAATCTTATAATAAATAATGTCAGCTATTACACAAATTTTTATCTAGCTAATTTTGTCATTGGGAAAAGGATGGAGATCAGTTCCTTGGTCCAAGAAAAGTAATCATCCTTTAGGATGCCTGCGCTTGACACACATATTCTGCTGCCTCACTATTCGGTGTATCAAACCGTTGGGATCCCAGATGCTAACAGCGTAGTCTTGCCAATGCGAGACAAGTGCACAAGAAATGATCCATTGTTTCCCTGGTGCCCTGCTCTAAACATTTCCTTCAGTCTTCTCGATCTGTGAGCCCCATTCGGCGAGCGTGTGCCGCCATCATGATAAAAAACGTTGAACATCGAGTTTGCTTTAATTGCATTTTGTGTTTACAATGACATCACAAGTACGAAATCGTTGAAAGTGTTGCAGAAGCGTTTTGTGGAGTCTATTTTTGTACAAATGAAATTTTGGAAACTATTCAACGGTGGGTCAGTTGCATCCAAATATGCTGATGTTCCATTTGTACACTCATAATTTGCAATCATAATTAAATTGTGAATAAACTTTTATAACGTATCTAACCACTAACGGGTTTTGTGGGAAATCATATATGTATGTGTAAGGCATTTTAAATTGTTTAACCTTGGTATCCTTCATAGAATGAAACAGCAGTTCCACCATTTTGCCTCCATAGCCTGCAAGCGCATTTGTTGTAGAAGAAATTGTCTATCGTCCTGAGAAGCCTACAATTAATCGAGATGTGTAAAGGCAACAGCTAAATTTTCCTCCACAATGCTGCGCTAACAATAATCGCAGAGATGCAATATTTCGTTGCTACTTTTCCATTACACTTTTCCACATTGATAACGCTGTTGTGTACGTCCTTTTGAGCACTTTACAGTAATGACTTTGTTGTGTCACTTTGCGTTTGCCTTCACCTCATCTCACCTCAATTGAACTGTTGTGTTGAATACACAGAATGCACATTAAATGCGGACACTATCGGTGAAGTTTCAGTTAAAACCAACTGCATACTCACACACCCATCGGTGTATGTTTAATCTACTGATGTTGGCAAAGTGTCAGTATAGTTCACCGAGCTGTAGCTTACTTAAGTGATTGACTTGCAGGGAAGTTGCTAATAATTTGCGCAAAACTTTTACTGAGCATGCAGTGCGATTAAGTTGATTGGAATGAATTAATTATGGAAGAGCGTACTGGATGGAGTTCGTTGCGGTAGTGAAGTTTCTCTAATGGCTATCGCTATCTGAGCACTGTATGAAGTTCGTTACAGTGTTAAAGAAATTTCTCTAGTTAACTTAAGTACACATACATTTAGTTTGATGTAGGATTTCACTAGTTTTTAATCGCTTTCAAGCATTTTATCACATTACTTCGAATCAACTAAAATTTAAAACACTGTAGATCAGGTGGCGACCTTTTGAAGGAGAAAAAATTTAGTTTATATGTTGGACATATATTTACTTCAATGTATAAATTTCAACATTGCCTTCACGAGTTCAACTTTTCTATCCCACAGTTGGAAAAATATTATATTTAGAAAAACCTGTTCAATAGATAAAATTTTGAATCCTGTTTATTGTAACAGCTCCATTGAAAAGTACCCGGCACATATAAGATGCTGTTAGAACTACTTATATGCATACGGTTTTTAGTAAGTCCTAACCTTAAAAACTTGCATAAAGTTAATAGCTCGGATCGTTAGTTTATGACATCATTTTGATTGAAGCCACTTTTGTTAGTTTGAAAAAAAACGGATCAAAAGTAATTTCGGGTGTTTATAAAATATAGCTTTTTGAAGCGAAAAATTACATTTAAAGTCAAAGTTGAAGTAAGTCAACAATATTTGGACTTTGCAGCAGGGAAATCAGACGTTGAAAAATGGTTTCCGATGTAAGAACTAGGCGAAAATGATTAGTAGGTGGTGAACGACCTAAAGTGGCTGTTACCGACGAAAACATCACAAAAGTCTCAAAAAAAAAAACTTTGGATTTCCGTAAAGTTCGAGATAGCAGATACTTTTAAGATATCAACTGAAGGTGTACATTCCACCATTCACGAATAATTGAGTATGAAAAAGCTCGGTGCAAAGTGGGTTCCGCGTGAGTTTACTTCTGATGAAGAACAACAACGAGCTGATAGTTCGGAGCATTGTTTGGGGATGTTTAAGTGTAATAACCATGAGTTTTTGCGTCGATATTTGGCAATGGATGAAACATGGTTCCATCATTTCACTGAGGTCAAATAGACTGTCATCCGAGTGAACTGTGCACGATGAACGCGCTTTCAAGGTTATGGCGTCTGTTTTTTGGTATGCGCCTGTATTTGATATGCTGAAGAACCATCAACATCGAACAAAACCGACCACATTTGGAGAAAAAAGAAGTTTTGCTACACTAAGACAATGTATTGTGCCACGAGTCAGTGAAAACTGTCCCAAAAATCCATAAATAAGTCTTCGAACTATTTCCGCATCCAACGCATTCTCCAAATCTGAACCGCAGCGACTATTATCTGTTCTCAAATCTCAAACCAATGCTCGTTGGAAAGAAATTTCATTCGAATAAAAAAGCCGAAACTGAGGTCTATTTGAAAGCAAAGAAAACATCGTACCACAAAAATTGTTTCGAAAAGTTGGAGGGTCGCTATAATCAGACTATCACGCATTAAGGGTTTACTATGGTAGACAGGGAACTTTCCAATTCATCTGTTATATTTATACATAATTTTTGCATAGCACCTTAATGGTAATTGCTAAGTTCAAGAATAACAAAAGAATTTTTGCGCGGAGATCGCTCTTGATAGTGAAAAAATAACCTCTAAATATATTTCTGACTTGACAAGCTTCAGTGAATTTGGCCATGCCTCGGATGCATAAAAGCAAACTGGACAATAAAATATTGAAGAAAGTTCAGTAAAAGTTCCATCAAAGAGGTTCGTTTGTAGCAACAAATTTTAAGATTTTAGTACATCAAAAAAAAAAAAAACAATATTCCACCTATAAAAACTGGTAACAGTAAAGGGTACGCGAGACACTTTAACTAGAAAACTGCGTACATTTAATATTTCTCACTCATTCTCTCATTTTTGGTATACTCCGCAATTCAATGATGTTTCTCACTTCAAATAACCAGCACATCTGTTCACCGTGCCACTTTTAATAAATTTCCATTTTTTTGTAAATAAACCGTACTAAATTTCCAGACACTGTCATTAACTACACTTATTAAGGTACGAAGCGCTGACGGCCGCGCTTTAATGGTTCCTGGGAAAAACCACGCCCTTATTACTTCGCACTTTCAAGACCGACTGTAGACGGACGCGTGCGCGCTACCTGTGCGCTTCGTACTTAATGACCTGACTTCGGATATGTGGAGGTATAAAAAGGTGAGCAATTTTGAAAACTCGAAACAGTTATGATTTAAAATCGACTTCATACACAACGCATCTGAAGAGTTTAAGGATATTTCACAACACAATTTTAACACACAAATTTACCATAATCACAAATTAATCATGGGTGACATACAATCTAAGGATAACAGTAATGCAAGTGATCTCGAAATCCTCGAATTGGATAAGAGCGAAAATAATTCAACGCTTAGACGCTGCTCCACATTTACTGATCTATATTATCAGGTGTCGGCATCCAAAGCACGATTAATACGAAATGGCAATCGTTCAAAACCACTAAAAATGTGTACATGTCAAAACTATGATCCAGTGTATGTGCTGTGGAAGAACGGTTTTGAAAATGCAGACTTGCGTGCACCACGTAAGATACCGCCCATAAAAGGAAAGAACAGGCGCATCTACGATGTCACAGGTGTTTTAGCTGGTCAGCAAACACCCAAGGGTTTCCCTTTGCACACCACACTATATAAAAGTTTAACGAGCTTCGATGAGGATTTCAGTGACTTCGAGTATATTAGCAGCAAGCAAATCTCAATGAGTTTATTGCCTTACGAGGGAGGCAGCAGCCAAAAGCCATTGCTAGATGCGTCTTCAACATTCAGTGCTACAGAAACAGCCATCAATAGAGATCACGAGGAAGTACCTTACGAAGAAGGCAGCAGCCAAGAGGTTGTACCTTACGAGGAGGGCAGTAGCCAAGTGCCATTACTAGACGCGCCATCAACATCTAGTGTTCCAGATGCAGACATAAATAAAGATCAACAGACGGTGCTCAGTAATATTAATAATGAAGTTCAAAAGGAAATTTGTATGAAAGAATTTTCCAAAGTCATACCCGAGGATAAATCGCATGGTATTCAAGCATCTTTTGTTTGTAAGATGCCAGCGGAGCAGCGGATGATAATTCAAAACTTGATGGCAGACCAGAAGCAGCAAAACGCGAATAAGGTCACTGTAGCGATTAAAGAAAACCAACCAAAAGAATTGATTTGCAAAAACCACCGAAGAAAATCCTTTAATTGGGAATACACAGTTCAACAGCGACAATTCATTGATTTACACGATTTGGGCGGATGTTATTACATCTTTTAATTGTTTAGCGATAATCGTGTCTTATTTATTATAGTGAAAAATAATTTATAACTGTAAAATTTCATGTAATAAAATTACTCCATTCTTAATTGAAGCTTCATTTATTATTTTTCTGATACATTGAAATTCCTGCATTTTTCGTTTTATGGGATAAGTAATAATGATTTTAATTTTAGAAAATTTATTTTTTTCCTCCAAAAAACGTTCAGTTAGGATAGTTTCCCTTTTTCTTAAGTGTTATATTTTTTTGATATAMATTTTTTTTTTATTTTATTTTTTATTTTTTAATTATTTTGTTTTTAATTATTTTATTTGAGTCTTTCACAATATAAAAACTCGTCCATAATCTACAAAGCGAAACTTTCTAGCATTAGATGCAGGGTTATACCACTTTAAATTGATAATATGTGGACACCGTCTTTTATATCATTTATATCAATTATTTTGTTGTTGTAAATTTCTGACAATAGCACCATAAGATCGTGAGGAAAAATTGCAAAACGAGTACAAAAGTGATGAGGAACCCAGCTGACCTACCTTGCAATCTGAAGGGTATTGGATAATTGAGTCTTCTCACGAAACTTTACCTTTTCCATTGTTTAACACTTCCAAGAAGTTTTCAATGAAATGAAAAGTATTCTTTATTTTTGCTAATTCCCGCTCATTTATATGTTCTGGCTTTCAGCTATCTGCTACCTTTAAGAAACTTTGGATAGCGTTCTTGAAAATTCGCTAATTATATGCTCATAGTTTTATTATTAATTGTTGGTATTGTAGATACATATTTCTTTTCTAAATTCATGTTCACTATCATATGTTATATATAAAGGATGATCCATTCCCAGGATTTCTACGTTTTGAAAGAAAAACACAAAAAACTTAAAATTTAATAGACTTTAGACATTGCATATCCCCACATGAAAATATCTAACGTTGTGATATCAAATGATATTGGTGGCCAATTGACCAGCCCAAAACGTGAAATTATCTGCTAACCGAAGTGTTCCTCAATAAGTCCATTGATTAATGTGGCGCCGTCTTGTTGCAGCCAAATGTCGCCGAGATCACGAGCTTCAATTTGTCGGTTATTATGGCGCGATAACGGTAGATATTGCATATCCCCACATGAAAATATCTAACGTTGTGATATCAAATGATATTGGTGGCCAATTGACCGGCCCAAAACGTGAAATTATCTGCTAACCGAAGTGTTCCTCAATAAGTCCATTGATAAATGTGGCGCCGTCTTGTTGCAACCAAATGTCGCCGAGATCACGAGCTTCAATTTGTCGGTTATTATGGCGCGATAACGGTCCCCATTGATGGTTACATTCTCACCGTAATCATTATTAATGAAATATAGACCGATGATTCTACAGGCTGGCAAAATACACCAATTATTAAGGCAATAAACTTTAAAAATTGTTAAGAGGTTATTCTAACAAAAAAATAAATGATCCGCCATCCGAACTGGTTTGGCCGGAATTGAAAGTTTAAACGTATTTTTCTCAAAGCTGTATTTTTCAAAACGATACCCACGATTTCTTAGGTTCTATTGGACTGATTTAACTGAAATTGTTCTGTTTTGATTTTAGATAGTCAGGAGGGTTGAAGTCCTGGGTGCGGTCACGTGCCATTTTTTTGATACCCCTCACTTTGCAAATGTTAATTTTTGAAACTTTTAATATTTTTATTTTTTGATTTTTTCTGTATACCTCTAATGTTTATAAATAAGTAATAAAAAATAGATGATAAAGATATTAATTGTCTTTTCTTATGACACTTAAAATTTACCTATAATTCATAGCTAGATAGGTTTGAATACCCGTTTAAACTATGAATAAGAATTGTTGCTTCAAAAAATACAGGTATTTGCCTAAAGTATATATGAGGGGGTTTGGGAAAGTGATAGGCTCTGGTCTGGATTTGACTTCCTGTATTAAATCCAGTCTAATAGTTAAAAGAAATACGCGGAAACGAATTATTTTTTTTCTGCAAAATTTCATTTTACATTGAATCTGTATTTAACATAAAATAAGGACATACAACTAGTGTGAAATTAAAAAAAAAGAAATTTCGCTTGAATCAAAAAAAAAAAATTTTTTTGCGTAAACAATTTTAAGAATATCCGCTCTGTTCAAACAGCTTCCACAATTTATTTTTGAACGCGTATTTCTCAAAAAACTTTTCTTTTATTATTTTATGCTTATTCTGTACATAATTCTACATATTTAACATATAGATGGCGCTAACTGGCACGATATATGATAATATTATCGATACAATTCGAGGTCTAGACTATCTTCAATTTGATGCTCAACTAAGCTCTAAGTCCATGTGAATATAGTACATATAATGTTTATGAGTATTTTTGCTACTGCAAATTAAAATACTCACTCTTATTAATACCCTTACCGTTTGTACCACGAAATAGTGATTGAATGCTATTATTATTATTTCATCRTTTATGTACATTAAACATGTCAATGAAATTAACTCGACTTATTTCTCGAAGAGCATTATGATTCTAATAGTGAACGAAATCGATTAAGACATTCCCCTAGCTTTGAAGTTGCTTTGTAGTTTCAACCACAGAGAGGGCTTTTTTTACATATCGAATATAAGGACACACATTTTTTTCGTTTGACGCTGCACTACATTAGTATGGTTTGGTGCCAAAATGAAATGAAATCGGTCTACATGTACCCTTATGTATAAAATAAGGTTCATTTATATAGAAACAACTTCTAATCTAGATTTTATTAGGTCGAAAAGTATTTTCGTATTTTGTCGTTACAGTCGCCATACCATATAGTGTTTGAAAGGTGAGATTCTAAGCTTCATTTAAAGGGCCCATACATGACACACATGTGCGTTCGATCGGTATGTGTGCACATGCGGTTTACTCCTGTATGGGCTTGTGCGCGTACCGATCCATGTTCGCGAATAAGTTTGATTTTTACGATCGGTGTGCGCACATGTGTGTCGTGTATGGCGTTGTGTGCGCACAAAATCTTATTTCTCTCGTGTCGCCGAACAGTGAAGATCGCGGACAATGGCAGGTGTTAAAGGGGAGCCTGCTTTAGAGGCTTCAAAAAATCGATTTTTTTGAGAATTTTTTCGGGAGGGATTCAAGCGAAATTTCTAGACTTGTGTAAACTTTTTTTAAAATTGAAAAAAGTAGTTTATGACCAAAAAAAGTTTACTTTATGTGCCTTAAAAATATGTTCAAACTTGACTATTCTTAATTTTTTTTAGTTTAACTAGAAGATATCTTTATGCCAATGATAATAAACATTGCCCTAATTCCATACAACTTTTAGTTTAGTTAGTTTTTTTTTCTATCCTGCCCGCCAATGTAAGAATAATTGTAAAAATGAAAAAATCGGAATTTTTCGCATTCTGCCCAAGCGCTTATATATCTGTTAGACGCTCGGCCACTATTTAACTTCTAATAATTCGAATTCCAGTCTGTAAATTTGGGGAAATTATCTAACAACTAATTTTTGAAGAGATTTTGGCAAAAAAAAACAAAAAATAGACTGTTTGAAGCTTCTAAAGCAGGCCCCCCTTAATAAAGATTTCGTATCAGCATTTATTGATTTTATAAAAAATGAATTGGCAATTTGGCAAACGAAAACTGATAAATATTATAATAAAATTGAGAAAAATTAAAGGTGGAATAACTTATTAACGAAATACAAAGAAATAGATTGAAGTGCTACATTTAAAATAAATTCGAAGAAATGTTCCGCTTGCCTGTCGCATGTGTCCACTGTGTGAAGAACGAACGCAAAATGGATTTGTATGTCGTGTATGGGCGAAACAAATTCATACATATCGAACGCACATGTGTGTCACGTATGCGCACTTTTAACCAAAAATAAAATTGAATTCGGGGTTGTTGAAAAAGGTTACAGCTATTTGTGTAGCACATCAATGGTTCGCTCGTTCGCTTTCCGTTCTGGAAATTTCGAAATTTCGATTTACACTGATGGAATAATGTTTCTAGCGAAAAAATGGCAAAAAGTAGTCGTCCAAAATGGTACATATATGTTTATTTACTTATAAGTACGAATATAAAAAAATAAAACATGATTAGAAATACGAAAATAATTTTTTGATTACTATAAACACAGCTCCTAACATACATTCTATTTATTATTCTATTCCATACTTTTACATACGTTCTTTTTGTTAAAAAAAGAAAACAAATACTCCGTAAAATTTATTATTCTGTGTTGCTGAATCACCGTTTAAAAAGGGGGTTCGGTTTCTCCTAATTTTTTTTAAACCTTTTTTTTTATCAATTATATCAGCATATGCATAACAATTTTTACCTGTATTCTAATCCTTGGGCAGAAGCGTTAACCTTAGCTAACCTAACCTCACTTAATATCTTGAAAGAACAGTGAAAGTAATTTATTTTTTGTCCTGGTAACTTTATGTTAAGGCGAGCTCTAAGCCGAATACCAAAAAACATAATTTTTTGTATAAAAGGGTAAGCAACTTCTCAAAGTTTGTTCAGTGATTCCACAGCTAAAATCTCATCGATAGCTGCTCGGTTATTTTTCCGCATTTTTTGAACGTTCTCTTATTTTTATTCAAAATGGGTGCGCTGCAATCTACAAGAACTCTCGCGTACTCCCAAAAAAGACGTCTTAAATATTGTAAAGCATATGTTGACAAACCGTTAGGACGTTGTTCGACATTTATCGACATACCGAGCTGCGATGCACCTTCCGTTCAACCACAGAAGCGTCAAAAGTACGACCCGACCTATTCGATATGGAAGAGCGCATTTGAAGATAGAAACGCACGCAGCCCACGTACACTTTTGCCCATAAAGGAGGATAATGCAGCTTTGCAGAATTTTACAGATGCCGTGGCCGGTCAATGTACTCCCAAAGGCTTTCCATCATTTACAGAGTTGAGAGAAAGTATGCGCTGTAAGAAGACAGTGAAATGTGAAGATGTCAGTGAAGATTTCGGTATAAGATTTCTAGAAACATCAGCGCTGCCGAAGTCTGATTACAAACTGCATACTGATGAAAAATTTGTAGATTCAGTAATACCTGTACTATCGATTGAAATAATTGACTCCCCAGAAAATTGTTTTCATACTGCTCTCTACCGTAGTGATTTCAACTTTTCCAATGAAAGTCTATGTGATTTTGATATAGTAGAAGTTGGAGAGAATATATACCCATTTGAGGAGACGCCCAGCCAACTTAGTTATTACAGTAATTAATAAGATAAATCTCACTTGCAAAGTGTTTATAATATTGTCAAAATAATATGCTTTTTTTGTATGTTTAATCTACAAAAAAATACCTTTTTTGTAATAAAAGCTTGTAAATTTTATTAAAATAAAAATTCTACAATATTTAAAACTGTTAATTGTACTATTTATTACGAAATTTGTAGCAACCAGAGGGGAAAGGTTGGACACTCTATAAAGTACATCTGTATATAGTATAATATTGGGTAGTAAAAAGAAAGAAAAAAGTCGGAAGGAATAATCTCACCCAAGCCACCAATGAAATTTGTGAAGTTTACGATGTAACGCGACAATGGTTCACTCGCTTCCGTTCTGGAAATTTCGACGTGAAAAAAAACACACGCTTTGGTCGACCTATCGTTGAAAAAGTCGATGGAATTATGAAAAGATTGACCAGGACCGTCACATAAGCAGCCATGACATCGCTAAGGAACTTAACATTCAATATAAAACAGTTTGAACCATTTAAAAAGGGCAGGCTACAAAAAGAAGCTGGATGTTTGGGTACCAAATAGATTGGGAGACTAATTTTACAAAGTAATGCTAACTAATTAACTTTGATTAAGCTTTAGGAATTAATCGCTAGTATTAAATGATGTGTCGAATGTACATATATATAAGGTTATCGCCACAGGTGAATTATATTGAATGCATTTTATAAATATGAAACCTAGATTTTGTTTAAGTTATTATTTCTATTATTGCATTTTTGTAAAGTTTTCAAAATTACTTGTGGTTCATGCTCACATTAGTTACATTTGAGCGTTTAGGCGTTTAAGCATTTGATCTCCCTTTGCATTCAATAAACTCCGCCTTCATCACTTCAATCTTTGTATGTCAACCGTTTGAGACTAAATTTACTCAACTAGTTCTTTTGTTCATCATTTTTTCACTATGCCTTCTAGTAATGGTCTCCTACCTCCAAACTTCAATTCTTCTTCTTGAACTGAATACTTTAAATTTTCTTTTACGCCCACATGTCTTTAAAGGTGTGATACCTTTTTTCAAGTTAGAGATGACCTTGAAAAGTTTTAAATGTTCTTAACTATTGTGTGATTAATGTTTTATGAATGTCCTGTTTATTTGTGTAACACGCAAAATATATTTAATATATAGAGACAGTTGATACATACATTGTCATAAATATCTGGATAATTTAGTTCTACTATTATATATTTTACTATAAAATATTTTTGAAATCGAAAATATAATTTAGATTTTGATTTTTAGAACATACGAGTGCATGTCAGCGAAATTAGCATAGAAATTCTGTTCCATGATCTGTATTTATTTTTCATATATCTCATATTGTATTAGAATGCAATTATTACTCTAATTTTCGCATTTAGTCTTCTTGATTTATTTTATATAAGCATATGGCTTATCTTTTCTAGACGTTACCAACAACCGTTGAATAACTCTACTAAACGCCGTGCATTATGCCTCATGAGTGTAAACAATTCTTACGTAAATTCTAATCCTTTTGTGGTAAAACTAGCATAATATAGGTAAAATCACCAACACCTGCTTTCATGAAAGTACAATGAAAAACAACCAGTTTTGACCTTGTGACTAAGCTAACAAAGCGACAAATTTAGACTACCTGTTCTTACGATCTAAATATAAGGACCAAGAAAATAATGTTTTTTGTATAAAAAGGCAACAATTTCTGGAAGTTTGTTTATTCAAGTTCAGTGACTTCACAGGACAAGATCTCATCGAGAGCTACTCCGTTATTTGTTCGGCTTTTTTTAGTTTACTTTTCTTAAAAATGGGTGGAGTCCAATCTAGCAGACGCGCTTCGTACCCCCAAACACCGCTAGTTCAATATCGATGCATTGAGGAACCTCTAGGAATTAGTTCCACATTTAATGGCATAACGAGAGGCGCTGTTCCACCTGCTACGATAAAAATTGCTCCCTTCAATCCACCGCAGAAACGTCAAAAGCACGATGCTACAAATTCGATAAGGAATCCACTTACGTTTTTAACCATAAGTGAAGATAATGCAGCTCCGCAGAAGATGATAGATGTCGTGAGAAGTACTTCCAAAGGCTTTCCATCATTTTCCGAGTTAAGGGAAAGTATGCGACGTAAGAAGGTAGTAAAACGTCGAGAAGGCAATGAAAATCTTGAAATGGGTTCTTTACGGAAGCCTAAATGTAACCGGAACTCTGAGGATATATTTTTGGATTTGGGAGTACCAACACTACCAACTAAAAAAGATGAAACTGCTGAAAGTGGGTTTCATACTCCTCTCAACCACCATGACTTTAACTTCTCTAACGAGAATCTATTTGAATATATTGATGATGACATTGGAAAGGATCTATATCAATCTGAAGAGACTGACAGCCAACTTAGTTACTACAGCGATTCATCAGATACTTCCGAATCGCTGAAAAATCTGTCCTATGATATGCGTAAAGATTATTATTACTTGTAAAGTCTTTTTCATATAAAGATAATTTTTTGTAACGACAGCCTGAAAGTTTCGATAAAAATAAATAAATAATTGTGATACATTTGAAATTTTGTGTTTATTATACAATTATTTTAGGAAAGTTTGGTATTTATTGGTTAGATGAATTAGGGGAATGGTTAATATTCTAGTGGAAAAATGTGCTAACTTGGACTATTTTTAAGAGATTTTAAGCTGAAAGAGAGATTTTATAGATTACACATTTTCTTACGTGTGTAAGTTTATTTTTTTTCGAAAGGGTGTTTTTTTTTTAGGGCAATCAGTCTATCTTGAAGCATGTCTATCCTTAGCCACGTTTTCATGCGGTGATGTGTCGAAAAAGTGCGTTCAGAGCTCGCATTCGTCACAAGATATGTAAAAGAATATGTGAAGAAAACTATGAATTATGTGGTATAGCTCTGCATCGTAGTTATTCAACGTTTCCAAAGCAGTAGTCGGTAACTTGTTGTCTTTTGACTTTTATTTCTGCGCTCAAAGGCACTGCCAGTGATAAAGTTCACCTTTGAGTCTATTTATCAAGCAGTCAAAAAGATTTTTCATTTCTTTGGTTTTCAAAGCACATACTTTTTCAGGAAGCAGCAACAAACTCAAACCCATTCAATACTCCTCCAGAAAAACGCGTCTTTAAACCTTCGCTCATTGTATCCAACAGAGGAATGTACACCGAGACCCTGTAGTATTTTCAATTACAAATTCAAATTTGAGCACGGCTGCGATGAGTACCGTTGATTTTCCTCATGTTTCCTTATTTTTCCTGTTACTAATTTATATCAGAGCTTTGACGAACAACGACAATTTTGTGGCAAATGGGATAACTGATTCGCGCCGTTGAACTCACCTTTTTTCATATAACTGGATAAGCTGTTCGAAAGTTTTTATCCCAATTCGGTCGAACGGTTGTAATTAATCGTATCGTAACAGATTTGGTAATACTCCTGCTCAGTTGTAGTATTAACAGGGAGTTACTGCAGCAGTTTTCGCTTTTTTTTCTTATTTCGTTGATCGCTCCGAGATCTGTGAAATATTAGAATGCTCGATGTACAATGGTTTAGCTTTTCTATGTTGGAAAACTTGGATGATGTACCACGGAGAATGTATTAATTGAACAGATCACAGATGAATCTAAATGAAATAAAATCGCGAATTTCTGGGTTATATTTCTGTTACTTTATATTTTTTCTGAGTAGAAAATTGTTAATAAGCCATTTAGATCTTGGACGGGGGCTCTCTGAATCCGCCACTGCTGTAATACTTTCGGGAATAATTTTAATGAAGTACCGATTTCTGGAATATTTTAGTGAAGTGAGAATTTCTCGAAATGGTTTAAGCTGAGAGGATTATAGGATAATAATATTTTATTTATGAATATTTTTGAGAATAGTTTAACCCAGACTTCAATTATTCGATTATTTCGACTATTTTCGTGGAAAGCCAAAAAATCACAGTTTCTTACATCTTATATTATATGTATGCCTCAATAAAATTATATATTATGTTCAAGTTATTCACCGGCTTACATATATGTATGTATATTATTACGACAGTTGTCTTTTATATTTCGGAATTAGAACAAAAAACAAATATTAATCATCGAAAAACTCTTTATTTTGTTCAAAATGTTCTATATTAAGATTTATAGACTTTGGCATGTGTTTGAACCATTTTTGCCACCATAATCGAGGTATCTCCAAAAGATGAAAGCTTTAACCGCCTCTTTGCTGTCGAAAAACGTTGACCTCTGAGTTAATTTTTTACGTTCTGGAATGAAAAGAAATCATTCGGTGCTGAATCAAGACTATACGGATGTTAACTCATCAAATCGATGTTTTGCGTAATAAAAAATGAAGTTGTTTCTGTAGATGTGTGGGAACTCGCATTGTCGCGGTGAAAAGTGTTCTGCCTTCGGCGATTAGTTTTACCGCTTTCTTGAAAGAACACTAATGGTTGTTTACAACTCAGAATTTACTGTTCTGCGTTGTTCCAGTGGTATGTACAGTTTTTCCCAAAAAAAACAAAAAAACAAAAAAAAAACGGCAACCATTTGCTGCGTGGAAGTGTTTCGGGCGGGAACAATTTTTATTAGATTCAGCTCACACGCGTAATTCCCGTATTTTCAAGCACTGCTATCGTATTCTGTTATCATTTCTCTCTACCAAACGACACGAGCTTTGTTTTAGCGATTGACAAATTGTGTGGGATTTAACGTGAACAAATTTTTTTTACTGTAACATGATATTGTAATAATAATAATGCTTCTGCCATAATCGCGTACAGTTTTCTCATTCTAACGATAGGTCACATGACGATTGCCATTACGACGATGCAATATCAGTTTTACACAAAGCCTAGTTTACGTAATAACAAATGGTCTTTAACGAACTTTACGAAATTGGTCTTGGAGTAATTTGCGAACTTGATTGAATTCACCATACTAGTCCTTAATTGCAATAAACAAGATATTTAAATATTTTTTATTTAATATTATTTTTCTAGCATATTAGTTTAATAATTTAGGTATAAATTTGAAGTTGAATTTGAACGGTTTCTTCATTCGTTTTTTGTAAAGGGACATGAAAAATATTGAACCATCTTTTCGCAATATTTTATTATTCTATATTATGTTATTTCATTTTCGTTTATATCGTTTTAAAAAAAGTCTTTCGGTAGCAGGTGACTGTGTTAAAAATGCTTACGTAATTTTTTTTTTTCGCTAGTTTTCATATTATATTAAATTTGTGTTCCTATGAATGGATGGTGCAGGTGATAATCCTTCTACTATAATAAACAACATAGCAGAATAAATTATCGACACCTACTTTGTAAGAATACAATGCAAATAATTAAATATTTCTTTATCACTTAAATCACTTAAGGTTAACAAAGAGAAAAATTAGCCTACCTGCGATCCCTAACAACAATATTTTTTGTATAAAAAGGTAACAAATTTTGACCGTTCACTCACTCAAGCTCTGTCATCTCACTGCATAAGAATTCACCTGGAGCTACTTGGTTATTTTTCTGGAATTTTTTTTTATATTAAAAATGGGAACAACGCAGTCGAGGCAACGCGATGCTTGTACTCAAACATCGCCATTTGAATGTCGTAAAGCAATTATTGAATTACCTCTGAGAAGTTGTTCCACATTGTATAACAAGGTAGTCTGCACTGTACCACCAGCTACAGTAAAAAATTCTTTAGACACCCGAACTACCCAGCCACCACACAAACGTCGAAAATACGACCCGAACTGTTCACCATTGAAGAGCAAATTTGGAGATAAGTGCATATCTTCTCAACCCATAATTTTACACAGAAAAGCGAATAATACATCCTTGCAGATAATGGCGGATGCCGTAGTTGGTCAATATACTTTCAAAGGCTTTCCGCCTCAGAAAACATTGAGGAGAAGGATGAGTAGTAAGAAGATTGTGAAACGTCAAGATTCCAGTAAAGGTTTTGAAATGAATGTTGAAAACAATTCAACGTTGTCGATATTTAAATTCAAGCTAAACAAAAAAGTGGAATTTGTGAGGTCGGTTGCACCAACATCACTTTGCAACAAAGAGACTTCAACAGAATTTGAAAGCCAGCGGAATAAAGAAGTGGCGTTTGCGGACTCGGTAGTACTGGAGCCATCAGTTTGTATAAATTCGACTTTAACAGAATCTGAAAGCCAGCAGAATAAAAAAGTGACTTCTTTGGATTTGGTAGAATCTTTAGAATCAATTATTAAGAATTCAAATTTTACGGAATTTGAAAATCTGGAGAAAGAAAATACGACAATTGCGGATCCTATAGCACCAGAACCAGCGGCACGCAGCAAATGGACCTTAACTGTATCTGAGCGCAAGCAGAATAAAAAAGTGAATTCCATAGCTCGGGGGCCATCGATTTGTATAAATTCGACTTTAACGGGATCTGAAAGCAAGCGAAATAAAGAAGAGACATTTGTGGATTCGCTAGCACCTGTACAGTCGATTCTTAAGATTTCGAATTTAATGAAATATGAAAGTCAGGAGAAGGAAAGTATGACAATTACAGATCCTACTGCACCAGAACCATCGGCAAGCAGCAAATCGACTCAAACAGAATCTGACAGAGAGCAGCGGATCAAAGAAGTGACATATGTGGATTCGATAGCACCTTCAGCATCGATTCGTAAAAATTCGAATTTAACAGAATACGAAAGCCAGATGAAGAATGAATTTCAAAATGACAGCATATGTATAAAACACATACCTTTACACAGAAGAGAAGACAATGCAACCTTGCAGATAATGGCGGATGCCGTGGTCGGTCTACATACTCTTAAAGGCTTTCCTACCAACAAAGTATTGAGGAGAAAAAAGCGCAGAAAGAAGACAACAAATCATCGAGATTCCAGTGATGTTGAAATGAATATTCAGAGCAATAAAAAAGTGACATTTGTGGATTCGATCGAAGCTGCACCGTCGGTTCGAAGGAATTCGAATTTAACGAAATATGAAAGCCCGGTGAAGAAAACTGTGACAACGTCGGATCCTATAACACGAGTACCATCGATTCTTAGAAATCCGTCTTTAAAGAATTCTAAAAGTGAGAGGAACAAAAAATTGACATATGTGTATTCGGTAGCACCTGCGTCATCCATTCGAAAGCATTTTAATTTAACTGAATATGAAAGCCAACAGATGAAAAAAGTGTCATTTGTGGACTCGTTAGCACTTTCATCATCGATTCGTAGGAATTCGCATTTAACGAAGTATGAAAACCAGATTAAGACCGAATTTGAAGATAAGAACATATGTACTCAACACATAGCTTTACCTGGAAAAAAGGAAAATGCAGCTTTGCAAATAATGGCGGATGCCGTGGACGAGCAACGTACTGTCAAAGCCTTACCCTCCAACAAAGTATTCAGAAAAAGGATGCGCTGTAAGAAGACAGTGACATGTCAAGATTCTAGTGATGATTTCGAAATAAATATTAAGCGTAATAAAAAAGTGCCATTTGCAGATTCGGTACCATCTTCAGTACGCATTCTTCGGAATTCGAATTTAAAGAAATATGAAAGCTCTTTGAACAAAAATATGACAATTGTGTACCCTCTAGCACCATTACCATCGATTCGTAGAAATTCGACCCTAAAGAAATCTAAAAGCGAACGGAACAAATATATGACATTTGAAGATTTGGTAGCACCTTCACCATCTATTCTTAGGAATTCGACTTCAACGAAACCTGAAAACCAGCGGAATAAAAATGTGGCATTTGTGGATTCAGTAGGACCTGCACTATTGATTCGAAGCCACTCCACTCTCTCGAAATCTGTAAATAATAGGAACCAAAAGCAAAAGGTGTTTGAAAATTCGACAGCGCCAGCAAACTCGATTCGAAAAAATTGGACTTTACCGAAATATGAAATTCAGCACAAGAAGAGGGTGACATTTGCGGATCCTATAGCATCATCGATAGCGATTCGTAGTAATTCAACTTTACCGAAATATGAAATCCAGCGCAAGAAAAAAGTGACATTTGCAAATTCGTTAAAAGCGGTACCATCCATTCGTAACAGTCGGGCAAAAATGGTAGCATTTGCAGATTCGATAGCACCAGTAAAATTTATTCTCACCAATTCGCCTTTACCGAAACATGAAAGCCAGCGGAACGAAAGAGTAATCCGTGCGGATCATTTAGTAACAGAACCATTTAGTGTTAAAGATGATACCACCGAAAATTGTTTTCACGATGCTCCCAAATACTACGATTTGCATATCTCTAATGAGAAGCTATTTACCGATACCGAAGAGGACGACGGAAAGAAGCTAAGCCCTTGTGAGAAAAGATCCAGCGAACTGAATTATAACAGCGATTCGTCAAATCACTCTATCCCAATGGTGAAATTGTCTTATGAAATGCGGAAAATCTATTATTATTTGTAAACTCTTCTGCATAAAACCATAATTCTTTGCAACGACTTGCGTGTATATTTCCATAATAAAATCTTCGTGATGAATTTAAAACTTTGTGTTTGTTTATTATTTAATTTTTCTTTTATGAAAGTCTTGATTTTGCCAATAAAATAATAAAATAAGTAAGGAGAGGGAAGAGAAAGATTTTGTTGGCAGAACGTAGTAAATTGGTTAAAAAGTACTTCAACATATTTTCTTGATCACACAAGATGTGAATATCGAAATGATATTATTTTGTCTCTCAACGGCAAGAATTGTTAGTTCTAAATTAATGAACACTTTCCGAGGGTGGACGTCTTAACATCAGTATTGGTTGAAGCGACTGTGGGTGGTTTTTCCAACTTAACAAAATTCATAAATTTTCTCAATATTATTATGGGTCATTCCATGTGATGGGTTCTATCGATAACATATACAAATTCATAGCTTTCTTTTGCGAAATTACATTTACTCAATCGCAAAAATATTGAATTTAAAAGATTTAAAATTGACTGGCGGATAGATTGAACAGCGTGTCGTCGTTTCCGGGCAATCGTGGTATCGAAAAGAGGTCGGACCGCTAATCGTTATCCCTTTTCTTTGATGTTTGGTGTGGAATGTTGGCCAGGTGTGATATCTGCAATTGCGGTGTCATTATGGATGGTGTTAGTTTGTTGCGTAGTTATGTGGAATGTGTGTTGTGAAATGGTGAATGTCAGTGTTGTGCATATGCATAATGTGGTGGGCTAGTGTGGTGTGTTGAAGCTCATTCGGCCAGATTCAAGAAATCGATTCATTGTATTCTTCATAAATTGCTTTCATTACATGTCTCAAATACGCCATTAAACCGATTTTTTTGTTTTTTTAAATTCAAAGTCGGTTAAAAGAAGGAGCTGTTCAGCTACTGTTTAAGCAAACTTGAAACATTAAACTAGTTTTTCTCACAACTCTTTTCCTCTATCATATCTCTAACATGAATAACCTAAAGGCCTGAGATTTTTAAGAAACACTTATCTCATGTCAATCAAAAATTCCCAAAGTTTATTTGCAATGAATTAAAATATATGTTATGTTTTTGAATCGAAAATATCAAATTATTGATTTAAATAAATTTGGCTAACTTGTTATAAGTATAATATCTTTGCTTTGCATCTGTAAAAGTAGTGTATTTCCAGCAGCTTGAAATACGTAAACGCAAACAAAATCAATAAGGATTAATTACAAATCATAAATCCTGACACGGATATATTGCATAGGCATAAAAACATGCTTCAATTGAGCAATCGCAGAAAAACAACTATATGTTTAATTGAATACATTATTTGTCTACGCTGAGATAATCGCACACTTTTCAATGCCATGCAAATTAATGTATAACAGTTTTTTATTAACATACATATGTTTAAGTGTGATTATAAAGTGAGATTATATTATAACGTATATTTAACATATTTAACAGTTTACATAAAATTTGGTTTTATTTAAACATGAAAGGATTTGATAATAAATTGCTTCTCCAATTTCATTTGCCTACTATGAACTTGGCCGATTCATTTAAAACTTTGTTTCAGATTCATTGCTTATTCATTTGTTTGTTTTAATTTTTTTTCGCTTTTTAGTGTCATAATCTGATCTACTCAACGATGGGAGGTAATTTGATTATAATTTGACTAACTTTTCTTTGTTTTTTATTTTATTTTACTAAACGTGAAACAATAATACAAATTACCACGAAAAAGGAGCACTGGCTGCCAGGACCTTCGGCAGCTTTTTTTTTTTAATTTTGGATAATTTCCATTTTTTCTCAAGACTCAAGAATTGTTAAAAGTGTTCTCAATAATGTAGTATAGGTCCGAATAAAATTACTCAATCCGTATTTAAGAAATAAATTAACAAAAAAAAAATAAAATATTTTTTCTTTACCTTGAAACCCTAATCCTTAACTAAATAAAATATTCCGGGTAAATTCTTTATTTTCGCATTAAAGTATATTTTTAAAGTAATTAAGGAAAAAATATTCCAACGATGTTAATAGCACGATCTTCGAAAAGAATCATGACTCTAAAGCTTCCCCATTGACAGTAACATAATGGTCTTTCCAGAATCGCCCGTTTTAGTGAAATTTCACCAATTAATTCGACTCTCATACATTTTCGTAATGAAAGTAATATTGAAAACCAACGTACTAACTAATTTTTTTTATATCTTAGATTTCTTTATACAAATTCTCAAAACAATATCACTCTTCTTCATTTACCGCTTTCGAGGTTATAAAATTATAATTATATCATTAAACAAACTAACATTTTAACATTTGTATAGTTTAGCAAAAATGTCTTCACTATTCTAAATTAAGTATATTAAATATTATTAAATTCTATGATTATATAGAATATATCTTTATGTAGAGCACATTCTGCACTCGCAAGTAGTTGGCAATTTAAGCATTTCCTCCTTCATCTCGCCGTTCTTCAACACAACCAACTTGCGATAGCTGAAGTTTTGTTTACATTTCGGCATATCCTCCAGTGGCAAAGTACTATTCTCTTCGCATGGTTGCCCCACATTTTCACACTCCTCTACCAAAACACCTTGCTTGTGTTGTGCATGCTGCACTATCAACAACCATTTCGAATCCTCTGACTCAGCACTCTCAGGGTATATAATGCTTGTCTTACTATTACATGGTGACTTTCCAAAATCCATACGAGTTGCAACCAACTGTGGTTGTGCCAAATCATCTATGAAATATTCTTTGAATTTAGCAAACTGTTCTGGGTCAATTTTATCGAGCCGCGTCGCCTCCATATAGTTTTCAACCTCCTTACAATATGACTTTCCAGCTCGACGTTCGGCGCAAACGATTTCGTCATCCTCAAGTTCTTCTCTGGCGATTCCTATATTGTATACCATAATGCCTTCGCCAACTTTAAAGATACTTTGCAATTTGTTGATCATATCTTTGGGTGCATCTGCTTTGGACATTGGTCTGCCAACGGTGCCATGAAATATAACAAGGATAACAAGCGTTGTTATCAGTAAAGGCAACTTTGGTAACATTTTATTTATTTATTTATTTTTTTTTTGTGGTGTGGTATTGCTTTAAATATGAACACCTCTGGTTTTCTTTCTTGAATAAAAACTTAAACTATGTCTTCGCAACCAACTCAGTATTGATGACTGATGCCTTGAGCTGATTTTTAGCTCAATATATACCAGCTCGCTGTGAGGAGTAAAATCATGCGAGAGTGAAAAGTTTCCGAGATTATTTCGTAAGCAGAATAGGAAATTCCCGTGAAGGCAGGTAAAAATGTTCGCGCGATTATTTTATTATTTTCAAAGCAGATTTGGAAACTCCCGTGGAGTTAAAAAGGGATTTCATTGCTTTGTTTTAAACGGGTAGAAAATTTCCGGCGTTTGTTTATTTCATTGATCGGTTGTTTAAAATGTGCAAATAGATCAGTTCACTTACAGCCAGGAAATGATGGATTTTTATTCCCATTAACAGATTGTATACCGAGGTTTCCTATTCAGCTTTTACATTACAAATACGATTTATAAGGGAATATAGAATTTAATACCAAAATCAGTTTAATTTTTACATCAGATATTATTTCAAGGCAAATTGTGAGCGCGTCCTAACATAACCAAAGAGTCTCAGCTTTTTCACAGGTGTTTGAATTTTGGAATATTAAAATTTTATTAAAATACTGACTGTAATTTATCCTTAAGTACTTTTTCCCATAGCGAACTACCGCACCTTTGATCATGGAAACACTAAATCCATATGAATCATCAAAGTCAGAAATAAAAAAAAGGATCAGGTTTTTTTCTTGAAACGGGGAAAACACAGAAAAGTGCCTGAGGTGTCGTGTCGTTACCCATAATTTGGGAAAACCGAATGAAAATTCCTTTGAGGTGTGTGTTCAGAAAGGTGAATGACCAAAGAAACATTGTACAGGTACTGCGCATAGTTATAATCCTGAAGTCTTCAACAGTGAACACCGTACACAGCTTTGCGAATATATATTGGGCTGGAAATTTTATTTTAGTGTTCAGTAGTCAATAAAAATTCCAGCGGCAGAGACACACCGTACTAAAGTAATAGTGGCGCAGCATAAAAATTCCAAAAGTCAAAGATGCCATTAAAACCAAAATTTCTATTAACATTAACGGCGCTTTGGTGCTTGCTAATAGCGCAACAAACCCATGGAAGACCACAACCGCAAGCCGACGTGAGTGGCCCCAACGATGTGCTTAGTAAATTGGACAGTATCTTCAAAGTCGGTCCAGGCATGAAGGTATTCAACACGCGACCCTCGGGCGTGCATCCTAACGAAGTAACTGACGAAGATGATGACGGGAAGAATATTATCTGCGCAGAACGCACTGCCGGAAAGTCATACTGTACAGAGGTGCCAAATTATTTAGAATCCTCACAAGTGAACAAGATCGATCCGCAGCAATTTGAGCAATTCAGCTCATATTTTAAAGACGATTTCATGCAACCCTTGAATGTAACAAATCGCATGAACGAGGAGGCTGAGGAGAACTTTTGCAATAGCAAATCGCGCATCATTTATCCGAAAAGTGTCGAAACAAAAGAATCCAAATGGGTTTTGGTGGTGCAGCATGAAAGGCATAGACAAGGCGTGTTGGTGGAGCAGTGCGAAGCTGAAGGCAGTTCTTGTAAATATGAGGATTTGATGCCCTTCGGCGTCTCGTCTAAATGTAAGCAACACTATGTCTATCGCAGCTTGATAGTATTGGTGAACGGTGTGTTGGTGGAGCGTATGGTTAAATTGCCAAATTATTGTGAATGTGTCCTAAGATTTAATTTGAAAAGAAAATATTGAATTTTTTATAGTACAATTTTGTTAAAATGTTAACATGTACATAATTTTAATATTAATATTTTTTAGGTTATATGTATATATAGTTTTATTGGAGCAAAAAATGTCGAAAAAACATGACGTTGTAAATAAAAGTAATACATGTCGATGTATATATTGAGTTTGTATTTGCGAAATCGACGTGAAATTTGCTTAACTATTTAACTTGGATCCAAAAACCTCTGAAATAATTTGTGGTACAGTCGATTTTGAATCTGTTTTCGATAGAAATAAATAACGCCGGGAGAAATTTGAACGATTTTGTCAAATAATTTAACTTGCTCAGTATGGATTGGGAGGAAATTCACCGATCGCTTTGATTTGAAACGAAGTTTCTTATAACGTCTCTGTTTGTATTATGGTTTCTACAAACTATGGTTGGAGAAAATCATTCGAGCAGCCGAACTTAACGTTTCGGAGCCAATAATTGTGTTTGGTTTGCTAGTCGTTAACTACTTGTTATGTTCAGTCACTCTGCTTAGTACTCAATTTTATTTAAAATTCGTAATAATATGATAACTCTAACTAGATTTTTTGGCAAAGGCAATGATGTTGAGATATAACGTTATTAATTTCAGATTAATGAATGTCTAGAGAAAATTTTCAAAGTATGAGATCAGAAATGATTTGAAAGAAGAAATCTAATGTTCATTGATTCACAAGTATTTGTCATGGAACTCTCGAGAGAGCGACTACTGAAAATTTATTTTGAGAGGAAATATAATAATTTGAAAATATATAAAAATATATATAAATGAATAATTATGAAATTTGATTCTGCTTAGCTATCCCATATTTGGATGCCAAACTGAAGCGCGATCCAGTCCTTAAAAAACTGTACAGCGCAAACCTTAACCTTTCTCTTGACTTTCAGGTGACCTTTCAATGTACGATCCTTGCCGTTTTGTCTGTTGATAACAACTGACCACAAAATGCAATTTGTGGGCATACTTCCTTGAGTGAAATATATCCTTAAAAATATGTTAAATTTAAATATATATAAATTGCATGCTCGATCCCTTATTTTTATGACAATGATCGCTTATGTTAATGCGCGAACCTTCACTCCTTCATTCGTCGAAAACTCCAAATGAGTCGGCATTGTTTTGAAATCTAAGAACAGGAAGCGATTCGCAGCTAAATTCGTGTTTTTTTTTTTTTTTTTTTTTTTTTTTTTTTTTTTTTTTTTTTTTTTTTTTTTTTTTTTTTTGCTATCATTTTCATTGACTGGTGCATTGTTTTGGTGAAGCAACGCTTTCTTTTTCCTCACATGTGGCCGTTTTTCGACGATTTCGTCTTTCAAACGTTTCAATAACCTTGTCAAACGACTATTGCATTTTCCATGCTTTGGAGTGCTCTCATCGTGTGCAGTCTACTCGGATGCCCAAACGCTGCTCCGAATAATTAACCTGTCGTTGGTTTTGTTCAAAAGTGAGCTCGCGCGGCACCCACTTTGCCCAGAACTTTCTCATAGTCAAATATTCGGGAATGATATGATGTACAAGTTCAGTTAATATATATGTACCTGTTATCTGGAATAACTTCACTTCCATACAAATTTATTATGTAAACTTTTTTGATTTTTTCATCATTAACAAACTCTTTTGGGCGTCCAAGGTGTTCACTGTCTTCAGGGCTCATATCACGACTTAGCATACCAATCCTAGGTGATAGATTTTTCTGGGGGCAGTGTGCGGAAACTCGTCATCCCACCAAGTTTTCGCCTCAACAGTTTTTTTCTATTCTAAAATTAATATTCTACTTTTTTTCACAATAACGTAATCAAAATGATATAATTCAAAAATTAATGGTTCAGTAGTCAAAGTACACTAAGGTATACATTAAAGTTAGGGCGAACTAAAAACCATATGCATGTAATTCCAGTAGCGTCATCTATGTGTCAGGCCGGGGACTTTTAAACTAACCTGTTATTACCATGCTATTACTTCCGTTTCCTTTACCTTACCTTGTTCATGTTTGTCATATTTTTAATGTTGTTAATTTCAAATATCCTTGAAGCTCTAAATCTATTATGAAGAGAGTAAGAATAAGAAGAAGAAGCAAGACATTTGAAAAATCATCGATGTGGAATATATACCTTTACAAAATCTTTAATTCGGATACCAGATGTTTTAATAAAATGTTTTATTCTTACATCTTTTATAATATGCACTGAAATTTATGTATATGACCTCAAAACAAATAATATTCTTATTGTACTGGCACTAGTATAAATGCGGTTATTGTCCTTTGATATGACCTCATAAAGTTCAATGTCGATGGCTCCACACATGTATGACATGCTAGTGCAGCATTCACCACCGTACGTTCGTATTATCGTCATATATGATTTTTGCTGATAAGCATCCCCAGTATTGTTCAATATCAGCTGCAAAAGGGTCACGACTTCTGCTATATTAATTTTTCTTTTTGCATACGTTTATATTACACCGAATTAATTCATTCCGTGAGCATATGGAAAAAGTTGATTTAATATTTGTATATTTAGTTTCATATGACCTCATGCATCAATATAACACCACCATTAATATTGCACTCAATCCAGCGTAAATAAAATATGGAAAAAATTTAGCTGTATTTGGTGCAAATAAATTTCACGCTCACAATGGAAGCCCTATGCTCTATAAGAGCAAGTATAAAAACTGAACAAAGGGCGTGGCACCACCCTTCTATAGAAAAAATGCTTTATCTCAGGAAATATTTTTCAATCAAATTTGGTTTGTGACAGACATGGGCGAAATTGAATGACAACCACGCCTACTTCGCCTTTAGCAACCTGTTAAATTACATCAAATTCTTCCACTTTTCAGTTCATATATGTGTAAAATAAATCATATTGAAGTTATCGGTATAAAATTTCGCACAAATAGTGCCCATTGCACCAATGTGTCCATCTGTGAGTATAGAAATTCGCAACATCCTCCCCTTATACACAATTTTTTCTACATCGCTCACTTTTTTATCTCGTCGCTGTAGATGATTTTTCGATGAAAAACGGGATCACTTTGAAGTTGTTGTTCAGCGCAAATGCGCCACATCGACGTAACAGAGGTGTCCATCGCTTGAGAACGACGTGTGAGATACTGATTTTGCTCTTCCTCAATTGATGCGCTAGCAGCAACAATATTCTAGACACTACAAGCCTCTAGATTAAAATGTATCCACTAGACACATAATGTTGACCTGAGAGAATGATTACGACGTCCATAAAATGAACGTAGCGCTCTTAAAGTTGAGGCCATTGACTACGTATGTATTTCGTTAGAAAACTTTAATAATTTCGACTCGTTGTTGGATCGTATATCTTCCCATGATAAAATGACAAACCGTAGTGAAGAAAAATGTCAAGCGGAAAAAAATATGGCATCGTTTGCTGTACCTATCGGTCTACTTTTGTAGAGTCCTTATTCGTATATACTACATAAATATAAGGATTTTCAAATATACGCTTTAATTTTATACCTTGTGTAGCATATACAAGGTGCTTTCCAAAGTTAACAGGACTTAAAAAAAATGGAACAAATTAGTTTTTCAGCAAAATCAATTTATTTTATTCAAAATAGTCCCCTTCTGCTTGAATACAGCTTTTTGCACGGTCCAAAAACATGTCGAACGACACGACAATGTTCGGTCAAAATGAGCTAAATCGATATTTTGGAGATGTTCAATTCCATTTCCATGTATTTCGGCTAATTTTTGATGAATTTACGCACAGTTTTGATGGAATTTCCGGTGATGACGGATTTTGATTGGCCCACATGTTGATCGTCATTTATGTCCTCACGACTACTTTGAAAACGTTGAAACCACTCGTGCAGTCTGCTACGGGATACGCAGTTATCACCATAAACTCGTTTTATCAATGAAACGGTAAAGTTTTACCAATTTTAAAACAAAATTTAATGTTGTCTATTTGTTCGAAGCTCATTTGCGCGCGGATTACATTTTGACACATTAAACGCAATAACTTCACTTCCATTCTATGAAATGTCATGAAATTCTCACTGGACAATCGATAAAGACAGCAAATTCTAACCACTCGGCTGTAGGTGGGGGCGCTAGGTTCTGTTTACTTTCGAACGCACCTTGTAGATCAAACTGTTAGATTTCTTAATRCACTTTATCCAAAAGTGGATAAAATTAGGTGAAAATGTTTCCTAAATTTTCTTTATACAAGAAAATTGATAAAAAATTATAAAAATTTCAAACTTCGTGGTCGCCTTAAAACGTAAATATCGGTCAATAAAAATGCCGTACTTACGTATATTGTTTGAAAACAAAACTAATTTTGAAACTTTTCTAAGTTTTTATTCGTCATTTCCAAAATAATGTTTTTTTTGTCCCACCCTAAAGTAGGTATACTTATGTTATATATGTATACATGTAGGAAATATATTAACACTGACTACTTGCTTCACAGTGACGTTTGTTATGCCACAGCTGTCCACAAATTTGTCACATTCGGCTTGGGTCCTCCAATGCCATGCGAACGTGATCTTAATACAACTTTGTTGGTTTGTCATTTTGATTTATAGCATTTTCCGAAACAATAAAGCGTTGACAAACGTGAACACGTCTCGAGCATTCACATGTATTTTTATTATTTTATTTTGAGCACTCGCTTCCATTCAAAATGCTTTGAGAATAATTTGTTTACAATTCTTTTAACTTTTCCGTAGTGAAATTAATATTTAATTTTTGCTGAGGACAAGCAGCAGGAAAAGTTAATTAGAAGCGAAATTGCAAGTGTGCCGATGACAGTAAATGAAAGACGATATTTTTCAAAAACACCACAAATGTAACAAATTATATACTAACACTGCAGCAACAACAATGTAAACAGCTGTGTCTTTTGCAAATGCAACATGCAACGAGTATTTGACAGCAACAACAATAGCGCCGACACTGCCGGACACAAAGTCATACTGCCCGTTCATGCACACACACATACAAACAAAGGTTGTTAAAATTGAGTGCGCGCGCCAACAGCTGCCGGCAGATTCCGTGTGCCACCACTGACTTCTGTCACATCGCGTGTAAATGAGCTGCGCGGAAACTCGAGCGGCAACAATGTACAATAACAACAACAGCATTGCTGTGAGCCACAAAGTTCAATGTCAGTGGCAGCCGGCAGCCAAAGGGTGATGGTTTAACAAATAAGTTGTTGCTGCAAAATTATTTTTTATGCGTCTGCAGTTACCGCAAGTTCAGCGGGAATATAAAAATAAAAGCAGATAAAGATAATAGAAAAAAATAACAGAAAAGTGTTAAAAAAAAATACAAAAAAAACTACCTCACAGGAACTGCCCTAAAGCCAGCGAAACAAGCTGCAAAAACGCAAACGCGCCAAATAAAAATAGAATGCTCCATAAAAACCGAGTTCACTGCGGTCGGCAAGCGTAAAAATAACTAGCGGGAATACAATGAAAATGCGAAACTAAAAGCCGTGGCAGCTGTGAAGGATTTCCTCAGTTTGCTTCACACCCATCTTTTAATTTACACGAATCGCCCCAAACCACTGAGCGTGCTAAATGAAGCTGGCAAACGCGTGACGCTGCATTAAATATGAAAAATGTTACAATTTTATTTTCCCGTTTTCTTTCTTCACTTGTTTCCGTATGCTTTGAAAGCGAAAGGCTTTCAAAAGGATTATAGTACTTGCTGGGCGAGCAGTTTAAAGCTCCTATAAAGATATTTCTGACTGGTGCTGGGTCATGCGATTTCATTCAGTAATAATCGCAGACAGATTTATTACTCATTTTGTGTATGGAACTAAGTAAAGCTTTGTGTAATTACTGTAGAAAATATGTTGAAAGGAAACGGAAAATAATATTATATACTCGCACTTGTTGAAGTAATGAGGTCTTTAAGTCATAAATTTAGTTTACTCTACTGTATGTCTTCTCAAAATAAAATCGAATAATACAATCCAAAATCGTATAATAAAGCTAATTCTCCCCTAATTCCACTACCACAGCTGTGGTCGGGCTGGTCCTTTTTGATTGCTAAAGCTTCTAGAAATGTTTTATCAGATCTTATAAACCGACAAAATGTTTAGAGTCTATCACAAGTTTGCTAAGGCGAAGAACCTCAGTTTCAGTAAGCTAAAGCTAAACAGTTGAGTAGAAAGTGCCTAAATGATGAGAATATGAGTCCACCTCGCCTTTTGTGGCAATTTCAAATCGACAAGATATGTAGCCTCACCGTATGCGTGCATAGTGGGCAGTCTCTAAATGCACACAATTCCGGCGAGGTGAAAATATCTCGCAGTCGCAGAAGATTTAGTTGTTGATCGGCGTTTGTCGAGCTGACGACTGATCCATAAATCCATTGCTAGAGTACAAAAGGAGAACGGAGTATTGACTCGTTCCGAATTGGATAAAATTGGGGTTATAGCTCCGTTTTTAGTAGACCCGGCACCCAAATAAGTCAGATTGCAAAGTCGATTGATGTTAGTAACAAATAGCTCAAATATTCCTTAACTTGAGAAACTATGCAATATTACCGCTCTACTATTATAATAAATGAAAACTTCGCTGAAGCACGTTTCACTTTGAGCAGTACAGCAACTGATACATTGGTGGTCGCCATTTCTGCTTGTAAGAAGTTGCAGTGGTCTGTTAGCCTGAAACTAAGCTTTGTTCCTTTCGTGAAAATGCTCCCTGCATCTCTTCTTAAAGTTCTATAAATGTGTTATCGGTTATGTCGGAAGCTTATATGCGGTTAAAAGATTCAGACAGGACAGAAAAGAATTAGACAAAAATTTCTTAAAATTTGTCAAAAATATTCCACACATCACTGGTGCTAAATCTTTCTACTACGGACTTGAAATGAACTAAACCAACTTATTGACATGGTTCAAAATCCTTTAATTAGGTATGGTTACCTAAGGACACAATCCTCGTCTATTTATCTATGGCTACTGTAGCATATATATAAATCATGTCCAGATTCAATAACTTTTTTCGTGATATCAAAATTTATTCACATATTATTAACTAATGAAAAACTCATCAAGTTTGCGTCTCATGCTTATGAAATTTCTCTTCCCGTTTATATTGTTGCCTATAGTCGATCGATCGGAAAAAATTGTCAAGGTTTTTTGTCTCGCTAATTGGTAAAAAATTGTTTTGAGAAAAACGCATTTTAAGTTTCACATATAACTAAAGCTGAGACGAAGAAGAGCTTGAATTCGTTTGAAAAAATTTCCTTGATACAAATCAAGTCAAAACTCAGTTTTGTGACTATAAAGCATAGTTTACGCGAAACACATAAGGATTTCTACGAAATTTTACAGTACTCATACCTTTTAAGGTACGATTACTCTTAAACAAATTACATTATTATATAGGAGGAATAATATTTGAGAGTGGCCAATAAAATAGTTGAAAAACCTAGACTTTTGAAAAGAGATCGCATGGATCTGGGGTTTTCTTTTTTCATTGTCTAAATATCTATCTCATGATCTACATATTGTCTGAATCCCATCGGTTTAAAAAGGAAGCGAAAGAGCTTTGTCCATCTGATATCCTTAATATAATATATAATTCGAAATATATATAATCACTTCATGCCTTTCCTAGGTTCTCAAAACAGGGATCACATCACCTCAGTAGCGCCAAGCAGGCTCCTGGTATTGTTCAGGATGCTGGACCTTGGTGACCATATGTGATATAGGAGAGGGCACAATAGCCCCTAGGTTGCAGTGCAATAGCTCATTATTAACTACCTAGTTCTCAAAACATTTGTAAACTAATACTAACCGTCATCTTTCCAGTAGACTTCCAGAGGATTTCCTTTACAAAAAGTTAGCTTATACCACATTTTCATTAAGATACTTCTCTCTTTACTTAGTAGTACCATGTACATACACACATACTAAATATTAATTTAGCCGCAACTGTGTATCTCAATGAGTAGAAAGTTTTTGATTTTTACACGGCCTTTAAGATCACAATATCTTAAATTATTATTTTTTTCACTTTATGCCACTTTTCCCCAAAATTTTCCAATTTGCCTCTTCTAATACTCGTTGCAATGTCCCGTTCAAGGACTGAGCTAAAATTTTCTTTTACGTTCTGCTTTATTTTTGAAATCTGCAAATTTGCCGCGAACTTTACTCACGATGCCAACGGAGATTTTACACCTTCATGCAATTATGCGATGAATCACAAAAGCATTCAATATTTTTTAGTATCATCTTTATCTTCATAGTTATGTTCTCTTTCCCAGGTCTGTCCAAAACTTATCAACAATTATAGTGACGAAAAACGTATATAATTTTTCTCTTAACTTTTAACTCATGAGCGCTTGCTTCTTGTTCACAAGAACAAAAAGAGCGCATTGTTCAAATTTTACTTCACCGCATATTGGTAACGGTCCCTCAAAACCCAACCAACATAAATATTTAGTCGAATTTGTGATTGACTGCATATCTGACAGGGATTCAAAAAAGAAATTGTTTTACAACAGAAGCGTGAGCAATTTTTTGCGTCACTGTATATACTAACAAGAACTAATACAAAATGGCCATTTTGTGCTCAAAGCTTCAAGCAACATATTATACCGAACTAGTAAAACTACAAAGTGAAAAACTCTTCCGTCGTATAATGATAAGATATTCAACAACTTTTTATTACGCTGCAAAGAATGCGTCGTTGACCTATGACCTTTTGCATTTTCGCCTTATCTCTTTCACTTCCATTCGTTTACATGAGTAACCGTTGCTTTCAACGATAATGGCGGACGCGTGCCAGTTCACCATTATTTTACCTCTAACTCTTAAGTAAATTGGAACAAATTGCTCAACACATTAGGCAAGGATATTTCGGAACTCACTTGCTTTTGCGCTGTGCTAATCCGAGTAAATAAATATATCCAGTTGTAAAAGACGTGCCAATTATTTAGAGATTCCCGCAAGAGTTGCTTGACCCCGACAAATGGTGTGTGGTGCTCACTTACCTATAATGAAATGTAAATATATGTAGTGGATATATTTGCAATTTGGACTAAAACTTGGTTAATACGTATTATGATAAGTGGAAATTTATGAACCCTTAGAGAAGTCTAAAAAGCGGATCGACCTTTATTTTTGTGGTTTGCCTTAAAAAAAAACAATTAGACGAATAAAGAAATATATAAATGAGATGAATTGAGTAATAAAATGGATAAGAGAGTCGCAAAATGCAATTACGATGTAAATCCATTAGACATATTATATTAGTTTTAAAGTCTAAGTGAACATCTAGTGGCGCTAAAAAAGAGCTGAACTTTTAGCATCGTAAACAAGTAAACGAACGATTAATTGAAGTATTCCTTAATTTGTATGGCCCTTGGCTGATCCTGAAACAAATTTTTTGTTATTCAGTCTACTCAAGGTGTGCTAGAGCGAAGTGATGACGATTGGGAAGGTTGAGTAGCTTTAGTTCTTGCACAAACTGTATTTTGAAAGCTTTCAATTTAAGATCTGGACGTAAAATGAGCCAAACCGTTTCATACGTCAGTTGTGAGCATATTTAATAATTTCCGGATATACTTTAAGTGAAAGACTTTCTGACTATTTAGTATGGTTAGTGACAAATTGAGTACAAACATCTAAGGGTCTATTATTTAGTTAAGAGTTTATGTCGTTAGGAAAATATATTCTTCTTTTTTGACGTAGGCACCTTATGGATTATAGCCGAGTTTACAACAGCGCGATAGTCGTTTTCCTTTTCACCGTTTGGCGCAAATGAGAGATTTCAAGTGTAGCCAGGTCCTACTCCTCCTGATCTTGCTAACGAAGTGGATTCTTCCTTCTTCTTCTTCCCCTCTTCTACTTCTCCAAGCGGATACTGCATCGAATACTCTCAGAGCTGGAGGGTTTTATCCATTCGGCGACATAATCTAACCAGCGTAGACGCTGTCTCTTAATTCGCTGAACTACAGCATTCGCCGTGGCCAACGCGCAAAGGACCATAAATCTTTCGCAGAACTTTTCTCTCGAAAACTCGCAATGTCGACTCATCAAAAGTTGTCATCGTCCATGACCCTGCACCATATAGCAGGACAGGTTTGCTGGCTGACTTGTAGAATTTGGTCTTTATTCGCCGAGAAAAGACTTTAATTTTCAATTGCCTACTCAGTCGGAAGTAGCACATATTGACAAGAGTTATTCAAAAAATGCTAATAAAAAAAGTACCTCTGCTTTGATCACCCATTGTTTATATTCATATTTGGATAATACAGATGTTTGAGAGATGACGTCACCCAAGTCCTTTTGAAAAAGTTGTGCCCTAGTACCTTTTGCAACGAATTTTCCTCAGCAAAATATTTCGTCATAGAGAAGAAGTAGCTAGCAATTATTCGATGACAGGTCGGACTATAAGGTGGATGCATAAAAGTCTCCCAACTAAGCTTCCGGACCTTTAGCGAGTCACTATCGATATAAGTGTTCTTGTAAAAACACATTCGTTCCCTTTTGGCCAATGCCAGCCACATTTGGGCACTTGTTTCCTTCAAACGTTACAATTGTAAGAAGGTAGGAAGGAAAAGTAGGTGTATTTATTGGAAAATTAATCAAATACCCCACAAACCTCTTTCCTCTTTATTTGAAATTTGCTTAGTGTTGATATTAGAAATTTTTCTGTGTACTAGTTTTTAGATATTTTTGTAGAATTATTTTTAAAATTTCGAAAATTTTTTCTTCATATTTTATATAAGTTGCTTAATAATTATATTAAACTTTTCATTCAAAGTTGGCAACCCTTTGCAAAAGTATATATAAATTAATTAGTTATTTAACAAAAAGAATGCACAAAGAGACATTGAATTCTGTGCCAAAATGCCAATCGCGAGTTGTTATTAATTACAGCGACAGCAACAATGCTGGCAACATTGGCGACACTCCATAGGCTCGCACTCAATCTATGCAAAAGTTGATACTAAGAGACCCATTTTACGCTGACTTCGGCCAAATTCTTTTAGCACGCAGCATTTGACTGCCAAAAATTTTATTTAAAAAAAGAAAACAACGGTAAAAACTAAAAAAAGAATGAAAAAGTAATCGAAAAGGCAAACAATCGACTCAGCTGGCAAAGCAAAAGTACAAACAATAAAAAAAAAAAACAAAATGAAAATGAAAATGAATACAATAAAATGCAAGCGCTCAGACGAAAAGCATAAATTTTATTTATTTCTTCAAACATTTTAAAGACGCCACTTTATTTGCGCTTATTTTCGCACATTTATGATTAATGATTTCGGCAACGAAATTCAAAGGAAAGAGGTCAACGGCGGTCGTTGCAACTCATTTTTAGCACACAACAAGCGATTGCCTTTAATTTGCATGCAAAAATTTTGATTTCTTTTTTACGATTTCCATCAGTTGAAAAAAATTTTTCAGCAAATGAAGAGAAATAAAATTTTCATGTCGTACAAAGCGTTGCACGGACGTGTTGCACTCAGAGGCGATGCAGCGGTGATGCATTCAAGCCTGCAAGCGACGAAACATGCAACGGTTATTTATAGCTGAATCTCATTTTCAGTCATGTATGCATTGTAAATTTGGTGAGAAGGTGGCGGTGGTGGTGGTTGGCAACCCCACATCATCAGTCAGCGAAAATCGCATACAAAATGTTTATGAATGAGCGCATGCAAATATTTAGTCTACCACAAACACACACACACACAAATACAGTGCCGAAGCTGCAACATTTTGCAGCACTCCCTTCACTTCCCCCCACTTTCCATGCTCTCGCCGCTGCTATTATGACCAACTTTAGGATTTTTCATCGCACACGAGTACTTTGTTGCTGTTTTATGTTTGTCAGCGCAAATGCAATCGAGCGAACGGAAGCTGCTGATGTGGCATGTGTATAGTATTGTGGTTTACTTTTATTTTGGTATGTTTTTGTTGCAACTTTGGTGGAAAATGCATATATGTATATTCATACATGCACACATACAAACATATTATATTTGTTGCAACACCCGTGCGTTTGTATGTGTGCTTCAACTTGCATCTATTTTGCATTATTCATTATAATGATGGCACCGTTCATTGTATACAAGGTATGCCTTCATATACTCTCTTGTTTGCATATATGCTCTTCTTAACGTTCATGACCTACCTCACAGCTTGACACTATTATCTGCGGTGTGCACTAGTATTACTTTGCCACATCAAATAGGGGAACTTTGTATGCTTTGGCAACTAAACTGCAATGCGCTGTGTTCGTTATGGCACATAATTCATCATGAATATAATTTGAATATCGAAACCCTGTGGGGAAAATTTGCTAATTTACTGATTTCATATTTTGTATTTTAGAATATTTTTTAATAGTATTGTGCCACAAAACTTTGAAATTTGAAAATACCGATAACATCTCATTATGAAAGTGGAGGAATTTAAGAGTGTGTTGGTTCCAACATTTCAGTATTTTTACTGTATGAGGTACGTTATTTCCTTATTGACTTCTTAATCACTGATATTGCTCATATCCGAAATTAAACTAGTCTTATCTTTTTTAATAGACACGATTTCGACTTGGAGAAAAATAAATTTCGTACCCATCTTGATAATTTTGATCCCTATTTTGAAACAAAGCAAACTAAGTGAAAAAATGTTCTCATATCAAATACTACTGTGGGCAAAAAATGGTAAGATTTTTAATTTTTTTTTCTGGGTCGGTATGACTGTCAGTGGCATATGTCAAAATTCATATCAAATTACACATCAAAAATTATCATAAATATTTAGTATACGCTAATCTTACGCTAAGTACCTAAAGAGAAATTATTTAACAAATTCTGTTGCCGTAATGTTCAGAATATTGAAAAAACAGTTCAGTGATAATTGCTTGTCGGGGACAAGTATTTCTAATTGTTACAAATTATTCAAAGAGGGTCGAGAACGCATTGACGACGATCCACGGCTATCTACATTATCTGATGATCAAAACGTCAATAAAATAAAGGAAATGGTGTTTGAGAATCGACGATTAACATCGTTGAAATATCGGAAGGATCAATAACAAGCATTTTAGTTTCAAATCACTAAATTTGTTGGACAAAAAGTGTTGTCTCATTAATGTTTGTGAAACAATGATTTCCGACTACCAGGATGTCATGAAACATATTATTAGGATCAATGCTCACGATCCAGAAACAGATGATTAATCGGCTGAATATCGTGGCAAAGGTGAGACAAAAGAAACCACTTCGAAGCAGGTCAAAAACCAAAGTTAAATTTACTTCCTGCCGACCGTCCAAACTGTAAACAAGGAATACTATTTAAGTGTTATTCGTCCTTTGCGCGAAACTTTTCGTAAGCAGAGGCGAAAATTGCAGGCCAACAGCTCTTGGTTTTTGCACCACGATAATGCAATGTCGCATACTGCATTTATTCTTCGTGAGTTTCGCCAATCGTGCCGTAACCACCGTATTCGCTTGATTTCCGTGTGAAACCCATTTTGAGTCAGTTGAAGACATTAAAAATCGATACGCGCATGGAATGTTATTCTGGACATTGACTCTAACAACTGTGATTGAGGGGAACGACATTGATTTTGGGGAATAATATTAAAATTATGAACACATTCTTACAAATTTTTTTTGCCCACAGTAGTACGTAAGGCAAAAACACATTTCATATGAAAAGGTGTGAGAAAAAATATTACTTAGAAAATACATGAATTACAGATTCTGATAAATTTTTCTGCTAGAAACGTTCGTAAAGGCATAAAAATAAAGTATAAATTTGTTTCATAATTGATGCTCAATTTATTTAAACTACAAAAATTGAAAACTACTGTAGGCAACTGCTCAAAAATCCGTTCTTTTCATGATGACATTTTTAATTACTATAAGAAGTGGTGATATAATCAATAATATAAAAGAAAAGGCGACAGTTAGCTCAAAAGTCTGCTTCAGGTAGTCGATATCCACTAATGTACGTTTCGGTAAACTGCGGCTGTACTCGCGCCATTATGGATGCGTACATATTAGAGATGCACGACTTCTCAAAAAGGGATCAAAATACTGTGTGATTTTGAAGGGTGTCACTGAAAATGAGCTACTAAATTTATTATTTTCGAAGTATTTTAGTTAAGTAACTTGAGACAAAATTATAATAATTTGTTGGTGGTGGTAGAATTCAGTTACCATAATTGTAGTATCACATTCTGGTTTTTTAACAATTGCATACTCTTACGAAAACTTTTACATGCTATTATATATTTTTAAAATTAATTTGATATTAATTTTCATTTAACTTAACAGTGTTCATAACCTTTTTTTTTAACAAATAGTCACAGCAAGTCTTTCAATATAAACAAAGTTAAAAAAGGTATAATCCAAGAATACGATTTTTGTATTGGTTTATACAGTATATGGTAAAACACGCCTACTAGGGATTCTACATCTTCTCCTCTAAATTGTCAAATAACTTTTGAAAATATTGCTTGTACCTTTTCCAATTTAAACAATAAATATCACTGTTGCAATCGTGATTTAGGAATTTGAATTTCTGTGCAGTCTCTCAGGGTTGGTTTATGATTGCAATTTCATATTTATTGCTAATATTTTTATGATTGCTTATGTGCTTTTCCTTCATAAAATTGTGATATTAGCTTTCATTGCTGTTCGATCAATTTTCTATCAGAGAACGTTTATTATTACTCGTACTACATTGTATTGTAAATATTTCCTCAGAGCTGCTATTTCGTCTCTCAGTCATCTTCTGTGACATATAATTGATTTAAATTAACTATTATTTTTCCTGGGTGTCAAATTACCCGCTCATCACCCTAAATCTTTGCATAATGTGTTAATTTTTGATGATTTAAAAAATTTAATGCAAACATTTTAACGAAGACATGAAAATCTGTTGCTAAAAAGATTATAATGATCATAAAACATTCGGTTGTCCAGAAGCTATAATACCTTTCTCAAGTATAAAATGTTTCTTTCAAGGACTCAGATCGGTCAGTTTGTATGGCAGCTATATCGCCGCCATCGGACTGAACCATTTCTTTGGCGTTAAGCTATAACCCATAATTTTGTGAAACACTTTATTCCGATAGTTCAGTTTGTATGTCAGCTATATACTATAGTATACCGATATCGTCTGTTCTGACAAATGATAAGCTTTTTGGTGAGAAAATATGAGGTCGATATCTCAAAAACTGAGGAACTAGTTCGCAGACGGACAGACAGACGAACATGGCTAAGTCGGTTCAGCTCATCAGGCTGATGATTTCTTTATTAGAAAAAACATTATCATCTTTCAGAGGTTTTCTCTTAGTAAAAACCCCGCTTTCGGAGTCAAAACGCTATGGATCACATGAAGGAACCGATATCGTAGATCACCGAGCACATAATGCTCGATATTGGCCAAATTTAAGCTTCTAACTGTCTCAATTTATCTTCTACATATGTCCCATGAGTGAAACATACTTTGTCCTTCTTGAAGTCTTGGCTATAATGACCTTGAATGCCTTCAGCGGAAGACTTTAAATGGCTTCATGGTTCCTTTTCCGGAGCGGGTTTTCAGTTTTATAAACTGAAGAAAGTCACAGGCACCCAAAGCAGTGATTCTCGTTTCTTGTTTTGCCAAAAATTGTAAACCAACTGCTGCCAAATATACATTCGCTGACATATGGAGATTAAACTTCGCACGAACATAACCGAATTGTATCAATATAAGAAATTTTATTGATGCGTTTTGTAGATATAATATGTAATATATCCAGCCTAATGAGAAGTTTTCTAGTCTAATTATTTACACACATTATTTGCTCACTCATAACTCAACCCACTAGATATGTCTTTACTTCGGTTTTAAGTTTTCATTTTACACAACTTATTTGACGTTACTCAAAACATTTATACTGCATCAGCTAATAATAAAAATATTTGGCTGAGTCTGACACTGACCAACAATTGCCGTCACCGTGATGGTACAGCATTACAACGTTCTTGCTACATACATAGCAATAGCAAGTGTGTGGGCCCCTGGCGCCAGCGCCGAACGCCCTTTATTGCCTTAGTCATTGACTGAAAGACTAAGCTAAACATAGTGACTGCTCTAAACATAGTCACTAGCCATCTTTAGTGCGAGTGTATTTTTAGTCAGAACGGAAGTTGTGGAAAAAATGCTACCCAACTGGCTGGTTTTCTTACTTAAGTGAAACACAAATAGTGCATGAAATATGTCAGGCAGTGAAGCAGCTAACATTAAGCGGCACATTTTATCTGATTTACACGCATTTGCGGCTACGAGACTTTTCGCCCACTGGCAACAACATGACAGCTACTGCACACGGTTTGTAACAAATCGAGCAGCGCACTTCAACCGCTGCCAGCAGGCGAATCTGGCCACAAAAGTGCGAAGGTATGATTGCAGCGGAAATGGGTGGGTCCGTACACAACGTTCACATACACATATACCGTTAGTATTTACATTTCATATGGATTTAGTATCTGCGCCATGATTGTACACAAACAAACGCCTGTTTATATTTCGAAGCTTTGATGTTGATCATAGCTGGTGGCTGCTGCTTGCCTATAAAATTGCACGCTAGGGCAGTTAAAAGGCGGCAACACGGTTCGTTTTATTTTTATTACGCATATATATACATATAAGTATCAACTTTTATTGCAATCATCATATTTGTTGCTGACAATGCTGTGCTGTGTGCATGCAAATGGTCTGCCAAACGTGCGCGATTCACGCTAAATTTATTTAGCTACTTTATACAGTCATTTATGCTTATTAATATATCTGGTAGCACAGCGAAATGCACAGCGGCTGCCTACTCAACAGCATATTGACACATACTAGCAGATATATGTATGTATTCACAAGCAATGTCATAATTTCATAAAAGCGACGGTGAATATAAATATTTCTGCTGACATTTAAATATCCATGACAATTTGTTGCCGCCGTGAATTGTTTACGCTTAAGGCATTCAATAAAAATGATTTATAAACCGTTAATTTTTGTGCTGAAGTGATTTAGGTAGTATTATGTGCTGTTGGCGGGGGCGTATGATGAACATTTATTTGCATTGTTTGCGTCGTTCGTCAGCCACAAACAAACATTCGGTGGAATCATTCAGCTGGCTTTTCCTGTGCAAATGAATGTGGAAATTAAACGTACGCAACGCAATACCATCCATTTACGAGTGCTGGGGATGAGTTGCTTTTTGTTGACACAGATATAAATTTGCACACATTTCTGTGCAATAATCAAGGCAATGCGAGATTGTAATACTGATAAAATTTAATAATATCCTCAAATTAATTGTTAAAAATTTCTTCCACTCCAAGCCTAAATTAATAGTTTCCGCTTACTGACTTAATTAATGTATTAAAGTATAGATTCTAGGATGCTTTAATTATTCGTTACTCAGTCAAAGGTTTATATTTCATGCAAAATAAATTCACAGTAAATATGATTGATGATAATTTGGCTTAGAGTTTAGTAAAGTTTAAAGTGTGAGCTCTAAGAATATACTTTTTTTGGTTAAGAATACCCTAAATTGTATGCAAATAAAATTTTAGTAAAACAGAATTTTTCTTAAAGGCATATTTTTTTGTAAGGATTTCGTTTTTGGTGGTAAGAGTTGAAAAAAAAAATTTACTCTATCTTCACTGTGTAGAAAATTTAATCCAATAAATCATGAGCTTATTATTTTGATTGGGGTACATGTCGCCCATTTACTGATTTACTTTGTTTTCTAGTGTTAAACAATGGAATGCGCGGAATTTAAAATTCCGTAAGATTTTTTAGAGCTTAGAAAGGAATTTCTTTTTATATTATAAATTTACAAATCGGCTAGGGAAGAATATAATAGTAACTATAATTAAGTTTTCACTAAAATTATGTAGGGATATTAAGTAAATGGAGTCTAACTAAATTTTATAGTTATACTTTTCGAGGCATATCACCACTTAAACTTCTTAATTAATTTTCGGAAATGTGTAAAACATTTAATTAGGCATCTATTTCTAAAAGACTCACCCGCTGCCAATAAAGACTTAGTGATCTCTGTAATCGCTAACGAGGTCTTGTTGACCGAGTAATAGGCTAAATATCCTCCTATTCGTGCAAAGAAAATTCAATCATTCATCTTAAATTCATTATTAAATAAATGTGGCTTGTTTTGGATTCTCAACATTTGCTGAGTTTATAGCTAACAACTCGATGATCATTTTTCAAATTCCGTTTGGTAATGGCCCAATACTTCTCAAGAGCGTTTGTAGGGTTCTCATAATTTTTAACAAAATTGACATTGTTTTTCTTCAACAAAGCCAAAGTAGAATGATCGTTGTATACTGTAGACAAATCGGATCAAAATAATGTTGGCATAATGTGTTTCTTATAAAATGGTGTAAGGCGACGGTTTAGATACTTCTTCTTATATTTGTCGATCGATATAGTACCCTTTGTGACAAATGGAGTGGTCTTAAGGTCCCAAAAGCAAATAATCTGTCAGATAAGTATTTTCTGGCCAAATTTTTCTATTTCAATTGTTGATACTAACTGGTCGACAGTACCATGTTTTGATTGCGTATTAGAATTGGGAACCTGGTAATGTTCTTGAGTCCATTTTTACATATGTTTTATCGTCCATCATAAAGCAATCTTCATGAGGAATATTGCATTGAAAGTGTGCAGTATCTTTTCGGTACATCCTTACATTCAAAATTTGGCATTTCTGATAGCTTTTTAATATGTACATATATCCCGTCCCGAATATACAAATAAAGTCATGTCATTGGATTTACTTTCTAGCTTGAATCTTTCGAATCCCTTCGGGTATTTGATAGTTTTCTCAGTCAGGCAGTGTCGAACGCAATGTCCACAATAGAAAAATGAAGACACATGCGTCAGCGTCAATATGGATGACGTGGTAGCAGAGATCAGCAATATTATTATCGCCCTTTCAGATCAGATACTCAAAAATTTTATTAATTCATTGTATTGAAAGCAAGATGTTAATTATTAAAAAAAAAATTTGGAAAATATTCTGGTTTGAAACCAAAATATTAAGCATTTTTTGGTCATTGACATTTTTATTACAAATTTATTACGATTTGACCGCATAGAAGTTACCATGACTCTAAAACCGCTATACGTTTGAACTTAGAAAATCCTCTTATTTCCTTAAYATTTATTTATTTCTAAAATTTTAGTCTGTTTGAGTGTAAAAGCGTGTTATTTTTTGCACTAATCTGATTTCTCCATATTCCTAGCTAAGCTAGTTGAGTACGTTGAGCGACTAGTGAAAACATCTCGCTTCACTGCCTCAGCTTAAGCTGATGCCAAGTTCACGCGCAAGCAACATAGAAGAGCAATCAATTTACTTCCACCAAACTCTATAAATAACGTTAAGTAATTTGCAATCCTTCAAGACCAGCACATGTTAAGAATACATTTTTCGCTTCAAAGACGCCATGCATTAGCACAAAATCACTTTTCCGCATTATAAATTTACTCGAGTTCATGTGATTATGGAAAGTTCGAGTGTATACATATATATATAGTATATGAGACAAAAAATACTAACAGACTTATTTATGCACAAATTAATAGCGAACAATATAGTATACATATATATATAGTATATGAGACAAAAAATACTAACAGACTTATTTATGCACAAATTAATAGCGAACAAAGATGTACATTTTTCACTTCTACAATGTGCTGAGCCGCATCTAAATCATTTAAGTAGCGCGACAAATTAATCCACAAAACATTTTGCGTGCCGCTTTGACTAAGATGGTGATCGCTAAGCCTATGTAGAAGCGCACTTCCAGCATTTCGGCATTGAAATTCGCGGTTCAAATGCGTTTACTTTCAAGCAACGTGTGACTTGAGAGATAAGTATCTAAGCATGTACGCAGCCAGCATTCGCCATACAGATATGTAAATGTTGTCAGCGTTGTCAGCTGAAGCGCCTAAAAGCATGCCCTAAGTCATGCAAAATTACATATTTGCCATCGTCACTAAACTTTCTCTACTCTACACTCTATCCCACTCTCTCAAAGAAAAAGTTACTTTTGCTTTAAATTCAATGCGTCAACTGGAAAATAACCAGGATTGAAATGCTATATATAAGTATGTTTATATGTATATTAAGTATATATATACATATCTTTTTATAAGTAAGCTTTCCCTCGTATTGCAGATTTAGTGCAATGCCCGACACATATGAGATAACTTTGGTTTTTAGTTTCAATTTCATGCTCTGCAATTGAAATGAAAATCCCTAACAAATCGCTAGTTTAGCCATTTAATACATACGCACTTCCACTTCCACACACTTATATGCAGACATACATGCAAACGTTCTGCTTAAATGGCTTTCGAGTGGTATTTCGGCTGTCTATATTAGCTAAATATTGCTTTCCTGCCACTTTATATGCACACTGGGACTTGACTTTGGATATATGCACATAAATGCCCTGGCAAATAAATGTTGCCTATACTTAGGCGCTCAGTCATTTTGTATGCCAAATCTGCATGCCATAAGTATTTACATATGAGAGTTGAATGTGATACATAGTAGATATGTTATTAGTTAAATAGTCGCAAATTAAATTGAAATGGTCGCAAAATCTGAAATCTACGACTTGTCTACAAAATTCAACGCACGAGCTGAATTTCTCATGTACATATATTTATGTTTCTCAAACATTCGTGTTTTTGTCAACAAGCTTATTTTTGCTAGATTTTAAGATTATATCATTATTTATAGCAATCATTGATAATGCTTAAAATAATAATAGTCAAATAAAAAAAATTTCAATTGCTAAATTCACAACCAACGCTTCAAAGACACAATATACATACATATTTCATCTTTCGGAGAAGATTCATATGAGCAGATACCTCGCCTACATTAAAGTTAAATTCTAAAAGACTCATGTTGAGGTTCCCTAGTTTTTTAAAGAAAAACACACAGAAACTTCAAAAATTTAATGAGGAATGTTTACTATCATTAGAAAGAACATTCTTTGGCATTTTTTTTTGTTTTTTTTTTTTTTTTTTTTTTTTTTTTTTTTTTTTTTTTTTTTTTGTTTTTGCTGATAAATATCTCTTTCAAATGTTGGCTGTGGCTACGTCTCAAATGGTCCATACGGTGAACTCAATTTTCGATGACTTATTAGAGTAGTTGGACTAGTAACTGGCTGTTGTTTAGCTCCAAGGCCTGTATCAAAGCAGGATTGTCCGCATAAACTTAAGACTTTATACATCCCCACACGAAAAAGATTAACGATGTGATATCACATGACCTTGCTAGCTAATCGACCAGCCCAAAATATGAAAATATCTGCTCACCGAAGTGTTCTCTCAATAAATCGATTAATTGATGCGATATGTGGGAAGTGCCACCGTTTAGTCGAAACCACGTGCCGCCGAGATTACGAAGTTCAATTTCAATCATGGCGCGATAACGATCTCCATTGACGGTTACGTTCTCACCGGCATCATTTTTGAAGAAATATAAAATGAAAAGTTTCAAGAAAATCCGACGTTTTCGAGCCAAATTTTGCGATGAGGCCCAATTCTGGCTCTATAATTGCAGCATTTGGGACGAAGAGCAGCCTAAAAAGATTCAAAAGCTGCCGTTTAATAAGGCCGTTTAATAAGGCAGCTTTTGAATCTTTTTAGGCTGCTCTTCGTCCCAAATGCTGCAATTATAGAGCCAGAATTGGGCCTCATCGCAAAATTTGGCTCGAAAACGTCGGATTTTCTTGAAACTTTTCAGAAGCCGATGGAGCGAAGTTATGTCTTGGGAAGACCGAGCGTCTTCAGTTCTTGCACAAGTCGTGTTTTATACGCTTTCAATTTAAGATCTCGACGTAGAGTTCGTCAAGTCGCTCCATAAGTCAGTTAGAGTTGCTGCGACCGGCGCCGAATCGACTCTCCACCGTCTTCGTATACACCCCCAGCTACGGCTACTATATTTTTCTTACCGCGTGCTGGACGTGGTCTATTCAGTCGAATATTATCCAATTATGAATCCTGGGTCTCAAGATCGGTAATGGTGTTGCGAATAGTACCCTCCCTAGGCCGATTATGTTCACCATACACATATAGTTATCCCTCAGTTACTTTTACGTCCTTTGCTTCATTGTATTCAAATTCTAAATAGAAAACATCGTAAGCAAAAGCACAAATTTGAGTATTATTATTTTATTTCTATTATTATTTTGCATATTTTGGTTGTAATTCCAAAAAATTCCACATGATGTCAAAATAATTCCATCAATAAAATTACGACAAGCAAGAAGTTACACAAATTCTCCAAATTATTAAATTGTGTTTAATTCTTAAGGCTTAAAGCGGCTTATTTATAGAAATTTAAATGATACAAGTAGAAAATAAATAAAAATTTTGCCTACAAGCTTATCGACAAGCTTATTTAAACATAAAACTTTCAACAGCCTTGAATTTGGCTTTCCACCAGTATTTCCAGCAAAGTTTATTAAATTTTCGCTTAAGAATTATTTTGCGCTGCTCATTTTATCACTGAAATATTTAAATATTTTTCAAAAATGTTGCCGTGCACAAGTATTTATGACCCGCCTCAAAGCAAAATTCAGCAGCCAGGAAATATTCTCAAAACTATGCAAAACAAATATCTTAAGGTATGTGGGTATAAATTTCAATTAGGACTAATTATGTTTACACAGCTAACTCAATTGGGTGAAGCTTGAATGGTGCCTAACCTCCTAGCAGCGCCAGAAACAAAATCGTGCAAACATTCTTGTGGTGGCTCATTGTGTTATTTTGTTAGGTTGTTGCTGGTTTATTGTATTAGTGGCGTAGTGCTTATCATCGTCTATCATCTGTGGGACTACAAATTATCCTCTTATTTTCATATTGACTGGCAACGAATATCTATGAATATCTAACTATACAGTGTACTGCTGTTATGTTTTTGTTATTTTTAACCGTAGACCGTAATAAAACCTATTGAATGTTGATATTATGTCGCATTTGCATAAAAGTATTTATACGTACAGTTAACTCAGGATATAGGGGTTTATGGAATCTGAAGCCGCCCTACTTCTGTTTTCAACAAGATTTTATATGGTCTGCTCATACATATACATAGAACTCAATACTGGCCACTACAGTGCTTCCCGCCGCTGCCAGTAGTTTTGAGATCTTTAGTTATTAAGTTGGTCATTTAAACTTCTATATTCGGCTTTTATCTACTCACCGCAAGAAAGCGAAGAATCAAATTTTGAGTTAAGGAGTTCCAAAAAATCGAACTTTTTTATTGTATTATTAAATTATACAATACCTCTAGAATATTATAATTATTTTTCAAATTCATCCGAATAATAGTATCGGATATACAGCCCTGAGAACTTGTACGCTCGAGGCTAGTTATACTAAGAGTGCACCGTCTTTGAACGCGTTTTTCTCGAAACTGTGTTTTTGAAATTGGTTGCACGATTTCTCGCAAACTACTCAACCGATCTTCATGAAATTTTACGCAGGTCTTTGAGATACAATTAACTTAACTATTATTTTTCGATTACAACTATTTCGGGGGGAAAAATATGTTGCGAAATTTTCGTTTTTACTTATTTTATATTGCATAGCTATAATAATTTTTTTTCTCTAAACGCACTTTAAGTTGAGCCATGAATTTCTCTCTGATGTTTATTTATTTTAAAGGCATATCTGGTTTTGGATTCTCTTTGCTAACCTTCTTCTCAATTTCTCCATAATTATTACATTTCTGGCTACGTTCCGATTTAATGTCAGTTACTGTTTTTGGCAAATCGTTACTCTGTTTACTTTCTGTCTTTTCGCACTGTGTTCTTTAATGAGTGCTTGATCCTCGGTTACATCGCGTCGAAAACATAAAACAAACTTGATTTCTGCTTCTGCAACATTACAAGTTTTATCGATATTTTGTAGCGTCCCCGGTTTTATTTGAGCAGAATGTACAGCTTTCCTTTTACGTAGTTCGGCGCCTAGTTTTGATAGTACTTCCTTCAAAGCCTTGGGGAGCTCAAACGGTGTTTGGCGTAATATTGCCAATATTTTTTTTAATTAAGGAAAGTTTAGAAGATATTCAGAAGAGATGTTAATCAAACAACTTTTTGTGTTGAACTGATGAAAATGGATTGAATGTTCTCATTTTATAGTCATAGAAAGTTCGAAGATCAGGTGCGAAATTTTCTACCCACGTTTTATCTGAATAGGGTAAATTTAGAGAGGTAGTTTGCCATTTTGTAACAATATTTTACCCGTCTGTCGTTATGTCCAGTGATAGATGCATCGTTGCTAGCTTTTTCAAATTGCATAGCATTAATTTTGGTTTATTATTTTATTAATTAGGGAAATTTTGCAGTTAAAGGTGAGAAAATGCTCCAGGAGACGTTCGAAAACATTTTAAAAGCAAAAGCTGCGCATAGTGTATCGAGGTACGATAAAATTAGGTAGCGCGTCATTTTGTAGCAATATTTCTCCTGAAATGAAGTAAAGAAAATGTGGCAATACTGAGGGCAAGAATTTCACTGAACCCTTTGCTATTTTGTCGGACTAGAAAGATGAAGTGTCGTTCCAAATGTCGACGATTTCTTCTGAAAGAACCTAACTATTAAGGCGGGGCTAAACAGAGTTTTATTAACTTGTGTAGCTTATCATTCTAACGATTGCGGAAGATTATTTCTTTGTTGGAAATAATTGGAATTTTTAACTTACTTTGGACCGACGAGATGCAAAAACTTCCAACGTAAATGCTTGAAAATTCGCATATTAGGTATTATATATGTGGTCTAAAGGAAATATTTTTCGCAATTCAGCCATTTTAGGCAAGGGGGTACACTGTTATTAGAAAGAGATTATTTCTGGATTTAATTAAGTTTTCTTACATATTGACCCATAAATGCAGTATAAAATTGACCGGGAGTTCGAAAATATATTATATTATAATATTTCTGTCATATATATGAGGACTAAAGAGTATATCCTAAATATCAGATATATCCACGAAAGCCACTTATTCGATGTATGAGTTCTTGAAAAGTTATACCCCGATTTCGAAAAATTTTGGACATTAGATGACATAGCTTGAGGAGACAAAATTTTAGAAAATCAAAAAATCAGTTTAAACGGTATTTATGAAGTAGGCGTGGTTGTCTTCCGATTTCATCTTTTTTAAGGTATATTTTAGAAATATGAGGATCACCTCACCCACCAAAAATTGGTTCAGTACTACCTGAAATATTCTTAAGTGTGTGTAACCTGCTCTTTTTAAGCCTTTCTCTACAATTATACTTATCGATAGAATAAAAACGAAAAAATATTCTATATTAATTATTAAAGCCGACATTTATTATATTATTAACAGTACTATTGCTAATTTTACAAATATCTGTAAAGACTGTAATATAAAAAATGGTACAAAATGGTAATATTGCCTAAATACATAAATCCACAAGAATTTTCGTAAAACGCTTCTCAAGTTCCGTCATGAGTTTGATTAATTGTCGTATAGAAGGTAAAAATTGGGTCTTCTCTTTGCTGATGTCCTTCTCAATTTCTCCAGAGTTATTATTGTGTGATATTCTCATTGTTGATACTTTCGGATTTAATCTCCGCAATCTCTGTCTCCGTGTTTTTCTCACCTTCTCCAATATTACAACTTGTTTCGATACTTCCATTTCTGATTTTATTTGACCATGACGTACAGCCTTCCTTTTTCGTAATTCGGCGCCTAGTTTTGATATTACTTCCTTCAAAGCCTTGGGCAGCTCCTTTTCAAATGGCGTTTGGTTCATTATGGCCATGCGCCAAGCACGATTGCGAGCCATTCTCATTAAGGCTTTATTCTGGCGTAACAACAACCTGCTGAGTGGGCCATCTATTCCGTCGTTATGTCCAGTATTCGATCCATCGTTGTTAACTACTTCAAATTGTAAAGTACTCATTTTTGTTAAATTTTCGTTTTTTAAATAAAAGTAAAAAAAACTGAAGAGATGTTAGCCAAACGACTCCTTTTCTTGAACTGATGAAGACGGATTGAATTCTCTCCTTTTATACACGTTTCTAATGACAAAAAGGTACGAAGAAATTATGTAGCGTGTCATTTTTACCTGTGTAAAGAATATAAAGATTGTACGAAGGTACGACGAAAGCAGGTAGCAAAATTTTTTTTAACAATATTTCACCTGAATCTCGGTAAAAAATTATGAATTTGCAGTCACTAAAATTAAGGCTTTGCCTCTTAAAGCCAAATTTTAAATGCATTTGTGCCTTTTGTGTTTTTAATTAACCTGGTTTGTTCCGATTTTTCAAAAAATATTAAATTCAAAAATTCACATGTGGTATGAAATACTTTTATTAAATATTTACTAATTTAAACAGGTATAAAATAGTGCTAATATAATATATTACAAGAACCATCAAGAAACCATCGATTTATATCGTTTTAATGTTCAAAATGCCGCCGCTGTTTAAATACCCTGAAAATGTTTTCGCAATCTATTCCAAACATCGTTATCTCTTTAAATTTAGATCATCGAAAATAATTTCGATGCATACCGAATATTTAAAATTATCGGTATATTTATTTACGTTTTGTAAATTAAAATTTTTTATTTACTACATTCATTATCTTTTTCATTTTAAATAATCAATAACCAATTCGATAAATATCAAATATCGAAATTTATCGGTATATTTACTTATGTTTAGTAGGTTAAAATTGTTTATTTACTATATTCATTATTTCTTTAATTATAAATATTCGATGAGGAATAATTATCGAAATTTATCGGTGGATTTATTTACGTTTAGTAGGTTAAATTCTTTTATCTACTATATTAATTATCGTTTGGATTTTAAATAATCAAAATCCGATTCGATATCAATTATCGAAAATTATCGGTATCAATTATCGAAAATTAACGGTATACTTATTGACGTGTTGTAGGTAAAATGTTTTATATGCGTTTCATTACCTTTTTGATTTCAAATAATCGATAACTGTTATTTATCGATATATTTATTCACATTCTTTAAGTAAAACCTTTGCTTCGCAATGTGTTAACATTTTTCTGAGGCTTTTCCCACGACCACTATTTCATAGCTTGCATTTTTTCTTATAGACATCACAAAGCAAGTTAAATACTATCTTATGTACAAAAAGTGTGAGTAACACCACAGTTCATGAAAAAAATTATTTGCCATAAAAATTGTGTAAAATTCTAACCGTTTTTCGTAAAATTAACGGTCGTTTACTGTAAGCTTCAACTAAGACAAATTCTTTTACCACGAAGAAATGACGGCGGCGTTAGCTAATACTTAACGCAGCACTGGATTTGATTGCTTCCTCCAAACAGTTTAGCTTTCTTACCAGTGCCTAAGACGCCGTAATTGTTTTCATAAAAACGGAATGAAAACAAATACAAAATGCCAAAGGGTTTGGCGCTTAGTAGAAACAATGTCAGGCAAAACACCGCACACATTTCTGCGAACATAATAGCGAGGAAGAAAGCGCGCAGGCAGAACAATAGGCGACACGCCCTTAACGCCCACCCATGATGAAGGCACAACACAGTGATGGCGGTTAAAACCGACACAAATAACCCTTATCAAAGCAAGTGGTTTGGTGTTGCCCCCGTCAGCGTCACAATTCCGAAGCGTAAGCTTAAGTGGGGCATAACTGCTGGCAATTTGCCGCCAAAAACGTTCGCGGCGGAATTTCTTATGTGTTTGGTCAACGGCAATTCTCGGTACTTGTGTATTTTTAAAGCATCTTTTCATCCTTTCGCAACGATTATTGCCTAAGAGCAGCCTTTTTCTAATTTTTATGTTATTTCTTTCTTTTTCGGGCAGCTTAACTGTCTATATATCTAAGAGCGTGTTTTCTTTTGTAGCCGCTTTGTGAAAAATTTTAAAAATCTCACTTTGCATACTTTGTGTACTTCCTGACCTCTTTTTTGCTTCGCTTCGTGCTCTCTGCTGTACGTTTATCTTAACATCATTTACCTTTTTGTGTTTGGGTTTCTTGCTTTTTGTTTTCTTTATGTTGCGACTTCAATTTTTTTCATCGTCCCTCCTCTTCTAACGGATTTCAATGCCATCTGTAACGGTTAAGAGTACAGTTTGCAGCATTTCTGAAGGCTTTCTTTATTGCAAATGCTTTGACATTTTAATATATTCAGTGAGAAATCGTCAAACGGTATGCTTTGCATATTGAAAATTCCTGCGTCGCTTTGTGTTGATCACTTGCCACGTTGCATAGATAACGGTTTTTAATATCTCATGTTTTATTTCACAGTTACTGTTTATCGCCATTGATGTGGTTTATTTCGTGCGATAAATCATTTTACAGCTTGGCACTTATGCGCCTGTTTCTCGCCATTGCGAAGATACGTAAATATTACTGGCCGTTCAATAATGATTTATATTTCTTCATGGAACCTTTTTAAATACTCATATATTATTCGAAAATCACTGCAGCTTGAAGGCAATAAATTCATTTTTTATATGCAAGACTAGCATAATCGTTTTCATATCTCTGGGTTTGACAACTAAAATATATATGTTAGTGTTTTCCGTGGTGAGATATTGGAAGTAATGATACAAGGTTTGTTCTGAATATCGGTAAGCAATTTTACATATGTCCTTTTCTTCTCATGAACCTGATTCGTCTAAATCAGGTCCTTCCTCCCACTAGCCTCAATACAGCGCACAGTGGGGTATAGGACCCCCAAAACGGAGATTAATTCAGGGAAGTCGTGATTTTAAAATATTATAATTTTTTATTATTGAATAAGCACAAATACATAAAAGAACTAGCATTCAATTTAGTTTAATGACTGTCGTCGGAGTTGCATGCCTCTAGTTCCTCAATATGTGCATCTCCAGTTTCATCATCACTATCATCARATCGAACAGCACTTACTGAAATAGTTGGCGGAATAAGCACTTCTATTACCGACTTTGGTAGGGCTTGAAATTTTTTTTTTTTTTTTTTKGTAATTTAATTTGGCTGCTAATGATCGGATCGGAGCTCAGTGGAAACCTGTTTAAAATGTCTTCATTTGATTTCTCACGGCTACATTTACGTGAAAAGTGCTTCCTATAGCATTTAAAGACCTTGTTTCTAGCTTCTTGGGCTTCCTCTGAAAGTTGTCCAATTGGTAGAAGTGCATGCAATACAATTTCAGGGCCATGAGTAAAATATTTGTGCAAAGTGATAGGCATTTTACACCATGTATACATTTTAACATAATGTCTGGCAGTGTTGTGACAAAAATGTCTGAATTTTTCAGAATGTATTTCATGACCCGAAGAAACAGTTATTAGTATCAAGTGCATTTTGTTGATCAGTTCTAAATCGATTTTAGTAATATCTTCAGAAACTTCAGCGTTTTCAAAGAATCTTCTGGCTGTATTACCATCGTTAGAATTTCCGAAGCCAGGCTTTGGTTGGTCGATAATCAATCCGGTTTTGACTCTAAATTTATTTTGAATGCGGGCTTTAGTAGAATCTATAATTTGTTTATCATTATCCGATGCAGCTTTATACTTTTTTATAGGTAATTTGTAAGACAAGTGTATAAGCAACTCAAAAAATCGAATCCATCCATATAATATAGACAAACCAAATTCCAAAGTTTCTGTCTTAATAGGATTCGCTATAATTTTTTCAATAGAATTAAACTCTTTAGAAGTGGAATTACAAATATAACACCTTCGGGATGATGTAGTTTCTGCAATTGCATTGCAAACTTTTCCGTCTTTCATTACTAAGATTAGTTTATGGCTTACTTTTACGAACCTTTCTCCTAACATTCCTTTTTCGCTCTTTGAATCAACGTGTACGGAGGGAATTTTTAAGGAGCAGACTATCTTATAACATTACATTGGTGACGTGAAAGCTTTGCTTCGACCAAACCCACAAGCGCTTCTTCAGCAGTCATTTTTTTTTTTTTTTTTTTTTTTTTTTTTTTTTTTTTTTTTTCTTTTTTTTTTTTTTTTTTTTTTTTTTTTTTTTTGCTAAATTTCGCTGCTCTGAAAGTTGATGC
>NW_017534963.1:2639620-2665188 GCF_001853355.1 Bactrocera latifrons
CGTGAAAGCTTTGCTTCGACCAAACCCACAAGCGGGTTTGAGGCAGGACAAAAGCTTTTTTCTTTTTTTTTTTTTTTTTTTTTTTTTTTTTTTTTTTTTTTTTGTTTTACACATTTTACACTTTTGCTAAATTTCGCTGCTCTGAAAGTTGATGCAGTTATTTCATTGGCAAGTTTGCTGCTTCTGTTTGACCACTTGCCCGCAGACTCATTTGGGTAGCATAACTCAAAACAGGCAAGGAAACATTTTGTCGACCCCTTTTAGTTGTTAGAAACGGTATTGAAGAATCTAACCAAATTTGATTTTGTGTCAAAAACCTCTCCTCATGTCTGTTGGATTTTGCCCATCGAGCCTTAAAATCACGGACAAAACGACAGAAATTCAAATTAAAGTCTTGCATATCCTCTGGATTCGTTTGTCTTATCAACTCTTGCTTCAATATATTCAACTTGTCTATTAATTGAGAAGCCTCGGCATTTTAATAACGCTGTAAAGACTACGCTGAGAAATGAATCTTTTTGAGTTTATTCGTAAAATAAAAAGACTGTATTCAGAAACTTCGTGTGATATTTCTTGTATCAATTAACAAAATAACGAGGAAGAACAACACATTCTATATATTAACACTTATCAAAAATATAACAGCACGTCATTGCTGTAACCCGAAATATACCACCACGACCACTCACATCGAATTGTATTCRTATTAAATAGATATAATAGTTAATGTAAAGTAACACTACACACTTATCATCTGTTATTATCTATATTATTTGTTATTTAAATTAAGTTATACAAAATTGTCTCAGAACACGAGCGCGAGGACAAAATAAACTTACCCTACACTTTAAATAAACCAAACAACACAATGAACAGAACACACATATTAGTTTTGGTGTAAAATGCATACTAATATTGCAATATACAAACATAAATAACAATAACAGCAATATATGATGATGATAACGAAAGCGAAAACAAAACGAAAACTACAGCAACGGTTCTTCTCTCACTTTGGACGACATGCGTTTTTTTACAAAATTTGTTAAAAATCGAATTGGCGCAACAACGCGCAAGATGTTTTTGTTTATTATATTAGTATAATTCCTAAGCTTTGAAAATATATAAATTTTAGAACACGAAGTTGTCCGGTACCATTTTAAAACTCTACATACTTCTCAATAATGGCTAAAATTTAGACCTTTTTCCATAAATGATTAAAAATAGTTATACAGGGTAAATGTCGACATGCAACTGCTCTTTTGTTCGAAATTACCTGAAGTTGAAGGATCCATAATAATATTTGGCTTTTGTATGGCAAAAATACAAAAACTTGCACTTGAAAATACAAAAAATTCACCTTTTGCAAAAAAGCGAAAAAATCGAAAAAAATTACGAACTTTGAGACAACACAAAATTTGAATTAAACAACATACATATGTTATCGATTCTTTTGCCAAATGATGGAGAATTTTGTTTTCAATAATCGAGTATTAAACATTAATCGGATATCTCAATATTCATTTTTCAATTAATCTCCGTTTTCGTGGTCAAATACCCCAACGTGCAGCGTTGCGAAAGATGAACCAACGCAGTGTTCTTCAGCACCTTAACTAAGGCTACTTGAATGGCTAGGATACATCATAAAATACACCGCGTATTAAACAACATCAAACGAAAACCTTTGAATTGCCATAAATAAGCTCAAATTAAGATATGTAACTTGAATTTAGTACAGGTGATCGCTCAAGAGACACCTGGTCGCTAATCGTTTTTAAGTGGGTGGTACAGTCCCGTCCCTTAAATGATTTAATATATGTACATGTCTTCAAAACCGCTGAAACTAACTTCGCCAGCCTTGCTGGCACGAAGCCTTTTATCAATTATTCATTTCTTGTGCAAATGGATAAACTCAGATAAAAATCATGCCATCTCGCCATTAAATGGTTGTCTTGAAAATTTCTATATTTTAATAACTCACTCAACAAATGCGCCAGAAGCATTAAATTTCACAACCAAGGTGAGGGGAGAGAGCTTTATTTATTTGAATAGCTCGGCCGGCAATCCATCGGTCCCCGACGCCTTGTTGTTGTTGGGATGAGTAATTGCTATTCCAACTTCTTCATGGTCAGACAATGGAACAGCTGCTCGATTGGGGAGTCGTGTCCACCATCTCCTGGTGTTGTGGTCGACTGTAACGTTGTGAGGTAGACAATCTGTTATTTTCTCCACTGCTACACGGCACTCCTCATCCTACGAGCTGTTCTTTTGCCTTTTACAAAAACCAATGGTTTCGTTTGCATCTGTACGTAAGGTGCTTGAAATGCCGTCCCACAGTTCACTTATACCGTCAGAGAGCAACAGTGCAAGTCGATTAGAAAACCGATCGGTTGTCTGTTATGATTGAAGCTTCTCGACATCGAATCTTCTTTGTGTTTGCTGATGTTTTTTGCTGCACAGAGGCGGTTGCTTAACTAGGCTGCAACAAGATAGTGGTCTGAGTCGATGTTAGGACCTCGCAGCGTCCGCACATCTAAAAGATTGGGGACGTATCTTTCGTCTATCACAACATGATCGACCTGGTTGGTGATTTTTCGATCCGTAGACAGCCAGGTAGCTTCATGTATTTTCTTGTGCTGGAATCTTGTACTAAAGATAACCATATTTCGGGCCCCGGCGAAAGCTATCAGTCTCAACTCATTTGGGGATGTTTCGCTTTGCTGCGGATTGTGGCTAGACGTTCATTCACTGGGGTTAATGACAGTACTCGGCGACGGAGTCTCTCTCCCACCACGAATCCCACACCAAATTTTTGCTCTGTCCACACCCAAGTGAATGACACTCGGCGAGTTTTCCTCGCTTGCGTGAACTTTTGCACATGACTCCATCCTCCACCTATACGTGTGTAATAATTATAAATATTTTTCAACTTTCTGCTGACTTCTATCGGTCAATATGTATATGAGAAATATTAATGAAATGCAGAAAACATCTCTTTATAACAACAATTCTACGTCTTGCCTGCAATTGTAAATAATGAATGCCCATAAACTTAACCTTTCTACTATTAATTAAAATAAAAACGAAAATCCTATCCTGAGTCCTGTACTTAGCCCTTCTTTGCTTGATTTACAAAATATTTTCAGAAAATGTGCTTTACTTTTATGTCATAACTGGTATTATTACTGAAACTTGCCTGAACTCAGTAACTCCTCTTAAGCTTATTAATATATTCGAATTAAATTTTTTCAAATTATACACGATCTTTCGATCAATGTACAGTTTTATATCGACGATGTACTCTCGATACAAACGCATTTATGTATTAGGGCAGACTCTGCAGCGTACACCATGGCGTATGAGTGACAAGCGACATGTGTTGGTTTGCATAATAAATGATATGCATAAATTTATTAATTAAATCGGATTTACTCATACATGACATTTTGACATTTGCATGTTGTTGCTCATCATCACCAACAACCATTCGTTGCCTCATTTTCACGCCATCAATACAGACCAGGCCATAATTTGCATACCTGATGAAATGCCTGAGTTATGCATAAGAGTATGCTTCGCATTTCGCAACGTAAACGTGTTGCAATTCTGTTGAAATATTATGTGCCACACTCTTTATCCTCACTTATATAAAGTTCATATAAAATGCATTGAAAATAAATTTTATAATAACCGTGGAAAATTGTCGCCATAATTGCAACACTTACAGTGTAAACCAACAACAAATGCTGCCAGCTTTTCGACTTGTACTCTATATTGCAATTTTTGTATTTCGAACGAACAACAGCAAATTTGTGCAACAATAGCCACTCTGTGTCGGCTTATCGCCTATTATTATGGCGTGTGCTAATAGTTTCTTTACTATTAAATAAATTGCGATTGCATTGCCCAGCCAATTATATACAATTGCTGTTTACAACATTCATTCAGTGTCTGCATTTGCATCATTTGCCGTCGTTTGATTGGCTGGCGACATGAAGTGCTTGTTTGCTAACTGCTGCTGTCTGCCTGTCTGCTGTTGTCGCCAATTGTTGTTGATTATAAGCAATTTGTTGCTAATTTCTTCATTGGTAATCATTACAGTCTGCAACGTCGGAGTGGTTATAAATGCATATATAACGAGATTATATGGTACTCGTATTGCAATAACAGGCAGCACCAAATGTCACTCAATAATTTAATCGGTATTAATTTCAAAAACCATGAAATAAATTAAATTGTAATCATATTACCCGGCTTTAACCGCGTAAGCGGTGTCTACGCCAATAGAGAAGAAGCATAATCATATTACGTACTGTTCAGCCTTTCACTGAGGACTGGGGATAAAATCTGAAACAAATCCTTTCGAAAATCTGAAATTATGAAGAAATGTAGGAGAGAAAACTGACCGATTAAGGGGTTAGGGGTAGTCAGAGGCACGAAAAAATTACAATTTTCAGTTTTTCTTTTTTGCTATTAAATCGTGTTATTTTACAAAAGTGGTAATATGGCATTAATATAGAATGGGTTGATGTGAAGTCACAAAAATTTCAAAAACAAAATTTAATTTCCAAAGTTATAGTTGTTTGTGGTGCCCTGTTCCAAAAAAAAGGTACTTGCGGTGACAACCATAACTAACAAAATGGCGACCTCAGAAAATTTTTTTCTAAATTTTTGCGACAAAGAATCAACAGTTTATTAGTCTTAAATCGAAATTTTTGAAAAACAAAATTCTTTGATCAGGCCCGAGTTTATTATATTATATATTCTTAAATCTGTATAAATTTTATGTAAATCTACTGAGCGGTTTTCAAGGTACAGTTGTCACCAGTTCGAAAAACAAAGTTTTTAGAAAACCGCGTTCAAATTTTGACACTAACGCTTTGAAGTGCCTGAGTTCTCTTTGTTATTTGCCGAATAACTCAAAAACTAATTATCGGATCAACGTGAAATTTTCAGAGAATATTTTTAAGATATTACACTTAACGAAAATGCAATAATAATTCAAAAATAATTTTTTGAAAATTCTGACTACTTAAGTTCTTTTATTTAGATTCAATGGAACCGAACCTAAAGATTTTTCTTGTTATTTTTTGTGTTTGAAATTTCTCTAAAATACATGTGGCGGGATTTTCAAAAAGAGCGCTACAACAGTTTTTTTTTATTAAATAAAACAAAAACGATTTGATGTATTAATGAAATTCTTTATCTCTGTGAAAGTACATTCGATGCCATTATGTATGGAACTGGATTTAATTTTTACTACTATCATGTTCACGTTTGCAGAAGTCCAGACACTGAACGGTTTTCAAGCATAAATCGGCCGCTACTTTACTTCACTCTCGATATTCGTATGAAGTTCATAAGTCGTCGCTAGCTTATTGAAATAGACTAAAGACTTGACGTAGTCCCTCAGGAAATAGTATAAAGGCGTCAAATCGCAAGACCGAGGCCAATTGCCCGCCTCTGGGCTATTATATGGGATAACAGCTTCATCACTGGTTTTCAATAAATCGATTGTGACATTCGCTGTGTGGCTTATGGCGCCGTCCTGTTGGAACATCATATTGTGCAAATCAATATCATCCAATATTGGCCAAAAATATTTGGTTATAATTGAGCGGTAGCGGTTTCCACTCACAGTAGCGTGCCGGTATTGATTATCATGGAATACCGGAGCATTGGTGAAAATCCGAATCATTTTCAAGTTGTTGCTCAGACCAATTCACGAACATACGACGATTCTGGTGGTGAAGTGGCTTCAGTTCTTGTGTCAATTTCATCTTGTAAGGATGAAGACCAAGATCTTTTCTCAAAATGCGCCACAACGACGTCACAGAGATAGCCAATGCTTTATCGACCGACGTATGGAGACTGATTTGAGTCCTCCGTAATTGATTCCGCAATATTCTCGATGGGCACTTCTTTGTCTCACTGGCGCGGGAACCGTTTTGTATTGTGTCTTTCTGGACGATAATGACGACCATAAATTCGACGAAGCGCTTTTAAAGTTGAGGCCACTGCTTCCGAATTTGGGTAGTAAATTATGATAATTTCGACTCGTTGTTTCCACGATGAATTGGCAAACCTCACTGAAGAGAAATGTCAAAATAAGTGGGAAAAATATGGGGTGGTTTGCTATCTTAATGGTCTACTTTTGTAGCGTCGTTATATAATATAAATCTATCATTTTATTACTTTATTGCAAATTTTTTAAGAATTTTAATTGCAGCCTACATCACAGCCTTTAATTTTCATCAATTTTGACAGTAGTTCGTGTCATCAACTTGAAATCAAGTTTTTCATCGTATAACTGCAGCATTTGGGGGATCTTTTTCAATTCATAAATATTTTATTTTTCAAATACCCGTGACTTGCAACGGGAAAAACACCCTTAAACTTAACCTTGAACTTAAGCAGCTGGCACCGTTCCCTACTGCTGTTGGTAATATGTATATCCGTCTAAGTAATCGAAATAATCGAAATAACAATTGGTAAAATAAAAGTTCTCGTAATATTCTCATTTCATTATACTGCTTTTAAACATAACACATTGCCGATAAATTCAACAATATATAGCATACAATTTTGATTGGTTTTGTTAGTTAAATTACCCTGCAGCGAATCACTATCAGCAGCAGGTTTTTCTTAGATCCCCATGTTGTCGATTATCGTTTTTTTCTGTATGATAAAAAAATATGCCAGTTTCATATTAGTTCAAACTAGTTACATAACTAGCAAGTTCGATTTATAACTTGTATATGCGCTGTTGTTAACTATAATCGCGTAAGCGGTGTCTACGCCAATTAAGAAGAAGAAGAAGATATGCCGAGTCTAATTTTCATCAATATTGCATTTGTTCCTGTTTTTATTCGACTTCCGACAGCTGTCTGATTTTGATCACAATAAAATAGATTTGTACTAGTTCAAAACAGATAACTAATAGTTAAGTTGAAATAATATTCCCGGTAACAGCATTAATTTTAAGTTTGTTTCTGTATATTTATAATGAAAAAAAAATCATTTTTCTGCTATCTAGGTACATTCGCTGTCTAAATCAGTTCTCGAAAAAATTGGTATAAGTCTGATGCTTTTTTGACTAGTTCGATTTTAGTCAGGTATTGAAGTCTTGCTAGTGGGAGCGTACACTCATGGTAAATAAAAATACATATAAACATTTTTATGCGATTTCGCTTGTGAAAATTGATTGATTTTTGTATTTCGCACATAATCCAGTATAAATACTTGCTGGCGTTGAAAGAATTATTTGCTGTTATAAAAATCCGAGTGAAAAGTAAACATTTCACACAGTTCAAAATCTATTTGTAAAGACTTTCGAATAGTTTAAATAAATATTTAGATATTTATGTTATTTTTATATTGTTTTTGTATTGTTTAAATGTTTATTTTCATAAAGTGAGTCAAAGAATAACATTGAAATTAAGAAAATAACAAAATTTACTTACATACGTATGATTATATGTATTTGCCACTTGAAAAAGTAAATTAAAATAAATTTTCAGTAGCTATACGAAAATAAATATTTTGTCAAATATATGCAAAATAATGTTATGTGATGGTGGCATGTTCTGAAGCAATTATACCTGGTTTTCCAAGAGGGATGAAATGATTTCTTAATGTCATTTCGGTTTTAACGTATGATATCATGATCTGTAATTTTATTTCATCGTATTCAGTAATGTTTACAATTTCATCATGGAAGGAACAACGTTAACAAATCATTAAATTTTATATCCAAAATAATCGTTCTCCAATTTCGTGTATTTTTGCAATTTTATAGTCGTATTAAACGGTCAAACAACGGCCAGCGTAAATTTTCTCAACATAATTTTTAATACACAATTAAACAAATAACTGCTCGAAGTAATGAAATATTGCTGCCTGTGTTGCTGAAGGCCATAATTTGTCGATTCCAAGACCTTCCCAAGAGTTGCGACTATATCAGACATCCATATAAAATTGTTCTCACTCAAGAATTGAAGCTATTGGAGCATCCTAAATGTCGTGAATTTGCTGATTTTTCCTTAGAACAACTTGAGAACGATAGGAATTTTTTTTAGGAAATTGTGAGATTTGAAATCATTAGTCTGTAGCAACAAACCAGACTTTCCTCAAGCTTTAAAAGTCAATATTGAACGTAGTGGTCCCCATTTGTTTGTATGACAACTTTCAACCGATAATGTATATATAGTGCATTTTAAGTATTATGAACTCTGAATTCATTATAGGAGGTAAGGATTTTTCAAGTATAACCCATACTTCTGACCCCTAAATATTGTTCGCACTAAATTTATTCTGATCCATAAATTAGGATCATAGCTTTTCCTTGAAGTTCGCCTTGAGGAGCACTAAAAATATTTTTTTCCTTATCCATTGATCAAAAATGACCCGGACTGACAAAAATCTAATTTTATGTATTTTAATACAAATCATAATTATTGCCTTCAAAGTCGATTCCTGAGCTCGTAAAAATATGAAAACGCTTAATATAATTTTTCATACACTTCTGGTGATTCAAGGAATTCAGCGAATTTGTTTTTATTTTTTATTGTTTTGGCTCCCTTTTGCTGCGCCGTTCGGTAGATTGTTCTATCCTTTCGGAGTCATATTATAAACCCGCATCTCATAACCTGTAATAATGTGTCTGATGACTGTAGGCTTCTCAGCTACTTTGCCAAGCATATCGCTCCACTCAACGTTGTTTTTACAAAAGATGCAAGTTCTTGCTACAATTCTAACATTTGCACGATTCATATCCATAACATTAACCAAAATGTTTTAATTCGATGTTGAGATCTTTTACTATCTCCATGATACTAATTCGATGGTTGTCAGACTCTGTTTCTTTCACTTTTTTGATGTAGCGTCTCCTTCAACAAAAATGAATAGACAACTGAATATAGTTGGATCAAGTTAGTGGCAGTTACAGCTACCTTTTTCACATATAATTATTTACGAACCTCAGTTTCTATACTGAAATCTAATCTTTATTAAAATCCGAAGTCATACCCTTACTCTTTAGTTTCTTGTATTTTAAGATATAAATCGAATTCAAACCAGTCGCCTTCAGCTCTCATTCAAATCAGCAATTCATTTCAGTTATATACGCGGTTATCCTCCAACACAATTAATGCAATGTGACAATCATATTCGGTAGCAGTAATATACATAAATTAATACTAATTTCATGGTTATAATTGCAATCATAACTTAATTTATTTTCGGCGAATAAGCAATTTATCGTCGAGCCACTTCCACGACTAAACACTAATACAATATGGTATCATTGAAATATCTCGACATGCTTCAGTATTATCCTAATAATTCCATTCCATTCAAGCAAGCGGAAAATCTCAACGTTAACTATGTAAATCAATGTATACAAGTGTAGGCGGAGTGAAGCCCTTTTGATGTAATACCATAGGGTAACCAAATAATGAATGGCATGTGTAATTCAGTGTACTCATGCTAAAAATACATATACCGATATAAATATGAATATAGATATTTCAAGATAATCCTGTAGGGAAATAGAATGGTACGAAAGTTAAGGGTGAAAGCTGTTCCGACAACGATCCCTTTTTCTCTTATTTCAAACTAGTAGCTTTATCGAAATGAAGTGCTAAACTAGATATATACTCAAGTCAGTAACTTTTAAGGGGTTACATGGGTTTACCGGTAAAAAAAAAAACATTTTTTATATTGTCTTGTTAAATTCTATAAAACCTCTAGAACATTCTCCTAAATTTTCAAGATGATCCGAGTAATAGTTTCGGAGAAACAGCCTTGAGAACTTGTGCGCTCGGGGCTAGCTAAGCTAAGTGCGACGTCTTTAAACGCGTTTTTCGCGAAACTGTGTTTTTGAAGATGGTTGGCAAGATTTCTCGAGAACTACTCAACATTGAGATACATGTCTTAAAGACTTGGACGAAGGATCTTTCTTCGATTACAACGATTTGAAAAAAAATGTATATATATCACGTTATCCCGCCAACGCTCCCGCATATTTTTCCATGGGGCCAACGGAAATGGTCGCAATGGCCAAGTTTAAAAATTGTACTAATAAATAATTAAACAGATATGTACCATTTTTGTCGATCACTGTTATGCTACACAAACTGATACAGCATCGTCTCCGTAGACATCGCAAATTTCATTGGTGGCTTGCATTGCCATTCTTCTATTTTTTATACAAAAATTTCAAAATAAAGCGCGTTTCTTCATTATGTTCACTAATTTTTGAGCAGCTGTAACTATTTTTCGACTTCTTCGATTTTTTTGGTTTAATGAAGCTAAGTATCTCACCTTTTCAACACTACATATATGGTATGACACAATGTGATGGTAGCACTGGAGACCTACGACTGCAATGACATATATAGACAAAATACTAAAAGGCTTTTTCGACTACCCAATATTTATTTTTTTATATGAGAAAGAAATTTTTGAAAAAATTCTTTTTTATCCGAGGAAACCACCTAAACCACTCTAGTTTAAAGTTACTTAAATTTAACCTTTAGATGAGAAATTCTTGAGATAGTGGTCACTCTTGATGAAGTCCTTTGAACAGTACTCTTGATTGTGAGGTTGAGTGCTTTGAAGTGTAAAACAAATCTCCGGAAAAACAATTTATCTAATCCCTAACTTCTCGAGAGTTACCTGCTTATAAATATATAATATATGCAAAGTAAATAATTGAACTTCATCTGAATCGATGTAAGTTTTACATATTTTTCTATGTCATGCGAATACGAGTACTTTGCTAATAACTGAATTAACTCCGTTATATGCCCGGAAAGCAAAAGATTCAAGGTAATCTTGTGTTTGTAGACAGATAGATGAGAAACCAGTTCTCTCTCTGGTAAACGATCGATTGTCGTAGATGCCAAAAAGTTAACTAAACCGTAGTTTTGAACAAAAAATACACACAACAATACGACCTCTCTGGATCTGAATCCTAAAGGAATCCGAGCTTAATGCCGTCCACGCTCTAAAGTTAAAGTTAACGTAACCCCACAAGAAAAGGTGTAACGGCGTCAAATCGCACGACTGTGCCATTTCGCAAGATAACGCGTTCACCAAACTTTGTTTTCAATCAATCGTTTGTGACATTCATTGTGTGCCCTGTGGCGCTGTCCTGTTGGAACCACATATAGTGCAAATCCATATCATCCGATTTGGGCCAAAAATATTCGGTTATCATTGAGCGGTAGCGATTCCCATGCACAGTCTTGATTGGATGATCCGTTCGAAACCCTAATTTTTGGTATGCAATGGTGACTCATTGATTACCTGTGGATTGCTGCCTGATCAATAAAACATATTTGGGTTATTAACGAAGCCATTCTGGCAGTAATGAGCCTCATCGCTGAAGATGATTTTTCGATGAAAATCCGGAACGTTTTCAAGTTGTTGCTCAGCTCAATTCACAAATATACGATAGTTCTGGTGGTCAAGCGCCTTCAGTTCTTGCGTCAAGTTGATCTTGTAAGGTTGTGGGTCAAGATCTTTTCCTAAAATTAGCCACAACGACCTCACAGAGATTCCCAATTTTTAAGAACGACGTTTAAAATACCGATTTGAGTCTTCCTCAATTGATGCGCTAGCGGCAGAAATATTCTAGACACTAAGAGCACTTCTTTATCGCACTGGCACGGGAACATTTTGTATTGTACCTCTGTGGATTCAAATTTTTTGACTAGAGGCTCAATTTTCCATCTGACAGGACGATTATGATGACCATAAATTAGACGTAACGCTCTTAAAGTTGAAGCCACTGCGCCGAATTTAAGTTGTAAATTTTAATAATTTCGACTTGTTGTTGCACCGTATATCTTTCCATGAATGGCAAACCTTAATTAAGAGAAATGTCAAAAGAGCGGCAAAAATGTACGGAAAAATATTGTCTATTTTTAAAGCTGCCTATTGAAAACCCCTTTAGTTACATAGATACTACCGCTTTGCGTAGAATGCTAAGGCTGAGATCCATTTGATGCTTTATTATGATTCACTAGAGAACTAACTTCTTAATTGATCTCCCAGTGACTCTGTTCCACTTGTTACCAAGCCTTGTTTGTCTTATTTAATTTATGAATGGTTTGCCTTAATTCTCAGCAGGGATTCCTTAACTGAATAAAATTCAAACATACTATACAATATGCCTCACAGATGTCAACACACCTACACTACGTGGTGTTATGACATCAGGGCATACAATCAGATACATCTGATACACTATGCTACTCTTGTATCAACCTACTTAGGCAAATTGTATTTGCTCAGCTGTATGACGCAAGCAACACAAGACGCATAAGTGACAATCAGCATAATGGGCGCATTGAGCATACGCTGCGATTTGTCATGACAACAACAATAAGTGTGGTGTGATACACCAAACTGGTAGCAGTAAACATAAAAAACAGTTAGACAACCAACAATTACTTGCAACATGTCGTCGGGCGACTGCTACATACACGTGTCATTATGCATATGTGTTTAAACATATACATAAATGTTAGTTGTTGCTGTGTACGAATGCATTCGCCTGCTTGATTGCTGACTTCTCGCTGCGCTCATTTGCTTTGATGTGCAATTCTCAAAACTAATCTGTAATTTCCGTTTCCTATCGCATTCACCACATGCGCTTTGCATGCACACAGAAATAGCAGCAGCAGCAAGTGGAAAATGTCGATGTCAGCAACAACCCTGGCAATAAAGATAACAGTGGTAAAAGCAAACCACAACAACAAAAGCACGCTAGTAAGCTACAATGATTGTGACAGTGTTACGCTTATTGCAAATTTTCGGTTGTGGCAACATATTTACAGTTAAACACAAATGTCTTATATGCAGCGGCAACATATATTCCGTAATTGTTGTTTGTGTAGTCACAATAGCAAGCACAATGCAAAACAACAATACAAATCTCTCGCACTCGCCCAAAGGAGCTCACACATACACAGATATGTGCACATTTTAAAGCGAATTCTCGGCAAACGTATAATCAGAGGCTCACACAAAGCCGGAAAACTCACAGACTTGTTAAGAGTGACTGCGTTGAGTAAGCGACGATTACTGGTAGAGTTGACTTAAAGTATCTTGCGCTTCTGTAAATTACAATGTCATGTTTCCTTATGAGTCTTCACTTTTAGTCTGTGCCGTAGCTCTTCTCCCTTTTTTGTTTTTGAAGAATAGAGGCGAGCGCATATAGGCACAAGTGCGGGGTAGAGTTTCCGCGAGTGAGTTCAAATCAGGTTAAATTTTTTTCTGCAACTGATTAACTCTTGAAAAACTCCTAAAAAATAGGTATGATTGATAAAGCATGCGATTACGCAGAAAGATTTTTAGAATCTCTATTCATCGAAGAATAATGAGGGAATGCATAACCTCAGTCTAATATCAAGGTATTAGCTTCAATTGAAGATAAGATCCAATCGCACTGATGTCGTAAATAGGTATGATATGTTGAAGACGTTTTTCGAAATTTGAAGAAAGGTTTGAAACTCCGACTATATTCGATTTTAATTAGTAAGGTAATCCATTATTTAACAAACAAGATCTCTGTCGTGTTGAAACGTGGGTGATTTCGCTGTAACCCTTCCTTTAATTCGGTTCTCTGGAAACTTGGTGATGGTTGTTGGCTGCAATAAGTAATCACATTGTCTTCGAATGATTGCGTAATAACAGTACTTGACTTGACTTCGACAAGATCTTCAAAGTAAATATATTGATTTTAGTATAGGCTCCCCCAGCGGGTAGGCGGTAGAATTTGCCTACGGCAAGGTATGCCTGCCGTAAGGGGCGACTAAAATCATTTATAGTATACTACAAGACGCTTTCCAAAGTAAACAGGTCTGGCGCCATCTATATTTCGACTGGTTCGTTAGAATTTGCTGAGTCCGTAAAAAGTCTTTAAGCATGTATTGGCGACTTGGCGATGTTTGTTGAGAATTTAAAACCAAAAGAGTATCAATTGTTTAAAAATTTGATGTTTGTATTTAGACATTCTTGAAGAATACTCAGTAATATTTTTAAGGAAATAAAATTAAATAATTTTCTACTGCTGCAATGATGCCGGCCTACCCCATGGATGAAAGAAAAAAAATTTCTTCTAGAAGAAATTGGACGTATGCTACAATCGAAAAAAATCAAAATTTGACAAAATGGCGCCATCATTAAATAAAAAGTAAAATTTTCCACAGAACTTGTATAAATTTTCACCTTTTAAAAGTCGATTTTTGATTCGATCAAAAAGCTATTAGGAACTACCTTAAAAAAGAACGTGCAAAAAAACTGATGGTGATGAGATCATTTGTCTTCCAAGTAATCACTTTAGCCATTTTAAAAATTGTTGATTTGAAAAAGACGCATTCAAAGATAAACCGATGGAGCCGATTTAACTGAATCAAATTTTTTATGTTATTTTTAAAGCTTTAAACTATCGAAGTAATAAGAAAAGGTGATCTAGGCGTAATCCTTAACACCCAAACAGCTCCCATATGAAAACTGTTTGGTAAAACTATCAAATGCTACTAAGTAGTTAACTGTGAAATGAGATTCCATCAACAGATTTTAAAACAAAATACTAATTATTATATTAGCCAATTAAATACTTTTTCTAACCTGAATTAAAACTTCATATTTTCATCTTTGAGATCTTTTGATAAAGCTTCATACATGTTCATATTTGCAATCAAGATATTTCTGTACATGCTGCCTTTATATTCATATTTCGCTTCAACTATTTCATCACTATTGCCCTTAGAGAATATATTCCCTTTGTAGTTTCGTTATGACGTGTGATATTACACAAGCAACAAGTATTTGCATAACAGCTACTCTTACATACATATCACAAAGTATGAACTTATATATGACTATATGGCCTATCAGTCTCCTTTGTAGATGTTCAAGGACATTTCGGTAATATAAACAAGAATGCGAGGAAGTAATGGGAATCGTAGAGTCACATGTACACACACATACATTTGCATATGAGAAATTAATTTCCTTTGAGTGAGGAGAAATATTTTAATAAATGCGATGGCATTAACAGCTTATTAAAATAGCTCCTTATTGTAACTGTGGATTTAATATATTTATCTGAAAATAAATAAGAGTAAAAAACACAAGTCGATTGGAAGAATTTATCTGAATAAAAAAAATTAATAATCTTTAGTTAGCTGCAATAAAATATTCATTAAACGCAGCGCAATTTATTTAAACAGTTTGTTTATTCAATCAATTCTAAAAAATGTTTATTCTCCAGAAACTTTTACTGAGCACATATGGTAATTAAAAGGACCATAAAACTAACGAGTTGTTGAAAATTTGGTTAAATAAATATTGGAATATAATTGTGTGTGGGGAACTGAAGTTGATTAAAAGTTATTATTAAATACAGCTAGTTGTTGAAAAATAGTAGAAAATAGTCAAATTTCAAATGTTACAATTATCCATTTTAACTATTTTAAGAAAGAATATTCTCCTCCTCATACTATAAATCACGCTAACTTGACCTTGTGATAATCGTCAATTATAATTTAATCACGGTATTAAAAAATTGTATTATGGAAAAAACCTTAAACCTTCTCTTACTATTTTATTATATTCTACAACACCTCTAGAGTATTATCCTAAATTTTCAAATTGATCGGAGTAATAGCTTCGGAGATACGGCTCTAAGAACTTGTGCGTTCGAGGCCAGCTGGCAAAGTGCGGCCTCTTTAAAGGTGTTTTTCTCGAAAATTTGAAGACGATTGGCAAGATTTCGCAAGAACTACTGAACCGAACTTCATAAAATTTCACACAGATTTTTGAGATACAATTTTTAAAGACTTGGACAAAGAATTTGGAAAAAAATTTCGCGAATTCTCAGTAAAATTTTAATTTTTTTGTAAAAATATCTGCCAAAAACCCAATTTACAGTTTTTTTTCATTCGTCTAAATTCCAAGTTAAGTTTTTAACTAAAACACCTATTTTTTCCGATTCGATGATCCCTTATAAAGTTATACTGTCAACGCGGAAGGTCACCCGAATTGTCACCGCAATGGCCGAGTTTTAACTACTTTTTTCAAAAGTTTCAAAATTTTAATAAAATATTCCACTTTTTGAATGAGAAAATAATTTTTGGAAAAAGGCTGTTTTTTACACGAAGAAACCCATATAACTCCTTAATCGATAAAGAAGTCGGGCCCAGAGCTTAATTTCAATAACCATTATATTCACTAAATTGTCGAAGAAAACGATAAAAATTATTAACGCTCATGAGACACAAGCCAGGAAACTATAGTAGCTCTTCTCTTCACGTTGCCAGTATTCACATCCGTACTTAAGTTACTACATCCGTAGTTGTATCAAACGTCTGTATGACGTGAGTTTAAATAAGCAACATAATTTCCGTCTTTTTTCCCTTCACATTTAATAAAGCAAAGAGAAACTGCGCAAAACAGAAAAGCAAGTTTGGTTCGTATGCACGTAAGCTCTTTATGGGCTAACTACTGACGAATAATTTCACTGTCGCCTATAAACGCGAATGTTTGTAATTATTATAGGGTGGTCATGCTTTGCATTATTTTGATATATGTATTATTATATTTTTTACTATTTATTTTGAAGCATCAGAGTATAAACCAAATGTTCATCGATATAAAGATTTCAACGCTTCATGCTTGGTCAACAAATATAATGCTAAAAATATCAATTTTCATTAAAATCAAAGCATCAAAAAATATGAGGGGCACCCTAATACATATAAAAAAGCACCCTCCGCTGTGAGAATATTAAATTATTGCTTTGAAATGGTGTGCGACCCTTTAATTAAATCTGTCAACAGCTATGAACAATACGTCGGTGTTTAATATACAGAAAATGGAAATGGAGGGAAAAAGCGAGAAAAACATATAAAAGCTTTAAAAATTAACAAAAAGGTGTCGTAAACTTTTTTTATGCGGAAACTTTTTGATTTCTCCCTCACTGTAGTACTTTTAGCCCACGCCTCATTTTATGGCGACCTTCAGTATTCGTGCTCTGCCGCTGTTCATTTGAGCGCTCGTGTTCGACTGACCAAGCAAACGATGTGTCCATTGTTGTTCTGTCCACTTTATTGCCTACTTTTAGGCGGACAATACGCAATTTAACGCTGACATGTTAATCAATGTTGTCATTGAGCGTCCTGCTGATATTTTCGACCATACAAACACATACACATGTCACGTATGTATGTGTGTGTTTATAATTGTATTGTAAGTGCTGCGTGGCTAGTTGAATGAAATGGCAATTTTATGGCTTTCACAAAGGAGTTTTTCACCTTCACAACTTTAATTTGGTCACTTTCCTATATGTGTAGGCGTTTACGAAAATAAATATTGGAAATACACTTTTGATTTAATATTAAATTTGTTACTTTCCAACATACACACAATCTTTTTTATTATTTTGGCATTTTATTGAAGAAGTCTTTTTCATTGTCTTCAGAATTAGTTATATTTGCCGATTTTATTTCAATTTTATTTCCACTTACCAAGGCAACAATTATTTATTGCTATTACTTTCACATACATGCAATAACTTATTTATGACAAATCCAGTTCTTTCTTCTGACCTTCATGGCGCACAATTGCACTGATTCACATTTATCAGTAAATTGATTCGCTTCCTGTGAAATATTGTTTCAATTATTCTGTCTAAATTGAAATTTTCTCCACAAAAGAAAATGTTTTATAAATCCACAAGCACAAAGGAATATTAAATGTATACTGCTGTCTACAATTACAACTTTTATTTATGATAAAAAAAAATGTATTTCAAGAAAATTTCTGAAATTAATGTACATAAATTCGTCACTTTGTAGTCAAATGATCGGGTAGATGAAGTAAATGAATAGATCTCTCCCCCTTTCTTAGGAAAGTATTTCCGATTTTTGCTTTACCAATTCAAAAATGCTTTGAAATATTCTACTTACACATAATTTGTCTATTTAAAGTTAGTTAAATATGTGAGCCCATTTTTTGGTTTTTATATTGGTCAAACTAATACTTCAACTCTCTAATCAAATATAGGCATATTCCAGTAACATCGCCCATTATTTTCTTGAATGTTGTTTTGAACGAATTTTTTGTATTTAAAAATATATCGAATGTAAACGAGCTGTTGATTTTCAATTTTAACCATACGCAAATTGTTTCTCATATCATTATCGTTGCAATCACTGTAGTCTCCTATAAATTCTGTATTGCTCATACGACATGGTGTACTATACGAATACAGTGCATTTGATACATAACTTTACTACGTCATTTGTTGTAAAGAAGCCTTAATTTTGTCCCAGTTTGGTTTGCATGACATCTGTCAAACCTGTTCAATAACCTTACACTCATTGAACGGACAACCTCAAATTTTTTCATTTTTGTTTAAAATATCAAATTTTGTACCGTAAATTGATAATTTAATTATTAATTGGAGAAAAAAAGCTGCAGAGTCGCATCGATTATTTATCGAGACTTATGCTAATCATGCTTTATCAGGAGCAACTTGCAATAAATGGTTTCAACGGTTCAGAGATAATGTTTTTCATATGAGAAATGATGAAAGTGGAAGACCACCAAGAAAGTTTGAAGACCCCGAACCGCAAGCAATATTGGGTGAACATGATACTTTGAGTCATAAACAAATGACAGCCATGTTAAATGTTGCACAAATAACAATTTCAGATCATTCGAAAGCTAATAAAGAGATCCAAAATATGGAAAACCGAAAAAAAAAACTTGTGAAATTTTGCCTCAAAGACATGAAAGAAATCAGTTTTGAATCGAAATTTTAGTGACAATGAAAAATTGTTTTATTTTAAGATTCTTAAAAAGAGAAAATAATAAGTTAATCCATCGACCGCAAAAATCGATCGATTCGTTAAGAAGGCAATGCTCTGTGTTTGTTGGGATCAGATGTGGTATATCACCTGATGAAATTCTTAATACTAAACGCTGCAGACTACAAGTGATCAATTTTAGACATCCATTAATCGAAAAACGACCAAAATGGCTGGTAGCTGCTACTCTACCCGCCGTATTCACCAGACTTGGCGCCTTTCATTTACCATTTTTGGGATGGATGTGACTGGCTGAGCAACACTTTAATGACTAAGCAGAAGCCGAAAATTGCGTGTCTGACTGGTTTGCTTTTAAAAGACGAACGCTTCTATTGGCATGGTATCCATAATTTGCCAGAAAGGTGGTCAAAATTCGTAAAAAGCAATGGGAAATAATGTACATAATTAAAAAAACATATTACATCTCTTTCATAGATCGTGAAATTCACTGGAGGAATAAGTATTAATGTTTACTTAACAATAATTTGCTTAAATAGCTTAAACATCCACATAAAAAACATAATATTTCTGTGTTGTTATAAATTCGATAGACCTCAATTATTATATAAGAGGGAGAGGATTGATTGATAAAGTTATAAACATTTGAAGATAGGTCAATTAGGTATTTGAATTTTTATTTAACTTCAGATTTTCCTTCCGTTGAAATCATCTCTATCAATTAAGCTTCACAAGCTCCATGAGCTTCTTTACGCTTCTTAAAAGTTTCCCTAAATTGCTGTTTTACTGAATGTATTGATTACACAAAAGCTGGACAGACAGACAGCTAAAAATCTATTCGGTCATYATCCATATGATATAGATATAGGTATATAACTATGTCTGATTATATAAGTTTTAGTTGTTAGAAACAACCGTCGAGCAAACAAGACTATAATTTCATAAGCAACAGGTTCAATGAATATAAAAAAACCAATTTTCATCCAAATATATATACAGTATACTGAAATTCATTCAGCAATTCTACACATATTCGAAGCATATAGTACATATAACAATATTTACTTTGGTAATAGCAATAAAAATTGCTTTCACTGCTAAGCTGAATGATATATTAATTATAATAAATGATGGGGTCCATGCTTGTAATTGAATATAATAACTATTATTGCATGTCATATGATAAGCTTTTGGTTTTGTGCAAATATTAATTTATATTTATGCACAAACACTCAATTGATTCATTGAATGCCAGAACAATAAATGAAATTGAATTTTTTTGTATTGTTGCAGTTGCATGTAAATTTGCTATTATTTTAGTAAATCGCATTACTTATTATTTTTTTGTAATTCAATTTGTATAAATGTTAACGGCTTATACTATATGTGTGTCATTAGAGAGATAAGACTTCAAGCTAATGAAAATTGTCAGGCAGTTTTGTGATTGCTTGATTCAGTATGGCATTGGCACGCGCTAGAACGATACCAATAAAAAGAAAATACTCCAAATATTACAGTTTTTATTTGATAAAGTCGAAAACGAAAGGCAGTTGACTGAAAAGGGGAATAATGCATATGATGCTGATATCACAGCATATACATCAATTTTGACTCGCTGATTCCGTTTCAGTAATTTTGATGTCAAAAAGGGTCAAGGCCGACGACCTTAGACTGTTTAAAGTAAGCAATCGATCAAAACATTTGATTTTGGCCAATAAAAGAGGAGCTTTTCTTCAGAACTCCAGCGCACACATACCTATTAATGGATTATAGGCCAAAAAAGCGAGTTTTCCAGATCCTTTTCTGAAAAAAACTTTTAAACTTATTGATCCAAAAATTTGTTCATATATTTGGTATGTTTTAGCTATATTTGAGGACTTACCATTAGTAAAAATAATTATTTGGAAAGGAACTACAGCTGATCTCCGGGAACTAATCTCAAAAGAGACGTTTTGCGGTGACCACTATATCTCTGAATTGAATGAACTGAGTAATTTTAAATCTAGGAATAAGCAAAATGAAATTGTTTGACAAAATGGCGGTTTCTAAAAGAAATCGATTTTAGGCCAATATTTCGGACTTAAGTTGTTTATAAAATTTTCTTTTGTTGAATAAATAAAATTTGTGTATGAATTACTAATAACTGTATTGGTAATATTGGGCACCGACTCTAAACCATCATTTTGAGAAAAATGCGATTAAAGTTTGGATGCACTTCCAAGCACTCTGAAACGGCTTTTCAAATTTGCGTGTAACTTAGAAAATATTCACCGGGACGATATAAATTTTTCTGTGTGTATTATTAAATATATGTGCATTAAGAAAATAAAATACAAACAATCGATTTTTCTAAATTCTAACTGTATATAACCCCTTAATAATGATTCGCCAAAAGCTCTGTGAGCTCAGTTGGGAGGTTCATTGCATTCACATCATCGTCCGAATGAGGCAGCAGGTGATTACTATGCCTGCTATGGAATGCGCCTGCCCCAGTTTTTTGAAAATCGGGGCAAGAGCTCTAAGCTCTTATGAGATTATCTTCAAAATGATAAAAATTATGTAACATAAGTGGATTATTCTACCCCAGTTAAATAAAGCCTTCAACTTAAATAATATGAAAAATATTTTTTTATATATAGCAGCCCTATGTAACTTAACGCATTTTCATTTTCAGAAATAAGTAGGAATTCTATTCGCAAAGTCCAAGTAATTCTAATTCATAATGATAATGATAATTGATGATAGTGATAGTGACAATGATAATGATCCTTTTCGGGGAATAAGTATTAAGGAATCAAGTTTGTCTCTATTCTAAATTTTGATTACGGGGCAAATCTTTGGATACGAGAGGATATACGGTGTTTCTAATAACTCGTGCCACACGAAATAATAAAAAATGGATCTCTACTTAAAAAAATAAAGAACTTATGGTTTAGCTTTGCTTAAATATTTTTAAAAAATATCTGTAAATTCATTATAAAAAGAATTATTGCAACAAAAAAATCGTTTACTATATAATGTTATAGTTAAGATGCAGATAAAAATTCAAATTCAATTGGATATGTGAGATAGTATCCGAGTACTTTCATCGTCCGATTTGAAACATGCATTTTCCCGAAGAACACCTTCAAAATTGTAGGTGCTGAAGGTTTGATATGACTTTCATATAAGTTTAATATTATTTTAAGAACCATAAAGGTCCAAAAAACCTAATCTTTTGAAAACCATAAATTGGCCAACTCCGAAATACAAATTTACTACAACAAGCATTTAATATTCAAAATCTAAGCACCGTAAATAATTTCCTTCAATTTTCAATGACCTTAGTATGCCAACCGAAAAATAGTTTCACGCATGAATCACTTAAATTTAAATTCATACAGTCATAACCCGTGTCACGTGATCTACATACGTTGCCAAGCGGAATGGAGACAAGCCCGAAAGCATTGCTGATAACAGGGCACGTAACCCCATGAAAGCGTCATGCGGGTAAAAAGCGTTTTAAAGGATTAGTCATAGTTTCGGCGAAATAACATGGAAAAAACAAGAAAAAGAATTGTTGTGATAAATGCAAGAGAAAAGGCGCTTAGAATGCATAGCAAATGCCACCCGAAATTCGTGCGCCAAATGCACACACAGATATAGAAGCCTTGCAACCAGAATATAAATTAATAGATATATTTTTATGAAAACTAACTGTCCAATTTAAGTTTTATGCAGATCAAGGGATTACGTAGTCAGAGAATTTTGCATACTTAATGCGACAATGGGGGGAGAGTTGGCGGAAAACGTGAGCACGAATATTTTTGATAGAAAAGTTAGAATTTTTTTAATGCTCGCAACAGCAAGAGAAACTAACTCGAGCGCATCGCTCATAAAAATACAAAAACTTTGCATAAAATTAAAAATCGCGCGATTCACGCGGAAAGCACGCACCTCGCAACACCGTTACAATCCCCTACGTGTAAAACGTAAACAAAAACTCGAACGCGCATTAAATCATATTTCACGCCAAAAACACAAACAAACAGATGCTAGTCAAAACACCTACTCACTTGTTCATACCACCATATGTATATATGTATATGCATGCACGTATGTATGCATATGTATGTGTTGCGTCAGCCGAGGCGTATGATTTATTCGTTCTGCCTACTCTAATACCAATCATGGCACCGTTGACGGGTGAACTTTTACAAAATCAGCGTTTTTTTTGATGTTGTTGTATTTCTTTTGTTTTAATTGTTGTTGGATTTGCTTTTATTATTGTTGGAATTGTTCTTTTACATTTTTTTCTTCGGCTCCAGTTCGGGAATTTGCGTAAATTGAAAATTGAATTCAGTTATCAACGTTATCATTCTTCGCCAACAGTCAGCAGGAACTAAGCTGTCGGCATTTATCAGGCAGCTTGTCCCTCAGCATTCTTTGCCGCATTGATTTGACTTGCGTATTTCTTGGGAATATGCTACACAGCGTTGAATTCAATTAAAACTTTGACGTGTGATAAACAAAACCAAAAAACAAAAGCCAAAAACAAGTGCAAAAACAAAAATAGTTAAAGATGCTGAAGTGTGCGTGTGTTCGTGGCGAACTTTATCAAGGTTGACATTTCTATTTGACGCTTGAAACTACCTTTTCTTACGAAGTTTCTTATTGGCTGTTTGTATAATTATTCATTTTCCTAGGAATTATAGACCATGATTTATGCGCATTGTGCACGCATTACATAATGGAACTTTGCTATTGAATTTAAAATTCTATCAAACTGTTAGCTTTGAACTTACGGTAGCCAACGGTCTTCCACGAAGAGTGTATTCTGTTATAATTTTTTGCTTACAGAACAATTAATAGTAAGTTGTTTGTTCCTTCAAAAGCAAGAAAATTGGATGTCATATGAATTGAAGCTTTGAAAGACGTTTTTTAATGTCAGAAATGTCGCTTGAACGCTTTGAAATGAAGCCGTTTTTTGCATGCGGTTGTCACTGGTAATGAAAAATGGATCCATTACGACAACTCTAAATGACAAAAATCATATGTGGCTTCAATGACCAAATCTACAGCAAGACCGAATACCCATGACGCCAAAGTAATGTTCTTTATTTAGTCGTCAAATTCATCAAGTTGAAGCGAAGGATTACTGAAAAACTTCGTGAATTTGCAAACAGATACGAGGCAATAGTTTTCTACCCTGACAATGCCGTCCTCATGATTCAAGGCTGGTGGAAATCTATTCGGAAAATAGCGGCTGGGCGTTTTGCCGCTCCCGCCTGAAAGCACAGACTATGCCCCTTCCAATTATCATTGCGGTAGATGCAAAATGTCTTTGCTGAAATACTGTTTACACCAAAAAAGCGAATTAAAAATTATTTCGATTTTTATTTTTAGCCGCCATGCTGGGGTAGTATTTTGGTATGGAACTCTTGAATTGCTAAAAAAATGGGAAAATATTTCAGCTTCAGATGGGTTATAATTTGCGTAGAGCTATTTTTGATGAAAAGATTATGATTAAATTGAAACTAGAAAATATCGTTCATCCTCTTCCGATATTGGATATAAATATTTTTTATTGCAGTCCTATTAGAATACTCACGGTATGTAACTTTCTTCTGATACTATGTGATAAAATAACGGGATAAAACCGAAACTTTTTAAGAGATAACATGGGTTTCCGCGGGTAAAAAAAACAGCTTTTTTAAACAATTTTTTTCCCACATAAAATATTAAATATTTTATTAGAATTTTTTATATAGACATTTACTATTAACAACGAATTCTGAAATTTTTGGAAAAAAATATTTTCAACTCGTCCAGTGTGACGCCATTTGCATCTCAAGTGCACAAGTTGTCAGGGCTGTATCTCCGAAACTATCCTTTTCTGACCGCGTATATCGGCCAATATGTGAGTTATCAAAATAAAATAAGAATGCGTTTTTTTACTCATAACAAACGATATTTGTGCCTAACATACATAGTTGTAGATAAAATCGGGCGAAAACTTAGCCTAATACCCAAATAAATAGTATCAAAAATTTTAACATTCGGTTGACTTTAGTCCTTATATATTGTGGATGGGATTTAATTAGAATGTAGTATGTTAATAGTTGACTAAAACATTTAAAATAGATTGAGGATGATTTAGTATAATTTTTGCTTCCTTCTAATCTATTCACGATGAGGTTGAACCCTTTCGCTACATTTTACAATATTACGAACACCTGAAGCTATTTAGCCAAGGGATCACAGCCGGCTGAAGCCTCTGAAGTTCGCGAATATTTTTTTGTAATAATGTCTGTGAATATTTATTTATGGAAATATACTCGTAGTTATACAACTGTATTAATTAAAAAGTCTAATTTAACATATATTTTTATATATATTCATTTATTTTCAGATTTAAATATTACAACAGGCGAATAATTCTATCTAAGCCAATAAACGGAAAATAGCAGCTGCTAAGCGCATGGTAAGTTGACATAATTCTCATTCTGTCGTATTTCTTTATATTTTTTTTTTCAAATTTATATAAAAAATGTTTCCTCTTTATCTTTGATACACTTGCTTCTTAATATTTTAACCTCCTATCTACTAATAATTCCTGCAATACTTTTAAATAAGTATAATTTTTTCCTCGTTGAAAATTTATTTTAATTCTTCATCATTCACCATTCTTATTTTGTAACTATTTTTACTGTGAAGGTGCTCTTTTTTTTTTTTTTTTTTTTTTTT
>NW_017534963.1:2665205-2690770 GCF_001853355.1 Bactrocera latifrons
TTTTTTTTTTTTTTTTTTTTTTTTTGAACGGCCTGAAATTCGAAAGTATTTTCAAAAATCTGTGGACAATTTCATTAATTGATTTGATCCAGATTTTTCTAATTGAGAGGGTTAAGGTTAAACATAAATTGAATAGAGACATATCCTTGTTTCCTTACCAATGTTGGCTTTTCAGCAATATCTACTTAAAATTTAGAAACACTCAATCAAAAATATATTTTGATTTTCAAATATCATATCAGGCTTTGGTTGTAATTACAATATTAATATAAATAATATATATTTGAATATTGCGAATCCCACCTCTTAAAGACTTTGTATGAACTTCTTTTGTGCTGAGCTTTAATTTTCTTCCATTAACAATAGTACTAAGTAAATTAAATGGTAGCTGTAACTTCTCACTACCCACATTCTGCCTCATTTGCTGTTCAGTGACGCATCACTTTCCTTCTATTGGACAATAGAAATATTATATTTTGTTGAGTACTCAAACGATAGCACTTTTGCATTATTTTCTCCTTTTTTAGTAGTTATTTATAATATTTCTCGATGAAAATGTATTTAGCTCGTGATTTAAGATCAAGCCTTTAATGCTTTAAATATATATACATACATATACAATTATTGAAATCGTACAGTACACCATGACGTATGAGTAATATTTAAGTGCAACGATTTCTCATAAAGTTGCTATAAGATCCTTCTAGTCGCTCTATGGGCGCACGTCGGTTAGATTACCAACAAATGGTACATTTCTACTGTTTTATACCATCATAAAATGACTAATGGATGACCATTGGCAGAGTTAGAGCATAATATTGAGAGAATGGTTGACGTGACTGAAGTTCAGGAAATTGAAACTTAAATCATATTTTTTATAACATGAACTTTAATAAAAAGCACTTTGGTGACATACGGCTGATCCGATAAATTTATCCGATTATTTGTATGTAATCGTGCAAAGATTTACAGCGGTATTTGAATAAAGTCTCTCTGTCGAACATCGGTTATTTGAAGAATATGTTGGGTCAAAAATGGAATTTTTCACTTTATACGCTTAAAAATTGGTTGGTAGGCACCTCTAAAGATGCCCTCCAAGTATGAGCTCTTAATATTAATATAAGGTCTTCTATCTTTCAGTTTTAAATTTTTTTCCTTATTTTAGTTTGTCAGTGCCAATATTCCGCTTTAATGATCGGCAGAATTTTTTGATAGTAGGCCGATAGAATGGAGCTTTCAACTTCGATAAGGATAATCGAACTGTAAAGACCCATATAAGTGCATACACAGACTCCACCACCTATCAGATCGTATTCACTTTCGTATGGAATTCACGAGAGTTATAAGCGTCAGAACTAAGCCTAGTCATATAACTGTAATTTCATAAAATATATGAACAAAATTTCTCAGTAAATTATGATTACTGAGCATTAAAAGAACGTAAAGCAAGCACAAATTCCGATGCCATTGACAGCTGTCAAATGAATGCCAGCACTTCAGCAGCCAAAGTTGTGATGAGCGCATAATAAAGACGCCAACTCGCGGATGTTCACGACATTGACACTGGCGCGAATGACAGTCAAGCGCAGACATCCACTGTCAACTGAAGCGCACGTGACTATTGTCGCAGACAAAAAAGTGCTCCTTCGTCCGCCATAGTACACGTGACTGTTATAAGCGCACCTCGGCGATATGGGAACTCAACGCGCACAGAGAAAACTTGAGCCGAAGCAAAAAAATATGAAACAAAGTGTGCACCCTGCAGCGATGCCATACAACTAGTAGCCCTTGAATGCTTTCATTAGAAATATATTATGTAAATTAATTTACTGCAGCCACCTCAGCTGCTATGCTATATAAGTACATGTTCTTGCCACCCAATGGCAACTTTAATTTAAAGTTTCCTCGTAGTTGCTTCGGCGCCTTGGAAAGTGCCGCAAAAGACTTAGACTTATTAAGTATCAGTTGAATGTCAGGGCTGTTTGTTTATTTGTTTATTGTTGTTTTGCTTAGTTTCAAAGCCTATGTTTCTTTGAGGTTGCGTACTTAGTTGACATGTCATTGTTATTACACTGTAACTCGGTGGCTGCTTGTGACATTGTTGCCGTCGCTAACTGTTTCTGTAATATTTATGTTTGTTTATACGCAACTCCGGTATCGCGCTGTCATAAACAGTCAAGTACGCAGTTTATGTACCATATACGTATATACTATTATATATCATATATGTATGTATGTATGTAAATACATATACCTATATGTAGGGGTTTCCACGCACAGTCAATGCCTGGTTAAAATGTTCCAATGGTATTATGCGGCATTTAAGTAAATATTATTCAACGAAAATATATTAGGTTGTCAAAAAAGTATTGTGGTATTTTTCGCTAGTTGGCGCTGAGAGCGCGTAGTTCTAGTTTTATTCGTCGCATCGGGTCATGCTATACCTTTTTCCAAAGCTCATTTCACGTGCTAACACGTGTTTGATTGATTGTCGTTTCTTTTAAGTCGGTCGTGAGTTATAGTTTCGCAAACATGAAGCAAAATAAAGAGAAAATACAGCATATTTTACAGTACTACTACAATAAAGGCAAAAATGCATCTCAAGCCGCCAATAAAATTTGTGCAGTTTATGGACCCGATACAGTTTCCATTTCCACCGCACAACGTTGGTTTCAACGTTCTCGTTCTGGTGTAGAGGTAGTCGAAGATGCGCCACGCTCCGGAAGGCGTCGAAAATTGCGATAAAATCGCAGAATTGGTCGAAAGAGATCGGCATAGTAGCAGCCGTAGTATCGGTCAAGAGTTGGGCGTGAGTCATCAAAAAAAATTTTATGAACAATTGAAAATTCAATAAAAATACCGCAAGACTTTTTTGACAATCTATTATAAAATAGCAGGAGGTCGGTTTGAAGATAATACGCCGTAGTGGAAGTTCCTAAATGTGTTGAAATATAGCTTAAGGGGTTTCGTGGATTTCTTCGGGTAAAAAACTGTGTTTTTTCAGCAATTTTTTTTCATATGAAAAATTAAATATTTTGTTAGAATTTTTTATTGTTACAAACATACACTTTTAACAAAGAAATTCTGAAATGTTTGGAAAAAAATATTTTAAACTCAGCCATGGCGACGCCATTTCCGGTAACCCCTCGAAAAAAAGATGCGCCCGCGTTGGCAGGATGGCTGCTTACAGAAACATCTAAAGTGAAAAAATACGTGTTTTAATTAAAATCTTAATCTTAAATGCTTTTGGCAGACGTTTTTACACAAAAATTAAAATTTCAGTGAATATTTCGCGACATTTTTTTGAATAGTTGTAAATCAAAAAAAATCCTTCTTTCAAGTATTTAAGAATTGTATCTCAAAGACCTGTGTAGAATTTAATGAAGATCGGTTGAGTAGGTTTTGAGAAATCTTGCCAAACGGTTTCGAGAAAAACGTTTGTAGCGCGGAAGTTGTCAAGAATCTCCGAAACTATTACTCGGAACAAATTGAAAATTTAGGACAATATTCTAGAGATATTGTAAAATTTATTACCTTTTTCAATGTTTTCTGTATTCTGTGAAATTGGCGTCGTGAGTAGTTTTTATATGGCAGCATTCTAAAGAGCGACCGCTCGAAGGTGCAAATATATTTATTTATTTTATTTATAAAAACGTGAAACAATAATACAATTACTTTTCCACGAAAAAAGGAGCACTGGCTGCCAGGACCTTCGGCTATATTCGCAAATATATATAAGTGAAACTTTAAACGCGTTTTTCTCTAAACGACATTTTTCAAAATTGCTGGCATCATAACTCAACGCGAAATTGACCGATCGACTTCAAATTAAAACTGAGTATTTTTGAACATGCTTACTATACAATGACCTACGATCTTTTTGATTGGTTGAAAATTGTCAATTTGACATAAAAAAAACGAAATTTTTTACCTAAACAAACGATTTTCTTCAAAATTATATAGGAAATATAGGAAAGTTTAATAAACTTTTCGAATTATTTCGTTGCAGCTATTGTGTTATTTTCCAACATTTTTATGAAAAAAGATTTTAAAATATAGCAGGAAATATAATTTATTATGTTCAAACAAGTTTGGAATATTCAATTACGTACTTTTTCTTAAAAAAAAATCACGAAAATCGCCTAATTTTTCATGTTTAGCCCCTTAAGCCTTTTCAGCAGATGATCTTGGATATGTTTTTTCTTATTTTTAAATTAAATTTTATGAAAACAAGGGACTATATAAATATAAAGAGCTTTCGGTGGCGAAACTTGTTTACGAAACCTTTTCAACTTACAAAGTACCTGATATACGATGTGATCAAATTTAACCCGGACTGACTGCATTTTTATTTATTTTAATATCGCTTTAAAAATAGATTCTCAAGCTAATACAAACATAGCAACGATTAAACAAATTTTCCATAGTTAGAAGTCTATACTGGTTTGGCCTTCAGTTTCTTGCAACGTATTCAGGGTTTTTCGGTTTCTGCTGATTTTGCGTTTAAACTCGTACGTACTCTTCAAGCAATTTTGTTTCTATTAAAACATTATTCATAATATTTCTTAAAAATGTGACTTCGAAGATTTTCCACCTTAGTCACTATTTCGGACGAAAAAGCCCAGAAACTGAAAGAAATTATATTATTTTCTTAATCATGGCATAAATTGTCAAGTTTTAACATTTTTAACCCTTTTTGAAGTCAAGGAATTATTAACTATTGAACGAGAACTTGATATGCTTTAAAGAAAAGAATTTTATCTTGTAAGTATATAATTATAAAGTAGTCTTAAATTTTTTTCAACATTTTTCTTAGAAATACAAATTTAACGAGTTACTTCACTTGAACCTACCTTTTTTTAACTATTTTTCCACATCGATTCAAAATTAACTTAAAATTTTACTCTACAAATCATATGGCTTATGACAACATTTTCTAATTCACATACCAGCCGACCGAATTTCATAGCAAACGGTACTCAATTTCAAATGACAGTAATTTTACCACTTAATTTCGATATTTGCACAAACTTAGTTTGCAAAAAGCACATACTGAAAGGTTACACATACGCCACCGCAGGCCATCATTCAACATTATTCAAAAATCCTGGCGCCCAGCGCTTATCTTCATCAAAACGAAATTCAACAGCTTGGCTATGCCTACCAGCAATTGCCAAAACCCCAGAAATATGGGGCTTACATATAATACATACATACATATGTATATCTGTAAGTTTGTACACATGCTTACGTACCGAGTGTTCGTTACTACTCACGCGCTTTGGTGACCAGTATGTGTGGTTTCCGAAGCGGATTGCCATTGCTCATTTTCGGTTTTAGCATTTTTGCAAAATAATTTCGCCACTCTCCACACCTTTGCCTTCGCTGCCTTCGTTTGTAGACTTTTTTCAACCACTTTGGCACGTTCAACCTCAATATGCTGGGTCTTACAGGGAGCTTGGCTTGGCTTGTCAAATCATTCAACCAAGTTGGCTAACCGAGCAGCTGCAGCTGCTACAAATGCTAAGGCGTATGTACACATGTACGAACTTGCATATTTATTTACGGGCATTTATCCCTGCTTGCGCTTAATCCTTTTTAGGGTTTGAATTGTTAATTAAAATTTGGAATTAATTTACTGTTGCATTTGCTCGCTTAGCATTGAAGTGCTTATGAAATATTTCAAGTTTGCAATTTATATTGCTAATACCCGCTGCTTGTTATTTACAAGAACAACAACAAAAGTGTTGAAATTAATTCATATTGCCTTCAGAAGCAATGTGGTTTATGGTCGCAGCACGCCAGATGAGAAAAATATATTATATGTGCTGGTCCAATTCAGCGCCAATTCAGCACATTGTCTTCTGTGCATATTTGCCATTTTTTGTTGCCACGCTGTAAATTATTACCGTTATTAGTTTTTTTGTACAGTTATGAAGCCATTCAGCGCAGACTTTTAGTTAATTCCGTTAATATAATATATTACTCATAATCGGAAGCATACACGTTTTTGCATAGCAAATTTAATTTAAACGGAAGAGAGAACATTTTCCATTTAACTTTAAATGGTTGTAAATAATATTCAGCAAACAACTGACTTTTTAATTTATGCACAAACGGGAATTGGTGTAGTAGTAATTATATTCAGCACCTGTCGATTTTTGGTTTACATGCATAAATTAAGAACTTTTAAATTAAAAATGTAAAAACGAAGTCAAAAAAGAGAAAACAAAACTAATGCTTTGAATACAAATTGCAATTATTGATTTTTAAAAAAATAACTTAGATTCATATGTTTCACCATACCTTCCACTTTCACCTATGGATTGTAATGATTTCTGGAATTTGACCTCATCCTTATTTCTTATGGCAGGCATGCAAGCTTTGAGAGCAAAGGGAGATTTGCATTGAATAAAACTAGAATATGTATGGTGCACTATATATTATGGTATCTCCACGTTATAAATATTTTTTAACTTTAAAACCTAATTTTCGCAGGTAGTAGGGACTACATGATGTTTGTAGGCGCGACAAAAACGAATTTTTTCGACTTTTAGTTCAGCGATGGAGCTCACTGTCACTAAAAGTAACTGTTTCGTATTATCTATACGCAGAGGGAATCATTGGCCCATATTTAGGATATTTGAAAATGAAGCCGGCCTTATTGTCTCAGTCCATCGCCAATGCCATAAAGCCATGATTAATTTGTGCCTAAATTGCAGGATGTTAATGTAGATGACCTTTGGTTCTAACCAAATGACGCTACATATTATATAGCCAGAGCCTACGAAGCAATTAATTTGTTGAAGAAAACTTTTGGTGAGCACAATAATATGCATCGTGGGCCAGCGGCTTGGCCTCCATGACTATTCTTTATGGCGTTTAAATGATAAAAAGTTAATAGTTAGCACGTGACTGGTCCACCACGATATCTTGTAAACCAACATGCTTTGATTAAACCCTAGAAATATGAAAAGAATTATCTTTTTTTTTTTAAACCACGAAGAAAAAGGAAGAGAGGGTCCTTGTGAAAATTAATCAGTATTATCGGCACAAAGTCTCAGCCATTTGGACCCTCGAAAAATTATTGTCAAATTTCAATAATTTTTACTTTAAATCTGCCTCCTTACTATGCTCACTTGAGGCATATTTAAATTTTTCTATTACGATATTTAAATGAACTAGGAGAATGTTGCAGAAATCCTAAGGGCATCTACTTTAACACGTATGTGAGTGAGTATTCAGCGAAGGTCGTGAAGTTATCGAAAATTTGTCTATGGCTCTTAAATCAACCACCGTCCAGCCTCGTCTATTAATGACTATAACATCATAACATCGTAAAATTTACAGAAACAGTACTTCGGAAAGTCATGAAGTCATGTTGGCATTAGAGAGATAGTGGAGGATCACAACATCTCTTATGGAACGACTCAATACATTTCATTTATTCTATTTCTACACATGTACTTTAAGACCTCATTGGTTTTAAAAAACCGACGTGGAGTACAGTTCGTAAAAGAAGTGCTTGATAACGCAGCTCGGGCGCTAGATTCATCAAGCATCCTTAATAATTGAATGAAGGAAATCAAATAAGAAAGGTATACAATTGAGATCTGTGAAAGCGTTAGTTTGTGAATTATATATATGATTTTGAGTTTAGCAACATTTTTTATTGTAAAAAAATGGATAAAAATGAAAAATTTTTGATTGCAAAATAACAAGATTTAAATTGATCAACATCATTTAGACTTTCTCCAGAAGAAAGTCTAGACTTGGTGAAATGAGCACCGAAAACGATGAAGGCAGTGGATGCTGTTACCGATGAAAACATCACAAAAGTCCTCAAAATAATTTTGGATGTCCGTTAAGTGAAGTTGTTCGATATACCAAGTACTCAACTGAATGTGTACATTATATCATTAACAAATATTTGTGTTTGAGAAAGTTTTGGGCAAAGTGTAAGCCTTATGGCGAGTTGATAATTCGGAGCAACAGCGACTAATACATAACGTTATTGGACCATTTAAAGAACAAAAAAAGTGATGTTTCACGATACGATATTATATTGAAAATTCCAAAATGAATCTCAAAATATTTTAATTGAAGAATTCAAATATGTAAATATTAAATACATTTCAAAATATATACATATGTATATGTATGTCTACATGCTAACTGCATATCTGTTCCTTCACATCATTATTTATATTAACTCCCTTTCTCCCAATTGAAAAGAATTTTATGCTCGTAACATGCACACTTATCCTTTATTCAACACAAGGGAAAGTCTATCAGCATAAAATCTCTAAATAATGCATTGTGCTGAACAGTATCCTTTTGTTAGTTATTTATTTTAATTCAATTATGCGAAATTCTTTCCTCCACTGTCGTCGTTAGCATTGAGGGCGACGAAGGAAGCGCCGTTAGAGAACAAATCAAAACTTGCATGTTTGGTGTGGTGGACAGCTCAACTTTTGTGCTTATTTTTTCCATTGTTAATCAATGGTACATACACTGTTATACAAGTATTTGTGTGTTTATGTGCGTTTTTGAGCTTGCACTTCCTTTCGCCAGCAACTGTTGCCTATTGGCTGTTGACTGCTTGGTAATATTTCCTGTTGCTTGTCATAAATAAAATATTGTATCCAACAACTTGCCACCGAAAGGATGCTCGCATGTGTTTATGGGCAAGAAACAAGCAAACAAACTGGCGAATACGAGGTAAATAAATGTACGACGTTGTAGACCATTACTATTGCGGCACATACTAACAAATTACTTGGTGCTTGGTTGTTGTTATTTTATGGTGCTGTGCTACAAATTCTTCTCTCCTGGCCTTTCTTATACTTATAAATCCCTAACAAGGCGTCCCTAGTGTGTCTATATTTGCTCTTAAATTGATTTATATGCATATGAATGAATATTTGCACTCGGTTATGTCATGTGTACACATATATATGTATTTGTGTGATTGGTGTTGTGTCATAAAGCCTCGGCATTGCATAAAATATGTAGAAATTTTGCTGAATGCAGCCAGCAGCTGAATCTTTCTGTGCACCGCTGAAAAGCAGCAAAGTAGATAAAAATTTCTCTTGGCACAATTTTTCATGTACGAAAACAAACATACATACATATAGATGTGTTAGGTATATCCGCTTGCGGCTATGTGGATCTGTGGGGCATTGTTACAGTGCATGCAAAATTTCACTTACTTTCCCCTGTTTATTGTGAAATTCGTTCAACTGGCACACCTACCCGCCCACATACATGCCCACATCTGCTAGCAGGCAATCCAGCCAAGCATAAATTGCAAGAATGAAGTGAACTTCAAACATTCGTGACCACAAACAAGAAGACTGCATGGACATTAGTTATTCGAAAACTCTATGATGGATACTTATGGACGACGATGATTGAGTAGAATGTGTTTAGGATTAAATTTATAAAGTTGCCAACTTCGAGATAAAATTTGCTACGAGTGAGTGCTTACACTAATCTAAGGATGAAAAATCGAATTTTAAATTTCAAATTACCCTGTGCTTCAAATTAATACAAGCATTGATGATAGTAATAGAGTTGCTTTTTATAAATAAAAGTCAGAATTTCCAATTCCGCTCGGTTCAGCAAGAGTGCTGTTGGTTGGTAAGATTAGCCGTGTTCGATTCGCTCACTATTTTTCGTATAAAAAAATATATATGTGATCTCTTTCTATGTTTTCTGTGTTTTCGAAAATATATTCAATTTATACCGTTGTAAGTTAGTTTCAGATTCAGATAACTATTATTAGACGTTTCAATCCAAAATGAAGGGTGCCTATTAGGATGGGTAAAAATTTTTTTTTATGATTTAGGAGGATTAGTATTCTGAACCTGAGCTTAATAGCTTTTAATTATAATGTGAAGGTCCTCTGTCTAACGGTTTTAATTTTTTCTTACGCTAATGCAGTTCGTATTTCTCGTACAGCTCGTAGTCTTTTCTCTGAGAGTAGGTTAAAGAAGTCGCACGGTACGGAGTCGCCTTGTCTGAAACCTCATTTGGTATCGAACTGCACGGAGAGGTCCTTCCCGATCCTGACACAGTTTTTGGTATTGATCGACGTCAGTTTACACAGCTATATTAGTTTTGCTGGGATACCAAGTTAGTTTGTGTTATGTCAAAAGCAGTTTTGAAATCGACAAAGAAGTAGTGTGTATCGATCCTTTTTTCACGGATCTTTTCCAACATTTTCTCATGATGAATATTTGGCCAGTTGTTGATTTCCAGGCTTAAACCCATACTGATAAAGTCCAATCGGTTTGTTGCGTGGGCTTTAATCTTTCTCACGTAGGTAGAACCTTATACAGGATGTTGAGTAGGCTTAACTTACTGTGGTTGGCGCATATTGGGGGTCTCCTTTTTTGTGGCTTGGACAGAGCACACTTAAATTCCAATTGTAGTGAATTTCTTCATCCAACAATATTATACAAAGAAGCTGATGCATGCTTCCTATCAGTAACGTTCGCTCCATCATCATCGATTGAGGAATCGGGTTCACTAGCTCCTGGAGTTATACTTTCACTGCCATTCAGCAGATTGGAGATGTTTTCCTTAAATAATTTCAGTATGCTCTGGGCATCAGTCACTAGATCACCTCTGGGGTGTCTGTAAATGCGTCTCTCGGTATCTATACCATCAAGCATATGTTGTGGTCTATTGTAAGTTTACGAGGTAGGCAGTCTGTTTTCTCTCCGCTGTGTCACGGTACTCCTCATCGTACCAGCTATTCTTTTGGTTTCTCCGAAACCCAATGGTTCGTTTGCAGCTGTACGTAAGCCCGAATAAAGGCTGTGCGTTCACTTATTACGAGTTGCTGACGAGTGCTCTCAGAGAACAAGAGTGCAAATCGAGTAGAAAATCGTTCGGTTGTCTGTTCTGATTGCAGTTTCTCGACGTTTGTTGAAGTGCGGTTTTTCCTGCACAGAGGCAGATGCGTATTTTGGCTGCAACAAGAGTCGATGTTAGGACCTCGTAACGTATGCATGTCTAAAGTACTGCAGACGTGTCTTTCGTCTATCACAACATGATCGAGTTGGTTGGTGGCTTTTCAATCCGGAGGCAGCCATTTAGCTTACTGAATTTTCCTATACTACTTGAAAAAAATTTTGTTTAATACGTTTTGTAAGAAATTGATTTTTTTCGTAAACCCAATCATTTAAATAATATTATCGGTTGAAATTTGATTATTTTAACGGAAATTTCTTTATATCCATATAAACAGATTTTGATTATTGAAATTTCAGAAGAATTTTTTGCAATGCGTTCATATGTAGGTTCAAGTCCTAACTCAAGCAGGATCAGCTCTTTTATAAATAGCTTTAAGTTTTATTTTATAAAGACAATTCTTCGAACAAAATTACCAAACCTGAACTATTTTTATGGTTGTAGAAAACTTTGAATAAAATCGAATAGTCGTTTGGAAAATTTTTAAGATTTGTAGAAATAAATCATCAAAATAATAATGGTCCTTAACAAAATAACAGTAAAAAGTTCTACACATCACTTTCATTCATTTTTGAATTTATTCGCAAGTCATTGAAAAATTCTAACCTTTACCATAATCCAAGCCTTGGTACCAATCGTTTGAAACATCTTTTGTGCGCTCTACAGCGCTTATAATCCAACATATTGGTATGTACCATATGATATGTATACTTGTATGTATGTATATGTGTGTATGCTACTACAAGCAAATATTGACAAAGTTTATTTGCATATTTGCAGGCGTCGCAGTTTCCAATTCCTTCGCATGAAGCAATTTCTTTATTATATTTACTCAAATGTGCACACATACACATAAACGTGATTATATTTTTTGCGTTTTAATGCCTCGTTATGTGGTGTAATTTGTGTATTCACTTATTTGCAAATACTGTTATATTTTTGCCGAGGGTTTACTCGCTTGCTTTTCGCGTGACAAATTGATTTAAAAAACATGGTTGAGAATTCAAAGTTTGCTCAGCAATACTTTGGAGGTATGTGTTTTGTGAATATGTGTGTAGGTGTATTAGTATAGAAATATGTGCTTGCATACTCTATGTGCGTACATAGTGTCTTTGTGACTTCAACTGAATCCTTTCGTGAATGCCGAAATTGGAAGAGCAAAAGCTATCAGAAAACCTTGTAATCATGTTTCGCAGCATTTTTTCGTCTGATAAACAGATTTATATTCATCACGTTTATTTAAAATAGCTGTGGGTTCATGAATATGAAATTGTCCAACACGCCAAAAATGAGTTTTTTCAGTCCGGGTCAAATTTGATCAGATGGTATTCTTATGGGCATTGTTTACTTTTTTACTATATCTGAAGAGTTTATTTAATTTAGAGAGAAAAGACATTATTGTGTGAGTTGCATACCCGAACTATCTATCCATTATTTGATATACTAGTTAATAGATAAGTTTTTCCTTTCGATACAATAAATAATCAATCTCAATAAACTTTAATCTCTTCAACTTCCAAGTTCGCACTCTGCAGGCTGTTTACAACACTTTTCACTCTTGTTTATATTTTTTGAAAACTTTTGCCAAAGTTTTCACGTTCCAAAAAATATGCCGCTATTTGCTCCTGAAATTTATCTGACCTTCGCTCAATGCTGTAGCTATAGTACATACATACATACATATTTGAAAGGTAATAATGTAAAGAAGAGAAATGTGCATGACAAATGCTTGAAGGCTCACTCAAAGTTAGATTTTAGCAACAAAACTTATGTAATTGTCCATAAAATAAAAAATAAACAAAATGGAAAATATATCAGTAATAAAAAATAATAATATATTTGCAATATATTTTTGAATACAATAGGCATTTCCTTTTCTTTTGATGTCTTAGTTCTTAGTATTTTTCCTTGGGACAAAGGCATAAGCACCCAGTTTCCCTTTGTTTTCCTAGTATGTCTCTAAATTTATTTACAGCGTCATATTAAAATAAATAAATAATATTTTCCTTCCATATTTCATAAATTTTTCTAATTATTTATTGTAAGTAAAAATTTTAAATTGTAAAAAATCTAATGCCCCGGGTGAGGCTCGAACTCACGACCTTAAGATTATGAGACTTACGCGCTGCCTACTGCGCCACCGAGGCTATATGGGCACGGTCGGCCAAATAACTTTTTACATTCTATTGCCAAGCACAAGCATTCTAACTATTGACATAAACTTAATTGTTCCCTTATTTATTAAAATATAATTATTATTAATTAATATTAAATTAGGTTAACAAACTTTGTTAATATTTGGACTGTGCTTTAAAAAGTATGATTTCTAGTTAATATGTACAAACATCGAAGTATATAGTATACAAACATATAATACATAAAATATTTATAAATACTTACATATATGTGCGCTTCAATGTTGTTTAAGTTAATGCAGTGAGCATTAGAACACATGCTTGTGTTTACTATCCATATGCATATATGTAGAAGTGTTATCGTGTGATAGATAACGCTGCTAAAGGTTTCGCAAATATTTGTGGTTTTAATTACAATTTAATTATTTGCTCACCATTATATTCCTTTTGCGTTTTATCGAAAGAATATCAACGCTTCATATGGGGTAGTCCAAAAAGTATTTTCGTATTTCTAATCAAACTAATTTTTTTTTTTTGTATTTATCATGAACTTTAGTAAACCAAGTACGTACCAATTTTTGCCATTTTTCCGCTAGAGATATTATTCTATCAGTGTGAATCGAACTTTCGAAATTTTCAGAACGGAAGCGAGCAAACCATTGTTGTGCTACAAGAAGTGGTTCGTCTCCTCAAACTTCCCAAATTTCATTGGTGGCTTGCGTGGCATTCTTCCCTTTTTTATATAAAAATTTCAAAATATAGCGAATTTCTTCATTATTTTCATTCATTTTGAACAGCTGTAACTTTTTTTCAACTTCCCTTTTTGGTTAGATTAAGCTTAATATCTCACCTTTCCAACAATATATGATATGAAGCAATGTGATTGGTAGTACTGGAGATATAAAAAAACTTTTTCGACTACCCAATATTTCCAGTCTACTTCATCGCGTATACAAGTATTTTACTACCTGCGGCACCAAGCATACAATGAAAGTCAGGAAGTCTTCGAAAATATTGTATCTCAAAGGCCTGTGAAAAATTAAATGAAGATGGGTTAAGTATTTCTCTAAAAATCTTGTCAACCGATTTCAAAAACATAATTTCGCGAAAGACGCGTTTAAGGGGGCTGCTTTAGAAGCTTCAATAAATCGACTTTTTTTTTACTTAAGTCTCTTTCAAAATAATCTAAGAATATGTCCCTAAAGTTATAGATGGGAATTTGAAATATTTTCAAAGCTAGGAGGGAAATTGTGACCGAACGTCTAGCAGATATATCCCGGTTTTTCATTTTTACGATTTTTCATAATTGGCAGGCAGGATATAAAAAAAGCTAAACGTCGCATGGAATTGGGGCAAAGTTCATTATCTTTGGCACTAAATGATTTTCTATTCAATCTAAAAAAAATAAGAAAAGTCAAGTTTGAACATATTTTTAAACAACATAAAGAAAAAATTTTTTGGTAAAAACAAACTTTTTTCAATTTTTAAAATTTTTTTAAAATTTTACACTCTTCTTTTTGGAAATTCGTTTAGTTTATCCGGTAGATATGTATATTATTAAAAAAAATGAATCTCATTGAATTTTTTGTTTCCGATAGAAATTTCTACTTGCATCCTGCCACCGTCCGACAAATATATAACTATAAACCCTAGAAATATCGCTTTAATCAATGATATCTTTCCCTCCCAAAAAAATCCTCAAAAAAATCGAGTTTTTGAAGCCTATAAAGCAGGCTCCCCCCTTAAAGACGGCGTACTTAAACTAGCTAGCCCCGAGCGCACAAGTTCCCCAGACTGTAACGAAACTATTACTCGGATCAACTTCAAAATTTAGGACAATATTCTAGAAGTGTTGTATATTTTAATAAGACAATAAATCGACAAAAAAAAATTTTAAACCCGTAAATTCATGTAACCCCTTATTTACGATATCATCGAAAACAAAAATTAAATAAACTGTGCTAAAAAGTGTCGTGTTGGTCAGAGAGGTAGCAGAGGTTCTCAAAACCTCCTTTTATTGTTGTTGTATTTATTAAAATAATTGAAAAAGATTCAATAATATTTAAGTTTTTATAGTATTAATAATCACCATTTTCCCCTTTCTCTCTCTCGCAATACTATAATTGAGCTGGGTTATATTGTCAAAAAATGTATTATATAACAAACTTAAAAGTGTTCTAGCCTTTTGCTATTCTATCCTTATATTCGTAAATTCTGACTTATCGATGTTGCTTGTTCGTTTCGCTGCTTTCTACACTTTAGCGCATCAAATGCAGCATTTTCGTAATGACATGATATATACGTACTAGATGCGTACCAGTACCTCTGTATACTATATTCGTATATGTATGTATGTCCAAAAATATTTTTGAACACAAAATAATCGCTGCAGCATCAGCACTGCAACAAACTTTGTTTTTACAAATTCCCAGAAGTAAAGTTCTCCAAAGCAGGGCACCACCCAGTGCTTACAGTATATTAGCCTTTACAAATGTATAGAAAATGTTAAGCAAGAAAATGTTTGTACAGCGAACGTGTAAACAAGTGCACAAAATGAAGTGAGCATGCTGATTTCTTAAAAACAAATCTAGAAAAAAAAACTAAAGTATGTAAAAAAGGGCTAAGAATTTTAATAGCAAACAGAATTCAACGGTTTATAGCTAATTATATATGAAATAGGAAGTTATATGTGGAAAGTGAACTTCAACTGTTTCGATCCGATATTCGGATTTTTTCCGTAAAAAAAAAACTCTTAAAATATACTTCTATCGATTAGCCAGTTAAAAAGTTTTTAACGATATTCTCTACACACTAGTTGGCGATTGGTGTATTTATTTCAGTGATTATTCATATTAAAGGTTAAATTGACCGATCGGTAATACAATTCTTTACCAAAAACTATAGCATTTTGTTCTTCTACATGATTGTCAGCTTTTTGAAAAGTTGTCAACAAAGATTTTTTTCAATAATGCTAGTAGTCGAAAAAGCGTTTTCGTATTTTGTCTATCGATGTCGTTGCAGTCGTATATCTCCAGTGCTGCCAGTCCCATTGTGTCATATCATATGTGTTGGAAAAGTGAGGTATTAAGCTTAATTTAACCAAAAAAATAAATAAATTCGGGGAAGTTGAAAAAAAAAACTGTTCAAAAATGAATAAAAATAATGAAGAAATTCGCAATATTTTGAAATTTTTTTATAAAAAAGGGAAGAATGCCACACACGCCACCAATGAAATTTTGTGAAGTTAAGGGAGACGATCGTGTGTCAGTTCGTTTAGCACAACAATGGTTCCCTCGATTCAGTTCTGGAAATTTCGCAATTTTGATTTACACTGATGGAAAAATGTCTCTAGCTGAAATATGGGAACCGTAAGGGTACTTTTAAGTCGCTAAAAAATGTATAGTACATATTTTTTATCTTCAAGTTGTTTTTATTAAGCATGGCTAGACTTTAAAGATAACTTTATGTTAAATTAAAAACAGACAAATCAATAAACAATCCCTCGATTTTACTATTTAGTTCCCAAATTTTATTTTACTTAGGATTTGAGTGACTGAACTTTTCCAAAAATATACCGACTGATACCAACTGGTCAGGTTCTTAAGCATAAGCCATATACTTATTTACATACATTAACTTGACATCCTCAATAATGTCTTTGACAAAGAATATTATTTCTTTCAGTGTCATTAGATAGATGGATATATAGTTAATACTGAGGTACTGCACTGCGACCTAGGGTATATTGCGCCCTCCCCTATATCACATATGATCACCAAGGTCCAGCATCCTAATTTATTCCAGGAGCCTACTGGGCGCTACTGAGGTTATGTGATCCCTGTCCATGCTTTAAGTCTGATTCTGCAAATTTCTAGACAATCCTGAGTCAGGTGTAGGGAAGTTTCCTTTTCCATGTCGCAGAACCGACAGTTTGGGCAGGAGACTATGCCATCTTGGAAAAGTGCTTTCTGAGCCTGCAGTGCCCTGTGTAGAGCGCGACATGGAGGCGGAATTCGTCACGGGGGAGGTGGATTATTTCCTTAAATCCTGAAAGGTTGTACCCTCTTAGAAGCGGCTTGGCATGGCGCATTCCTGCTGCCTGCTGCCAGTGCTGTTCTCTCTCCACTCTTTTCTCCGTGCGGACCAGCTCCTTTAGAGTGTGGGACCCCAATGCGATGCATGGTTTTGGTCCCGTTTTCTTGGACTCCGGTAAAATTTTTTCCGATTTGGTTTTCGTGCCCTTTTGAAATACAATTTTCAACATTTTCGAAATAACATGTACAGTTGTACTTCAATAACTTGAAACACCACAATATAAAAAAAACTTCGAGTTAAAGAAAACTTCGATTTATATAAGCTCAACTGTATTATAATTCAATATTTACATTCAAATTAATATTAATGTTCCTAATTTTTTATTCAGAATTCGGCCATTTCTTAAAATTCTCATTTTAGTTTTGTTGTCCGATGTATTCCATTTTTAGTTTATGCCCCTTTTAATTTTAGTACATTTTTTGTCATACACATTCTTACGCTCTCTTCGATGCATCATGTTTCAAAGTATGGAAATTTTGTAACTTTCTGCTTTATACTATCACAGTTTATATTTATTCGCTGCAATCGGTAAGTGTGGGATTTTATTTTTAGCCCTTAATAAGCACTCCCCTCGCATTCCCGCTATCTCTGTCGTTGTGCGCTTGCTCTTGTATGAACACACCTTATTAGTTAGCAGGGGCAATTAAGAAATGAAAACAATGAAGCAACATGTGGAACCGTTACACATAAATAATCCAGAAAACAAAGCACATACTTAGCAATCATTTTGCAATATGTGCAGGGAAAATCCATGTTTTTCTTGTTAGCCCTCGTTTTTGTTTTTGTTTTTGTAATAAATTGACCAGCGGTGCGTTGAAGTGCCTAGTGAGTAGCAGTAGTGAGAGTGTGCTGTAGCACTGATGAATTTGGTTGGAGAAATAAACATAAAATATTTGATTGCATCTGGCATTCAGTTTGTTTTGCTTTCTCTCCTTATTTATGATGGGCTGCCCGCAGTTTGCTATCTACATATGTTGAATAAAATGCGGTGCACCCTTCGCATTGCAGCCCATTAAATTTTCTTCTTTGTTCATAAAGTGCCTGTTTATGTGATAATGTTTGTGGTTTTTCTAGTTTTTGCCTTGAAAAAATTTCAAAAATCAATATTTGGCAATACGCTTATGGTATACATTTGTAAAACATGATCGATATTCATTAGAAGTACATATTATATATACGTACATATGTATGTGCTATATAAAATAAATATATTTTGGAAAGCATAACTTCGCCAACCCGCATTCACTTGCTTTATCGACAGCTGCTTTGTTGTTTTTATTTTAGCTGTCAGTGGTGAGAGGCACAGCATTTGTAAAATCAAAAAAGATGATTTTTTTTTATATTTTGATGTTTATTTGGAGTCGTCGGAGATCACACATAATTATAACTATAAAAAGTAATCAATTTTGAGGTTCCCTACTTTTTTAAAGAAAAAACACAAATACTTCAAATTTAATGGCGAATGTTTTTTATCTTTCAAAAACTCGCTATATATAATTTTTTCTTCAAAAATTTTCTTTTAAATTAAAATTTTAATTCAATTAATTAAATTTTTTTTTAGTTCCCAAAAATTGCATTTTTTAGGTTGTCATACTAGGTGTGTCCCTTACCCGAAAAGTAGCACAATATCTAAAAATGTATATGCCTACATATATAATAAATATGCAGTCGGGAGGATAAAAACGAACGCTTTTTCGCTTGGTACTCTAAAAAATTAGTTGACAGACACCTCTAAGAAAGCCTCCTTCCCACTATGAGCTCTTAATTGTAACGGGAAGATCCTCCGTCTAATAGTTTTTCATGTTTTCTTATTATTATATTGAAAAAATTGTCAAATTGTCGCTCGCTCACAAAAACTTGAAGAAATATTTCGTTTTGCGGCTTTTGTAGGAAATTGACTGCATTAGATTATTTTTAAATCAACATTACATACATACATGTATATGGGTTTTAAATTTGGACACTTCCAATTTCTCTACACCTTTAGGTAAAAATTTTTATGGTATTTTTATCATAAAATCTAAGTTCTTCGCCGCTGTAAACTGGTGTCTTATTAGCTTAATCGCTATCTTTTTGGTGCATATTCATAACATTATTTACTATCATCGATCAAATTTAAGTCCAATGTGCATATTTGGTGTTTATTTTCATTTTTGGGCATTAAATTTATAATTTCACTGAAAATTAAGATATGTATTTACTCAACCGAGCTAAAAGAGAACGGGTTAATTTTCCCAAAATAATTATTTGAAGCTACTAAAGTTGCATTTGATATGGATTTTTACCTTAAGGGCGGACATAATAGGGTTAGGACGGGGTTTTTCAATGAGTCCAATGATTTTTTCATAATATAATATATTGAAAATTTCGGAATGTTTTATAAATATGTTGAAGTACATGAAATACAATTATATACAATCTTTGAAAAAATTCTCCGAAAACACCAAGGTCATATTGCAGAACCAGAGTCAAGCAAAAATTCAGAATTTAATTTTTTACAAAGGTCAAAATATTGTATACATATCTTATAGCGATATGTCGTCAGCTAAAATGCAAAATAACCTAACATCACTTTTCACAACTTTATAGGCGAATTAATAATGATATAATAGAAACTACTGTTATTCAAACAAAATTTGAGTTTCCGTTATAAAATGGTTGAATATTGGTTATACATTGGTTATATCTGATAACGGAAGCTAAAAATTTTATGCTAGTGCATCATAAGCAATAAAATGCTCTATTTTAAATTTTAAACTAGGAACAGACTTCCTCGCGGTTTTTTTGAGGTTATGAGCCCTGCTTTAAAAGAGTTACTGCTGATGACAATCCGAAAAGTTTTTAATGATAAAATATCAATATTCAAAAGTAGTTTGTACAAATATGGTTTCTAACATATCTTCATTGATTTTCAACCAAATTTGATTTTTATTATGAAAAATGTGCTTGGATTTCCTCGGGTAAGAAACAGCCTATTTCAACATTTTTTATCTCATCTAAAAAATTAAATATTTTATTAGAATTTCTTATTCTAACAGTTTTCACTATTAACAAAGAAGTTCTGAAATTTTTGGAAACAAAATTCTAACTCCGCCATTGCGACGCCATTTCCTGTGACCCTTCGAAAAAAGATGCGCCGCGTTGCCAGGATAACTCCCTACAGGATCAACTAAAGGGAAAAAGTACGTGTACGCTAAAACCGTAGCTTAAAACTTGGGCGAAGACAACAAAAAACACTGAAAATTGGATTTTGCAGACATTTTTTTTTCTCATAGTTATAATCGAAATAAAAAATCCTTCGTCCAAGTTTTTAAGAATTGTATCTCAAAGGCGTGTGTACAATTTCATGAAGATAGGTTGAGTAGTTCTCGAACACAAAAGTTCCCAAGGCTATATCTCTGAAACTATTACTCTAATCAACTTGAGCTTTAGGATAATGTTCTAGAGGAGTTTTAGAATTTAATAAGACAGCAAAAAGTTCGAGTTTTTAAACCCATAAACCCTGCAACGCCTTAAATGACTAAATACTAATATAGTTCGAAATAAAAATTATTGAGGTTAGCTAAGAATTTATTGTAAACTTATAGAAAATCGCCAATGGCAGAATTTTTCATGAATTATGTAGAAGAATCCGAGAGAAAATTATGTTCGAACGGCTTCAATAGTTATGGTCTATAGATATATTATCGAAATATGTATTTTCAGAATATTTAGAAACTATTTTTTAACGAAGGAAAAAACAGAAAGAACCATTAATTAAAATGTAATTACAAAGTCATAATTGAATGCTGTCTTTTTAACAAATTTCCCACTTTAATTAGAATTAGAAATTTTTCTTATTTATTTTTGTATCTAAAATTATTATTTTTTATTTTTGTTTACCTAGTATTTTTTTCCTCAGCAATATTTATATATAAAAACTTTAATCTTCAAGTCAGTTAGTACTTTGATTTCATTTCATACATGCCAGCCACGCCATGATTGCAATTGTAAGTTCTCAGAAACTCATCAAAATCAACAAAAGGTCACTCATACGCATCGTCAACCCGTATCACTTGAAATGCGCACAAACCCAAGCATGACAATTACTACATATATATTTAGGCATTTTCATGCGAATTCAATCGCCTTTAAACACAAACCGTCACTTACCTTTATTGCCAACGATTTAAGCCAACAAATGAAACTTCCTTGAACCGTAAAAAGTGGGAGAAGCCAAAGCAGGAATGCTTTATAAATTTTTGGTAACTTAATATATGAATATATGTAGACACCACATAAATACACACACAAACACACACTTGGAAACTTGCGCCGCAACTTGCACTTAAAATATGATATTAACTCACGCCACCGCCAGACAAACTAAGCAAACAAGTTGAGGATCGAAACTACCGAAATGACTTTAAGTGCGTCGAGGGTGAAAAGTTGATTTTATTATGTGAACGTGGTATAGAATAGTGTCTGCTGTTTTTTTCTTGCCTGCAGCTGTTGTAGACTTCGTTGTTGTTGTTGCTGCTGTGTGAAATTTYGTTTTGACAAGTAATCGGATTAATCCATAAAGCAGGCAAAAAGTTGACGCTGCTTTGGCCGCGTAATAAATATGTTGCAACTTTTACTTGAACTTAATGCTTAGCGGTGACTGAGCACTGCTGACTTCGTGAAGCTTTACGGGGAACGTAATTTTTCATTAGTTGCTCGAACAAAGTGTGTAAAATGCAGCAACTAAACTGCGGTTTGGTAGTGTAGGAAACGCTTCAATTTAATAAATGAAGGATTTGAGTGAAATCATAGGGCATTACTGTTAGCAGCGCTATAACTCAATTAATACAATTTTTTAAATTTTTTTTTTTTGTTTTTAGTTTTGTAGCTTTCTCTAAAATAATTGCGCAACAAAAATATTTTAAACTTTAAATTAACGTTTGTTGAAACATTTTATAAAAAAATTAAGTTTTATTTAAAAGCAGGGACACTTTAACAAAACTTCATTTGTAAACAGTTACCACTTTTTTTTTATAAATTTTATTGTTTCTTTTTCAAAACAAAAAAATTTTGACAAACCAAAAAAAAAAAATTATTTTCTTTGATTGTTTTATTTTTCCAACACATCAACAAAAATTTTTTTTTTATTAAAATTTTTTTCAAAACTTTTGTTTTTTCAAAAATAATTTTTTTTTATCAAAACATTTTTTTTTCAAAACTTTTTTTTTCAAACCTAGTTTTTCTAAAATAAATATTTTTTCAACTTCAAGCAATTTGATTATCGCGTATTGCCGCGTTGCACCGCATTCAATTTCTCGCTTTGTTCGTGTACACTTCGTTTGGATACCCGTTGCAAACTGAGCGCCATCAGACTCGTTGGAGCAGTTTTGTAGTCCACCGGCTGGTCGCTGTGAGTGGCAAACTACCCAAAACACTGCGCGAAAATTTCCCAAAACAATTGCCGCACAGCTGACTTTTGTTTTGTCAACAAAATTCCATGATAAAAAATAAGTAGTTGTTGTAGTTAAGCGCATGCGCCTGCACAAAGAAATTTTGGCGTCAATCGAATAATGAATAGAAAGCAAAAACAACACGCTTGATATGCTCATTTGTCTAGCAGTTTTTACCGCAATTTTTCCACCATTTTTCCCTCTTGTGTATTTGTTTGTATTGCTTTTCTTTTTCTTTACTTCCCTTTATTATATTTTTCTGCTCTTTTATTTTTGTTGTGTTTTTTTTTTACTTTTTAAAGAGGCTCGAGGTTAACACGTCAAAAGCATATGCTTAAGCAACTTTTCAGATAAATATATGTATGTATGTACATAAGTAAATATTTATATGTAATACCAAATCAGCTAGCGCCTCAATTTAGGCTACATTTAATTTTTTGGATACCAATGTGGCATATAATAGTGAATCCCGAAAAGGAATTTCGATTGCGGGATCACCGTGTTTTGTAATAGTATGCTAGAGACTATATATACATGTTATTCTGCTGAAGTCTAATCATCGAAAGGGGGTCTCACATGCGAGGCTGTTTTCTCCTTTTCTTTGGGGGAATTTTTACGGATTTCAAACCCATCGAACAACCAACCCTGGGGAGAGAATGTATAACAAATGTCTTTTTTTTGGCTACCCAGAGATATACTTGATCTAAGACCGGAAATTGTAAGGTGCTTGAGTCATAATGTATAAGGAACATTTGTGTCCACTCCCAAGTGAATAGTCCTGAGAGAACTTTCCTCATTTGCATAAATTTTTACACTTTTACCTCTTGACAGTTATAACTTCGAAGTCGTAGATAATTTCGTCTATCTTGGAACCAGTTTAAACACCAGCAACAATATCAGCCTCGAAATCCAACACAGAATAACTCTTTGGAACAGGTGCTACTTCGGACTGAGTAGAGAATCGTGAAGTAAAGTCTTCTCTCGACGAACAAAGACCAAAATCCCAACCTCTGATGAGTCGCCGCTACGAGTTTTCGAGAGAAAGGTTCTGCGGAAGATTTATGTCCTTTGCGCATTTGCGCTGTACGATGGAACCATGAGCTGTACGAGATATACGACGACATTGACATATGTAGTTCAGCGAATTAAAAGACCGAATGGATGAACACACTGCAGCTTTGAGAGTATCCCGCTAGAAGGACCAGGTGGAGAAGGAGCTGGCTACACTTGGAATCCCCAAATGGCTCCAAACTCGTTAACTTGGCTATAATCGTGTAAGCACTGTCTACGACAAGTTAGTAATAAGTTAGGCCAACTTTCGAAGTATTTACATCCAATTACCACGGAGCTAAATTTTTCAGAAAAAACTATTACAAGTAGAACAATTTCAATAAGGCTGTTTACAAATAAATAGAAATAGTTACCACACTGGCTAATGAAAAAAGCCTGGTGGACCGGGAACCTACTGGTCATTTTCAACAACGTTAAAAAGAAATTGACGGTCGGGAAGGTTTTACTATATGTTTAATGAGGTTAGCAGGCAATCACCTACTTGGACATGCTTCTCTACGGCTCAAGTGTTAAGTAGGACCTACATTGTCAACAATTGCCTGGCAAAAGGAGAGGAATTAGTACAACGACAAGACATTAACACTGACTTGCCAGAAGCTTTAATAAATTGGTTCGCAGACTCGTTTGCATTCACCTTATAGTCCAGACTTGACACGTGAAGGTATATAATGTTCAGTTTCTAACAAGACTCTTAGTCGATGCCCCATCTTAGTTATGCATGTAGAAGATCTACATGCCTAATTAAGAATCTCAACGTTAGTGACCAACATTTTATAAACTCAGAGTTTCAATATCGTAACCAGCCTCCAACCTATGATATAATTATCGGAAATGGAATTTGTCAAGAACTTAAAATTCGATTTTAGCGAGCTCCGTGAGATCTTGAGACAAATTGTCAATTGAAATAATTTCCAAACAATTTTAGAATCCAAGACATATTTATCAGTATCCAAAATTCGTTATGTATTTGGGAATCTGCCTTTTCCAGCTTGTCGTTAGGGACTAGACGACGCTTTTGTAGAATTGACGGTGTGTTCTTCTTGTTGTAAAGGTTGGGGATGTTCGAGTCTCAATCACTGCGGCAGTATCGCAAGGCATCATATTCGACGCAAAAATATTGCAATATAAGTAGCAGCTGAGTATCTGCAGGAAACCAACACTGTCGCAATATTGCTGCAGTTATTTACTTGCTCGAACATCCCCGTTATCTCGTCTCTATTAGGATACTAAGGTTTAGATAAGCCGTCATCGAAGTCGTCCAACGGTAGGCCCAGGAAACGTCTTGTTTCGACGGCGTCGGACCATAAGCAGCGGGGTGTCAGATGTGTAGGGTTAGCTGGGCATACAAAGAGGTAGTTAGCGTCATGCGGGGACTCGTTGTACGCTGGCCATATATATGATTTGTCGGCGTTGATTCTGGATAAGTAGGAGTTTAAGCTGCTACAGTATCCAGACGTAGCTGCACAAGGGTCACTCTCGATTCTCGCGTCTACTCGAGCTCGTCGTTTGCAATGGGTGGTGGTTTGACTCCAATCCAAAACATTGGCTCTTGGCCAGGGGGCAAGCAGGGCATTATTTATACAAAGGCACCCCAGCAGATACTACAGCTTGGAGATAAGTTCATTATGCTCCTTAATTGAGAGCATGCGACCGCTGTGTATTGTAAACAGAGAAAACATTTCTGAAGTAATTTAATTTAATTTCCGTCCTTGGTGGGTTCAAAATCTGAAAACATTTCGGTCACGTTGACCTGACTGTTGTTAAAATGGTCCTAACGGCCTAAAACTGTTTCTTAGAAATTAAAAAAAAAGTAAATAAAAAATAAAAAGAAAATTTAACAATATAATGAAAA
>NW_017534963.1:2690947-2713505 GCF_001853355.1 Bactrocera latifrons
AAAACAAAAATTAATAAACAAAACAAAAATAAAATTAAATTAAATATTTAAATTACAAAAAAAATTAAAAATTAGATATACATTTCGAGTTGCACGCGATCTCCGTCTGCGCTAAAAACAAATGTTACTCCACAGACCATTGTTAAAAGTATTTTCTTCTAGAAAATATTGTCCGTACGATAACGAATGGACGAAAAAAATCAAAAATTGACAAAAAAAAAGTTGAATTTTAGTTAAAATAACGATTTTTTATCAAATCAAAACCTGATAGCTCATTGTTTGCGGAACTATGGCATATAGAACATGCAGAAATGTGATGGTGATCGAACCATTTTTCTCCAAGTAATCACTCAAGAATTTGAAAAATATATATGCAGAGCTGACCGCTCACACTGTATAAGAGTTCAACTAAAAAAAAATTATTATTTAAAAATTTAAGATGGTATTTTAAAAAATTATAGAATATCGAATTATGCAAAATATAATATTAAATATTAAAAATCGATTTTTTCCAAATTTCAACTTGTAGTACACACTTTAAGACAAATAATAACAATTGGAAAGTTTTGAAATAATCTTTTATAGTAATTTTTGTTATGATTGAACTTTTTAAAACCAAAAAGTAAAATTTATAATACAAAATTTTTGGTAGTTTTTATAGTTACAAATAGTGCATAGACTCAAGTTTAAAATTCTTAATATTTATTGTACAATGTGACATCAAAACACTTTTTTATTAAAGGTATAAAAAAAAAATATTTTTTTACACGTACGAACTTTGTTAATGTAACACTATAATTATAGGCTTATAAAATATATATACTTGATAATGCGCATTAAAAGTGGTCTGGGTAACGCTCGATACTTAGACAGTTCTATGCGTTACTCGCTTTATATAAACGTAGAACACTAAAAAAATTAGTTTGTATATACTACCATATATAACTTTGTTATGATTTCATGCTATTGAAGAAAAAAAGTTTTTCTTTTCTTCTAAACTTCTGAATAATTTCGACGCTAACTAAAAAGCCATTTATTGAACGCGAAAAGATTGACTTTAAATTTCTAAATCGAAGTGTGGTGAAATTAACTACTAACTAAGAAGTAAACTTAATCATCCATAATGAATAAACTGTTAAATTTCGCGTTATCATCCACCACCAATACCACACCACTGTCCACTGCCTCAAAATCATTATTGGCTGGATTATTACAATAATTTTGTTCTAAAACTGCATTTCTAATTACTTCGGGCATTTCTTCGAAGCCCTGCTGAACATCTCCGACATTGCTTATGGCACTACTTTCAATGGACGAGGCATTTTCCGTTTCTATTACCTCCAGACTGTTGCTATCGCTGCACACCAACTCTTCTGCTAAATCAATAAACGGGCTATCGCCCACTTCCTCATCAGTTGGGTTTTTGTTATGCACTTCGATTTCGTGTTTTCGCAAAAGTGCGGCTTTTTTGAATTGCTTATCACATATAACGCACTTGTAGGGATTTTCACCTGAGTGTATACGCATATGCACAAGCATATTGCTCTTTTTAGTAAAAGATAATTGGCAAATACTACACTTATGCGGTGTAATGCCTTCGTGTATCATACGATGTTCCTTTAGATGGCCTTGCTGTCGAAAGGAGAGCAAACAGTGTTCACACTGATATGGTCGTACATCCTCGTGTATGCGTTGGTGTGTAATCAGCGCGGCCATTGTGCGGAAAGCCTTATCACAAGCGTCACATTTATGCGGCCGCTCTTGCGTATGTATGCGCATATGCATTTTGTGGGTGAAATGGTGTTTGGACTCTTTGCCGCAGTAGTGGCAGCAGTAAACCTTTTTTCCAGTGGTGTTTTTTTCATCACTCTTCGCGACTTTTTCACCTTCTTTCACAGTTGAGGACTTTAGATGAGTTTTCATATGATTTTTCAATGTACTCTTTGTACTAAAACTGTAATACAAATAAAAGCAATTAATAAATACTTGTAAAAGTTCTAAAATATATATAATTACCATCTCGAACAGTGCTCGCATCGAAGCTCCTCATCCTCCAAATGTGTGGCCAAGTGAACTTGGAGCACGTCAGACCGGAGAAACGCTTTACCACAAATGACGCATATGTGAGCAACATTATCATGCATGCCAAGTATGTGCCGTCTTAAATTATAACGGCTCTGATATGTACGTCCACAGTGCGGACATTCTGGTTTTTCTTGTTTGTCTTCATGAGACAGTAAATGCTTTTCCAATCTGCTACGTAGTGGAAACCATATATTGCATATCTTGCAGAGAAACCTTTTATCACCATGTGTTTTGATATGCTCACAATAATCTGCCCATGTAGGTAGTTGTACGTCGCATGTCGGGCAGGTGTATACGCTTATCTAAATAAAATGAAATATAAACAAAATTATATACATACATACATACATTTACAATACTTACAGATTCCACTGCACTTGAATTACTAGGTGTTTCACCAGCCTCACCTATTGTCGTTTCGTCCTTCTCAATTTCTTGTGTTGTGACCGACTCATTTTCAGTGCACTCATTACCAGGGAAATCACTACTTTCTTCCTTCATAAAATGCATTTCACAATCATCAATATTGTCGGAGTCGTCAACGCCGTCAGAGTTTTCTTCATATACTACATCAGTTTGGTTGCACTGACTTTCTTCGTCTGAAGACAATATCTCTTCTACAAAGTTCTCATTTTGATAATCGCATGCATTCAGTGTTTGGCATACTTGTTTGGTAGAAAATTCTTCATGCGCTAATCCTGGCATTGAATCATCGTCAATTACTTCAATAATATCATCCTCGTCATTATCTTTGTTAAATTCATTATTTAAAATTTCTAAACATTTGTCTGCCGGTAATTCCATATCGTTAAATACATCTGCGTGCATATCCAAATCCAGTTGAATTCGCTTTTCTGCAATTACCTCATGTCCCTGAGATATCTCATTTAACTGTACGTTTTCTATCGGCATCAAGCGCTTTTGCATTTCGACACCGCGTTTCTGTAGATCTAACCTGAGACGCTCTTCGCTTGATAATTCAGGTAAATTATCATCATCCAATATTTCTACAATGCTCTGGTGCTCTTTTATTTCCATACATAGGCTTGTGGACTCAATTATCTCCTGTGTGTGATTTTCTTCAATAAGTACGCAATTCGATTCCTGAGTAGTTGTCGAAATATTGATGTTTATTTCTGAAATCAGACTTTTGTGTCTTATTACATCAGCCGTTTGATCAAATTCATTCACATCATTCGGATCAAATTCATCTAGAATATTAATTGTCGTACTATGGGTTTGTGTCTGCATCTCCTGCCGCAACCGCTTTTCGGTTTGTTCACTTTGCTTTCGCAACTGGTAAGAAAAACGCAAACCATTCTCACATTGCTCGCATATATGCTTTGGTAAAAAGTCATTTTCTTCTATCTGAAATTAAAAGATAATATTTATGTTAAAAATTATATCAAAGAATAATAATTATTTTCTTTACTGTAATGTTCGCGCAAACTCTTAGAAGTTCCGTCAATTGCTCATCGCCTTGAAAACACTTGAGTCTTTCAGCTCCACCACAAATACGGCATACTTCCATATTTTCCATATAAATGAATATTGAATTGGAATAATTTATTAAAAATTCGCCACAAAATGTTTGTTTACTTGAAAAAATGCAACAACATGATTACAGAAAGAACAAAACAGCTGATCGCGTTGCCAACTACCAATCAGTGCCCAAAATAATCGATAGTAGCGTAACGTTGAAAGTAATCGAATTAAATTGCTTCAAATTGGAAAAATAAAAATTTATAGGGAATAAAAATGCGATTAAACAAAAAATGTTGGCTAATTTTTAGCAAAATAAAGCATAGAAATTGTCTAGTTGTGCTGCAGGATGTAAAATATGTAGATTGTAAATTTAAATATTGCAGTCATTTCAGTGTACCAACTCTATGATAACTGAAACAAATTGTCATTAAGCGAACAGGCCCCACATTAAATATAAGTATGTGAGGGTGTTTTTAAGCTAAAGTCGCGCCAATATTAATATTTTCTGTTAGAAGTTAACGGTATTTTATTATATATGTAATTGTGTAAAATTTTCATATAAAAATGTTGTGAGTTTCTTAAAAGTATAAAAACAGTGTTATAATGAAAAAAACTAAATAAATTAAGCGGTAAGCGAATTTATATTTTATTATCAATATTTTTGGTAAAAATACATATGTAACTGCTTTTATCGTACTAAATTAGTAAGTTTTAAAGCTTTTCGCAACATAACGACTCCATGTGTCTTATCTGTTTTGGTATTATGCAAAACCATATGTTTTTTTAGCTCTGCAACGTTAGAAAATACGGATTGACACAGTTCGCACTGGAAGCATTCATTAGAGTTAGTGTGCTCTTTTATTGTATGCGCTTTTAAGTCCTCACTGGTTGCGAAGCAAAGTTCGCATATTTTACAAACGAAATCAGACTCAACGGATAGGTCATGTGTRGTCAAATGACGAAGCAAATTTTTCCTAAAGGAAGAAAAAAATTAATGAATACTATAAACTTATGATATACAATTACTTACTTAATTGCAAAGCATTTAAAACATTTTCGGCACTGGAATTTCTTTGCACGACTCGGTTCCAAAGCGGACGTCGTCATTAAGTCTACGACATGCGCTGACGAGCCAATATCCTCAGTGCTCTCTGATATGCTTTCGCCAGTAATCCCATTTGCTTTATCATGTAGAGGATCATCATCTATATATTCGAGTAGCATGTCTGAATTTTCTTCTGTTGTTCCTTCACGGTTCGCGCATGACATGGCAGAGTCAACACGCACATAGTCGTTCAAGTGTTTTTTCATATGCTCCTGAAGCAGTATTTTATCAGCAAACACTTCTTTGCATATGGCGCATGTTGTTAGCTCCATATTTCCATGTTGCGACTTGATTGTATGTCGTTTAAGAATATGGGTCTAATAAAAAATGGAATAAATTAAAATTTCTTATTTGTTGTGCTGTTAACTTTAAGCATTACCTTAAGTCCATCTTTTTGCCGGAAAAGTGCACCGCATTTTTCGCATGGAAATGGTTTATCGCCAGTATGTCGGCGTATATGAAATACTAGACTTTTACATTGTGTAAAACCTCTATGGCACACCTCACATTGATATGGTTTCTCCCCAGTGTGTGTGTACATGTGTTGCTTTAAGGATACATTCTGGGTGAAGCTTTTGTTACACACATTGCACTGAAATGGTCGGTTGCCTTCGTGTGTTGCCATATGTCGGGTAAGATTTGTTTTAGTGCTAAAGTCCCGATTGCATTTAAAACATAGAAATCTTTTTGATGTATTCAACGTATCGCCTTTTTTGGCTGATTTAGCGCTTGTTCCACGAACATGGGTTTTCGCATGATATTTACGTGTTTTACTTTTAATTTCTTTTTGAGCAACTTCAGTTTGCAGCTGTGATGTGGTGTCAACACTTTGTTCTTCATCTAGGTTATCTTCGACCATAGATTTCATTTCGATGTCATGGTCGTCCAATAGTTCTTCACTATCATCAAAGTAATCCAATTCTTTAGCTGCTGTAGTTTTATCGTGTTTAGAACTATTCTCTCCCAAAAACTCGCCATCTTCATCAAGCATTGCTTGATATTCCTTAAGAAATCCTCCACTACTTTGTGGTTGCGGCTCCTCTGTACTAAGACTGCTTCTGGTGTCGTCACTTGGTTGAAGATTTTCTTCCAATATTTCTAGTTCAGTTTGAGATTCTTCATCGGTATATTCAAGTATTTGTATTTCGTGTTCCGGTGAATGTTCTTTTGGTGTTTCAACTTCACACTTTGTAATATCATCTAGGTTTTCTTCTATTTCTACTTGAATATCGGACTCAAAAGATTGGAAAGTGTTTATTTCTTTATCTACATTTCCTTTCTTAAGATTTAATTTCATTTTATTTTTGTGTATATCTTTTGATATATCCTCCGATGGATCCTCTAATGGACCTAAGCTAGATCTTGTGGTCTTCAGTGTTATTTGTTCGATACTGTTTTCCGTTTTTCCAATAGCAGTTTTTCTGTTATTAGTTTTAACACCACTAGACATCTCGGAGGCAGAAATTGTGCTTTCATCGTTTTGTACCGACAGTTGTGTTGATGCTTCTGTTTTCTTGTCAGCATTCTCTTCATCAAGAATGTTTGACAACAGATCATCCTCATCTTCGTTGTTATTTGACTTTTCAATAGCGTTATTTGTTACTAATTGAAAGTCTTTGCTGATCTTTTCGAGAAACGTTTTCAAATTTTTTTCCGAGTCGTGGGCTAACTTTACGAAATCATAGGCTACTCGCAGTCGTTTTAAGCATTTAGAACAAATTATCGAGGGCATATCATCACTTTCAGTGAGCTGGAAAAAAAAAACGATAAGATAATAAAATATAACGAAATCGTAATATTGTTATTAATTTGTTTACAATACTACAATACTTTTCACGCCGCCCACCAATTATAGAATGAAATTATTTTCAACAAAATCGTTTATTAGGACAATTACAACGATTAGAAATTTACTTGACCTCAGTGATCCCATATTTAATTCTAGTATTTCCAAGACAAACAAGTAGATAACATTTAAAGTAATTCAATTTATTTTTATATTTATAATATGCATATATTTCACAAAGCGTTTTAAAGAATTTTGTTCACCTTTTGTCGGTTTGTTATTTATTTCTTATCTGGCACAGTTTGCGCAATCCAACTTAAATAAGGTGCGTTGCCATTTTCAATAGGCAAGGTTATAACCTCCGCCACACTGTAAGAATGGTTCTCACGTACAAACTTAATTACTTCGTCCATACGGCTAGTTCTCGTTTTGATCATCATTAAATATTCGTTATCCTCATTAACTTTTCCCTCCCACATGTAAATAGATTGTATATGTGGAATTATGTTGACACAAGCAGCCAACTTCTTCTCCACTAAACCTTGTGCTAATTTCTTGGCCAACTTGTTGTCTGGTGTTGTTACAAATGCCACCGAACTGCTGCCTGTAGTATATGAGTCTTCGGAAGTAGGATCACTCATGTCTTTACAACTGGTAGTTAAGCTGCTACCACAAGTTTTATATGATTGTGTAGTTGCTCTTGCGTTTAAAATATTCACTGCAACGACGAGGGTCACGAACAATTTACGAGAAGTTAAAAATATGGGTGTATAACGTCGGGAAAGCACCGTTCGTATGAATGATTGCATTTAGAATGTGTTCATTGGCAAAGTACACCTTAAATTCTGCCTTAAATAGCTAATTTAAGCCGTTGTTTTTGTTTATGTTTATCAGATTAATTTTGCTGATTGTACTGAAGTTCGTATTTCGTAGCAGAGCAGCTTTTTAAAAGCACATTTCATCACTCATGCATGCATGTGTAGCCGTGATTAAAGGCTGTCAAAGTAGCAGTAAGCAATTGGGTATTTCTAATCGATTTGTAAAATGCTACTTGAATTTTGACAACGTATATGATTTAACAAAATCGGTGGAAATGTACAAAAATATGATATTTCTTTCACCATACACGACTTTATCTTAATAGCAAATTAAATGAACCGGGTACAACTGCGTATTCACTTATTTGAACGACCCTGTTGTCACTAGTAAAAGAGTTTTCTGCACGGCCATCTTCTCTAGTACATCGTCAATTCGTGTACTAGAATTTAGACGGTTATATATACAAAATATTTACCTTCAAATGCGTTGTAAACACAAACTTTTCGCACAATTCTTCATCATTCAAAAGTGATACGCCATCGTCCGATTTCATGCAGACACGACATATATTTATATTAACGCGAAAATTCATTATATTTAGTAATTTTCTAATGAATTAATGCTGAAATAGCGAAAATTCACTTGTAACTCAAAACGAACGACAGCTAGCGGAATAATAACAAACGGATTGACTTACCAACACTGTACCCTAATTTTGGTGTTGCCAAAGTGAAGTGAAATGTGAATTCCATATTATATTGTTCACCATTGAAATCGGTTTCAATAAATAATACCAAACTAAGTTAAACTAATTTTCAATAACTATTTTATTACTCGTATATTAGTTATTTAGTAGATGATGTCTTACAAAAGTAATGATAATTGTTAACCAAAATATAAAAAAGTTGTAAAAGCACTAACCTGAGATGTGGCAGTGCTCTTTTCAATCACAGCTTGTCATTTCAGCCGTCATTTGCGAAGGAATAGTAAATAAAACAGATGGAAATATACTTGATGGATAAGAAAAGAAAGTACAATACTGAAAAGGAGGTGTCGGATATCGAAATCCAGTTTGTTGACACAGCGATTCTTGTTGCAATTTAATTAATAAAATATATATACATACTGCGTAATAGTTTAAATAATAACGTAGCTTTGCTACTTGCAAACTTAAAGGCAAAGATGCCAACGAATAACACCAGTTCCAATTTTAAGACTTTCAAAGTGGTGCTATTGGGTGAAGGTTGTGTTGGCAAAACTTCAATCGTTTTACGTTATGTCGAAGATAAATTCAATCCTCAACACATCAGCACCTTGCAGGCTTCATTTCTAACTAAAAAGCTAACTTTAGAGGATGGTAGCCGAGCACATCTTAACATCTGGGATACTGCTGGACAGGAACGTTTTCATGCTCTCGGACCTATCTATTATCGTGGATCACATGGTGCCATACTTGTCTATGATATTACCGATGAAGATTCCTTTCAAAAGGTAAAAAATTGGGTAAAAGAACTTAAACGTATGCTGGGTGCTGAAATTGTTATAACAATTGTGGGCAATAAGACGGATTTAGATGCACAACGCACGGTGCCACAAGATGTAGCATTAGAATATACCGAAAGTGTGGGGGCACACTATTTCGAGACATCTGCCAAAGCCAATGAAGGCATAGAGGAGCTATTCACAGCGCTTACACAATTGATGATACAACGTCATGCTCAACGCGAACAAGAAACTAGTTCATTGCGTCTGATGCAGGGTGGACGTACGTCACAACGGTTGATAGTTGAGGATGACTCACAGGATGGCGATGAAGAGGGCAGACAAACGCCTACAACGAATAGGTCATGCTGTGGTGCTGGTTAAAATAGTAGGGTTTATTTAATTAAATTGTAAACACCCAAACTACAAAACACTTGTTAAAGGGGAAGGGTGGCAAAAGTAGCGTAATGAGAGTGTGTAAATGCAAATGATGATAAAAAAAAAAATACTAAGACGATGTAGACAACGCCGACGCAGCCGCCGCTAGATTAAATTGTGATAAACTTATTGTAAAACATAAATTTAATATTTTTTCTATAAAAAACGCTCTAATATCCTTTTTTAAACATGTAATTCCATACACTCTTCTACTGTCGAACAAAAACAAAAAGTTTATTTATACTTTTAGTAAATGCTATATTGATCTAATAGCTAATTACTTTCAAATTTCGATACATTTAACGCTTGTTATTTTTAATACACATTTGTTGTTATTATTGTAATACAATTAAAGTTCTCTGCTTCAAATGGCAGCAAAGAAATTACAAAAGACTTGAAAATAATGGGTATTTTTTATTTATTTATTTTTTTTTTTGTATAAATATGAGTCATACAACTGTTCAAATAAGCAACGATCTGTGCGCTTATCTTATTCTTATCAATGTCGTTAAGACAGTATACACATACGTGTTTGTATACTGCTTGCTTGTGAGTTGTTTGTATGTGCCACGAACGTGTACAACTACAAGTGACTGGCAAAAAAGAGTTCATATTTCAAGTATTTATATTTTGAAGATATAAATTAGTGAAAATATTTGCTTTGTTTGCTCAAGGGGTTTTATATTCAGTATTTTTTACATCCACATATATATACATACCTACGTAGACTTTTGGTTTAAACGAATGTAGGGTGCATTATTTACCTCTAGAAGCGAACAAAATGTATTTGTGAGATTTCCAAGTGTGTTTTTTGCTTTTCCGACATTAATAAAACAATCATTTTGCAGAGTCTACAAAAATATCGCATATGTATTAAACAGCATACATATTTGTATAAACCAATTTCATTATCAAATTGTGCCGGTATTTTCTTAAACTAGTTTTTACTTAATAAATATTATAAAAATATGCAAATTCTTTTGTTTTCTATAAACTACACTTAACATTATGAAAAAATATCAATACATATATTTAATTCAACTTTTATGTTAAATATAAAAATTGAAAGACTCAAAAGCGAACATTTGAATAAAGTTAAGATATACTAAATTTCAAAACTTACAACTAAATACATAATTCTCATTTATACACTTGAAATGCATAATTGTGTATTTATGCCAGGTCATAAACTAATTTACTATGCCGCACCGTTATGTTGGTGATTTTTTTTTATTTTTTTACTTTTTATATTTCGAGTTGTGATCATTGATTTTTGTATTTGCTTGCCGTTTCATAAAACTACTCTCTTTTGTTAAACATTTTTAGTTGGAATTCTAAAAAAATTCTTAATCACAGAATTACTACATTAGATTGTCATTTTTTTTTTTTTGCTTGTGTGTACACTCATTGTATTTTATTTATGTATACGAAAAATCTACTATAGGTTATTCCTTATACGATTTCAGACAGTGTTTTTTCCGATTTTTTTACCCTTCGCTTTTTTTCGGTTTACTCTTCCACACACCTTATTTGGTGCGATCGTGCTTTGAGGGTTCCACCTGCTTAGCAAATTCACTCATTACTTCCTTGTAGATGGCAGGATCCAAATTGCGTCCCAACATGTAGATGAGCCACCAATCACCAATGTCCAGTTTGCGTGAGAGTGATCGACAGATCTCCATGGGCACCATACGATTGCGAGCATTGAGCAGACGTGGCCGGAATTTGGGCATGAAAATGATACAAGCGCTAAAGAAAAGTATAACAAAACAATTAAGTTTTAATTGAAAAAAAAAACATTAATATGTACGCAAACTTACCGGAAGATCAGCAGGCCGACCAACATCACCAGCATAATCATGTACCAGAACCAAATGAATACATAAGTCTTCTCATTTACAATATTCAGTGGCAGTATGCACAGCGAATCGTGCTTCTGCAGCGAACCGGAAGCACCATATTTATGGAAGATACACTTGGTGACGCGTGGAAATATATAAACCATGGGGTCGACACGCTGCTCCTGTGGCACGTCCGATAGCTGCATTATGCGCGTGCCATAAGACATGAATTCGCCATCGAAGAAACGATTCATCAAATACATTTGCACAATAATATTGACAAAGCAGAGTGCCTCGCATGCCCAATAGCGCATGGCATAGAGCTTGTGGCGCTAAAACGATTATTATTTTTAATAAATGTTTGTTTTATGTGTGTCTAAACGCAAAAACTACCTTCACATGCTTGATTAGGTAGTCCAATAAGGCATCACGTTTCGCCTCCTTTTCCTCACGCGTACAAATCGTTAGATTCAGACCCATGACGATCATGCGCATTAGCCCACCTTCGAATTTGTCCCACAAAAACTTTGGTGTATAGCAAGCGATAGCCTAAAAGTATGCAAAGTTACAGAATAAATGTTTTTGTTGGTAATTTGTGGGCATAAGCTTATCAGTAGACAATGTTTGCAGGCGATCTTGTGCTGTAGCTGCTTGTATTGCATAAATATTGGGTAGTCGAAAAAGTCTTTTCGTATTTCTAATCAAATTTTAACTTTTTTTCCTATTTATACTAATAAATAGATAAACCAATATGTAATTAGCGAAAAAAAAATTCGATGTGGAAAATTTCTTTGGATCTTCTGCAGCTTTGGCTTGGGCAATGATCTATGTATCTCGATTTTCGTGAAGATATCTTGTCAATTGAAAAAGTTTTCCTTACAAGAACTTTATTTTGATTGTTCAGTTTGTCTAACAGCTACATATGTATGTGCTATAGTTGTCCGATATCGGATCCGTCCAAAAAGCTGCTTTTTGTGGAAGGAAGGTAAGGAAAAGGACGTATGCGAAATTTCGAATCAATATCGCAAAACTAAGTGACTAGTTAGCGAATAGACAGATATCAATAAACTCATGTTTGACAAAATACCGGCTTCCCAAAAGAAAAGTCGTTATTCTTGAAAAGTTTACACTTCTCGGTGGCTTCAAAAATTGAAGTTGTTTTTAAAAATATTATTCCTGCAATTATTATCTGAAAATTTTATATAATATAGCCTTTTAACTAGAACACGCCTCATTGATCGTAAATGATCGGCATAGTACTCAATTGCTCGCCGATTCTCTCAGCAACCGCAAACCGCATTTCTCGTATACAATTGCAACACTTGCTAATCACCCCTGCGCACTCGTAAAGACTTCCAGTGACCGCTTTTTAAGACGCCGCATTTGGCATTACACAACACCAGCACCGAAGCCGGTTAAAAACGGTCATTGATCTTGCCATGTTTGGTCCGTGAAATTTTCAGGCCAACTACTTTTTAAAATATTCTTTTGATCGCTTTTATGGCATTGATTTCGTGTGTCAATTTTTACTGCCTTTACAAGCAATTAAAATCAGAAATTGCATGTCTGGCTGTATGTCTGCTCAATTTATCTATTTTTTCACATGCACGACAAAGACGTTGTTTTTGCAGTCGAATGCCAAATATTCAACTTTTGTCCGAATTTCGTGAGCTCATGAGTGTAGGATTTATTTTGTTGTTGTGGTTTTTTTTACTATATTTTACTTCATTTAATTAAAGTTATTTCTATTTTTGGTGTCGTTTTCGGCCTCTTATTGTCTTGCAATTTCAAACTTCCTCCGTTTGTCTTGCTTAGAAGTTTGAAGCCTGAACTTTGATTTATATTATGGGAATGTCGAAAAATCTCTGCTTTAAGTGCTTCCTTTTTAATAATGGCTCGGTAATATAATTTCTGAATTTACGCACTCAAGATATCTCTCCTAAAGAATATTTATTTTAAGAAGAATTTGGAAAATCTTGCATAGGTGAAAAAATAGATTGGATAAAAATCCGTCTCTGCTTCGTTTGATAATACTTTTATTCGCTTTTCTTTTCTCAAATAACGCCAATTGGGATTTGCTGTTATGTTAAAGACTCTAATTGGCGAGTAAACTTATCTGTATCACTGATGTTATGATATCTAGTACTGAAGAAACTCTTTCCTGTCGAGAATCATTGCTTTGACTAAACTACAAAGCTTTTTACCCGAAAACTTTATAAACAGTAAGACGAAACTAAGTATGTGTTATTTCTGGAAGTCACACCTTTCCACCTGGTAGCTACTTGCAGGATCGTGGAACCGGAATCCAGCTACTCGTGGTGTATTTTTGTAGTGGGAACTGCAGACTTGAGAAGCACGTGTTCAATATGGTTAGAACCTCTTGTGCAAACAGCCGGGTTACCGAACTTGATCAGGAAATTCATGAGCACCTAATTCTAGATCCGAATAGGAAGTACATAGACCTTAAGTCACTATACAAACCTCCTACATAAACAAAACTAATGTGTGGGGAGAAGAGCAAGGTGCAGAAACGTTCAGAAAAGCTCTTCGATGATAATTGTTTGTCACGAGCACGTGTTTTTGATTGTTACAAGTTATTTAAAGAGGGTCGAGAATGCGTTGACGAGGAACCACGTCCAGGACCGTCATAAACATCAACTGATAACGAGCACGTCAATAAAATAAAGGAATTAGTGTTTGAGAATCGACGATCGAGTCAGAGATCTTACTGCCATCGTTGGAATATCGGAAGGATCAGTGAAAGTATTTTGAAAGATAAACTGGGCCTAAGAAAATGGAAAGCAATATTGGTTGCCATTAACGTCTGTGAACAATGCTTTTCGACTACCAGGATTTCAGGAAACGTATTATTATTGCCGGCGACGAGTCTTGGATCCATGCTTTTGACCCGGAAACAGACGATCAATCAGCCGAATTTGGTGGCAAAGGTCAAAAACCAAGGTTATGTTAGTCGTTTTCTTCGACGATCGAGATGTGTTGCACTACGAATTCCTTTCGACCGACCAAACTGTCAACAAGCAATACTATTTGAGTGTTATGCGAAGCTATTTGTAAAACAAGGCCGGAATTATGGGTTTTACGAGAAGACACCGTCGCATACTGCATTGATTCGTCTTGAGTTTTTTTTTTTTTTTCTAAATTTTCAACCAAGTCTTACTATTTTTTGCTAATAGTAGTATTTACCTGACGAAGAACTGTCAATTTGACAACTTAGCTAAGGACTAAACATTCCTCAAATATATCACTACTGGTGACGAGACGTGGTTTTAATGGATATGTTGTGCATTTATCTACCGAAGGACCCAACATTTTTTTTTCGACCCGGGAGTCGATTTTAAAGACATTAATAAGTATTTGTATTAAGAAGTAGTTTTTTTTTTTGGTAGTCCGGGTCGAATTTGATCAGATGTTGTAGTAAAAGATAAACCAATAAGGCATCTTTCAATTTCAACTAAATCGAATAGTTGTTTCTTTTGTCAATATTTCTGCTATTATAAGCGCATTAAAAAATCACTTATAACCCGCTATTTTAGTTCCACAACAACCTGGAAAGCTCGTTCTTCGTATGTACTTATAAGATCACGAGAATACACTTGCCAGCAACTACACCTTAATGATTTTATTTTCGCTTCATTGCAAAATCACTTAAATTGCCATCTAAGCCAACACACAAAACCTAATTTGTCATGCAACAACAACTAAGGTGTTTTTGTGATTAAATTGAGCACAATTGCGAGTACAAACATACATCCAAACATACCTACGTATGTATGTATGTGTATATGTACAATATAGTGTGGCTATATTCTTTCAATTGCGGTTTACTGCATTTCAACCGGATGATAGCCTAATTATGTAGTTGATAGCTATGTATATATGCGTAGAGTATTATATACCACACATATATAATATGTATGTATGTATGTACGCCAGTAAGCACAAAAGCATTTTCTTCAACTTGGCTACTTTGTATAATTTTATTATTATGTCAAACGGACAGAGACACACAAGACACAAAGAAAAATCTATTTGATGAGCCACGCTTATGCACACATACACACAAGTCTAGAAGTATGTTTGTGTATGTTCATATTTTTTACAAAACGTGCGCGCTCCGAAATTCGGAGTCACTGTACGCACTCAATTAAACTCAATTGATATGAAATTGAAACTTTTTTCGAAAAGCCCGTTTAAGTAATCATTCCCAAGCATGAGCCAGAGGAGTGTGGCGTTGTTCTGCAGCCCCCGTAGCCACACAATTGTTTGTAGTTATATGTATGTATGTGAGTAATCTTTAGTCGCACAGGTCGTCTACAGAAAATCACGAAATTATGATCGTTAATTGGGCACGAAATAAATTTTATATGGCACTAACAGCCGCTGGGGGACTTCATGTACTCGCATTTGTATAACCTTTTTGATGTGGCGCAGCTGTGAAAAATATAATTGTAGATATTTTATTGCGCAAATATGCCAAAAGTGATCAGCATTCACCTCCAATCACCTTGGTTTAATTATGTACTTTGCTAACAACGGTACTTTCGAATTAAAGTTCAATTCATTTTTATTTCTCCATTGTTACGCCAGTCTTTTTTGCTTTCATTCCAAATGATTGTGCTGTGGCATTTGTTTTTTTTTATTTCGTGATCAATCAAATGCAAAAAAGCTTGACAAGCATTTAGAATTGCGCGTGAGCACCCATTTGTTTTATAATTATGAGCTGCTTTAAACTATTTATCTTACTTTTATTCTTTGCCGATATATTTTTGTCTTCAAATTTGAAAGCTTTCATTCTCATTAAAATGCTATGCTCGTGACCTCTTTCTCGTGGTTATTGTGACTTTGATGCCAACTCCACTCAATTTGACAGCTTAAGTGAGTAGTTTCGTTAGTTTTCAATAATATATGTATAAAATTATACAAAGCTATACTTATATGTTTGTATGTCTAAACAAATCCACATGCTAAGAAGTCAACGTCATGAACATCATAGTTGGTTTGGAATTATTACTTTTTTTTGTTATATTTTTCCAATCCTTGTCTAACTATTATGAATTGTTTCTATTTTTGCTTTAAAAAAAGATTAATCAAGTTTTTATAGGGTAGTCGAAAAAGTCTTCTCATATTTCTAATCAGACTTCAACTTCAACTTCAACTTGGAACTTTAATGAACCAAATATGTATGTACCATTTTGGTTGACAACTTTTTGCCATTTTTCCGTTAGAGACATTATTCGCTCAGTGTAAAACTTTTCTTGTTTCTCGGCCAAAAACTGCGACAAGTAATTTTTACAGACTTCTCTTGAAGCCAACTTTACTCCATTAAGGGAATTCAGCATTGGCCGAAAGAAATGTTAGTCCGATGGTTCAAGGTCAGGGTTATATGATGGATGTTTAGCGTTGCCCCGATGGAAGACGAAGCCCTTTCTGTTAATCAATTCGTGCCATTTTTTCGATTGCTTGCTTCAATCTCATTTCTGTTGACAGTAAAATGTAGAATCAATCGTTCGACCAGTCTGGAGCAGCTCATAGTGGCTGATTCCTTTCCAATTTCACCAAAAACTCAGCATATCCTTTCGAGGCGTCAATCCTGGCTTAGCGGTAATTTGTTGACTTTCACCACGTTTGGACCATGATCTTTTTCGCACAGTATTGTCGTATTTGATCCACTTTTCGTCTCCTGTAATTGTTCGATTTCATTTGGTTTCAGCAAAGAATCGCAGATGTTAATTCAGTACATTACATTTTTCACAGAGAACTCAGGTATGTCGTACCCAAACATCGAGCTTCTTTTTGCAGCCAGCATTTTTTAAATGGTTCAAAACAGTCTGATGATTATTGTTAAGTTCCTTAGCGTTGTTATAGCTGCTCATGTGATCAGGTCTGTTCTGGTAAATCTTTTCCATAATTTTATCGACTTTTTCAACGATAGGTCGACCAGAGCCAGGTGCATTTTACCGAATTTTTTCATTATTTTCACACATTTTTGAACAGTTATAACTTTTCTTCAACTCCCCGGAGTTTAATTTTTTTATTAAATGAAGCTTGAAATCGCACCTTTCCTTTCCACACTACATAGTATAGTAGTGCTATGTGATTGGTTGCACTGGAGGTGTGCGACTGCAACGACATCTATTGAAAAAATACGAAAAGACTTTTTCGACTACCCAATACTAAGTTTGCTATGGATTTTGTACCACCCTAAGCAATGAAAACAATTGGAATTGTTGAATGTATTAACTAGCTGCCGTGCAAACGAATTTCTATATCATATTTTCAACATTTTACTGCTCATCGTTGCACATGCGCATTGTGCAGTTTCTCGAGTTGGACGTTGATTAGTACCCGCATTCTGATCATTGCTATATTTTTCTTCTCAAAACTCGAATGCCATTCATTCTCATCAAATAAGTCATCAGACAACTGCTTCAAGCCAAACCGCACTTGATTTACTTGTAAGCAGGCAAATACATTTCTACTGCTCGGCATGCGCTGTTCGACAGTGCGCAGCTCGGGTGCCCACACCAAATATGTTGCTGATATTTTCTAACAACTCGCCTGTAACAGCAAATAGCAAAAAGTAAGAAAAATGCCCACAGCAATGCGCTTGCGACAGTTTTGCTTTACACACACACACGCTCACACACAAGTGACCACAAAAGGCAACAACAGTTTCAACCAATCAACGAGATCACTTGACAGCCCATTATTGTGGCAAGATCGCCACATTTTCTTTCGCTTTCACAACGGTCTGGCTGAGTGACGTCTAACCAAAGGGGGGTATGTACGTTGGATTGAGCCTCTTAAGCGCATAAATTGCTAAGCCTTAAAAGGCAACTTTTATTTGCTGTTGTTTCTACTGATGATGTTGCTGCTCGAGATGTTTGCAACAATTGGCATTGCTGGCCGTAATTTATTGCTTCATTTTATTTCTGTGCTTATTTTTATTATCACTTACCTGAAAGAAGAGTACGAAGCAGACCCATTGGTAGTATGTGTAGTATTTCTTGGCATCCTCATCGTTGAAATCATTGGCAACACCAGGATGAGCAACCTCACGGCCGACCTGTTAAAAATTACAGAAATTTTATACGTTTTTGTTACTAAACGGTTCAAAGCGACATATGTATGTACATGGTATATAAATATTGCTATGCGCGCAACTCATTTAAATTAATTATATTTTAGATTTTTTCTCTTGTGCGCTGAAATTGTCTGCATTCGTTTGCATAATAATTATCATTCAGCTCGCCTCGGCACACCTAACTTCTTTTCGTTTTGACTTAACCTGCAATCGGTTACGCATGCGCGACGTATCTATTAATTAGGACACACGCATGTTGTTGCATTTTGTTTCTTTGTCCAGAAAAAATTTCTAGGGCGTGGTAAATTTTATTTATTTTGAATTTTAAAAGTCTTTTCGTACTTTGTCAATAGATGTCGTTGGAGTCGTATATCTCCAGTGCTACCAACCACATTGTGTTATGCCATATAGTGTTGGAAAGGTGAGAGCTTTAAGCTTCATTTAACCAAAAAAAAAAATAAATAAATTCGGGGAAGTTGAAAAAAAGTTACAGCTGTTCAAAAATGAATAAAAATAATGAAGAAAGTCGCTATATTTTGAAACTTTTTTATAAACAGGGAAGAATGCCACGCCATTGAAATTTATGAAGTTTAGCAAAACAATGGTTCGCTCTCTTCCGTTCTGGAAATTTCGATGTGAAAGATGCACCTCGCTCTGGTCAGCCTATCGTTGAAAAAGTCGATGAAATTATGGAAAAAACTGACCAGGAGCGTCACATAAGCAGCCATGATATCGCTAAAGAACTTAACATTCATCGTCAAACGGTTTTGAACTATTTAAAAAAGGCTGGCTACAAAAAGAAGCCCGATGTATGGGTACCACACTGTCTGTGCAAAATTTTATGGACCGAATTAACATCTGCGATTATTTGCTGAAACCAAATGAAATCGAACCATTTCTGTAGCGAACAATAACAGGAGACGAAAAGTGGTTTAAAACAACAATAATGTGCGAAAAATATCATGATCAAATGATCGCAAAAGCAGCATTGACGCCTCGAAAGGTTATGATGAGCGATAATGATCAACAGAAAGGGCTTCGTCTTTCATCAGGACAACGCTAGATCACACACATATTTGATGACTCAACGAAAACTCGAAGAGTTTGGCTGATCTTGCACCATCGGACTACCATTTGTTATCGGTCAATGCAGAACTCCCTTAATGGAGTAAAGTTTGCTTCAAGAGAAGCCTGTGGAAACTACTTGGCGCAGTTTTTCGCCAAGAAACCAGAATTATGACTCTAGCATAAAAATGGCAAAAAGTGGTCAACCTAAATGGTACATATTGGGTTCATTAAAGTTCATTATAAATATAAAAAAAAGTAAGTTTGATTGGTCAGAAATATGAAAAGACTTTTTCGACTACCCAATATATAATAGTTCAGCAGCACCTGAGAAATTGTGAGTATCGTTTGCCAGTTTCGAGCAAAAACTCGTTTGAAGTTTCAGTTTCGGCCTAACCAGTTTAAATGCCGGGTCTGCAAAATACCTATGTATGTATATCTCCGAAAATAATTTGAATTTTGAAAAATTCTCAACTAAACATATTCTTGAATAGTTGAACTTTAAAAATAAAAAACAATATTTAGATTTGAGAGCCGACTACACTAAGTTAAAAAGTTAAATTTGAGGGGAAAACATAAAACGCTCATGTATGTATACAAATACTAACATACCCAAAAAAACTGCGCAATAAAAAGTACAAATAATTAAACAGATGGGCAACAAACACTTACCACTGTCAACTACGTAAATTCAACTTTTCATATAAATACGTACAAACATTTCTACATCTGTACTCGTACAAGTGCCCATCACACTCTGGCCTAGACGCATGCGCGCCACCACAGGTATCCAATTTCCCATTCCGCGAAGCACTTACCAAATACTTTGAGGCGGTGCGCGTTAACCAACAAACTTTGATTGCTGCTTGAGGGTTTCGCGTTTCCTCTTGCAGACTTACAATGAATTAGAATAATTCTTTTATAAAGTACTATAGATGTGCGCCAACATACACAATAGGAAATACCCCGCACAAAATTCAAATCTTCTTTTTATTTTCAGACATTTCTTTTATTTCTTGTATAAGCACTCTTTCTTAGTGTATTGTTTATATTTTGTGTGCTTCTGGTATTGCGAAAGAAAACAAAAAATGCTGGCTCCCAACAAAGCTGAGCGGTTTCACTGTACTGAGACCACAACAGCCGGTATTGCCGGTTCATGCAGAGGGGCATGTCTGCTTAGCTTTTTAAAATTCATTTCAACGGCGCTACTGTGATTATAATTTTTATATTACATACCTTACATATGAAATATTTGTGGTACATATGCATATATTTGCTGGGTATTCGCTCGTGTGCGGTGTTTGAAAGGAGCGTGTTTTTAATAATTCATAAATCCACCACTTCTTCATTTTCATTAAAAACGAGTATGCAAATTATATAAATATGTATATAGTTAAATACATTAGCCGATTACATTCTTTACAAACCATTGAGGTCAAGTGTTGCTTGTCAAGCATTTATTTAGTGTTCGGTTGTGTTAATCTATCTCTTTTTCCTCTCCGTTACTTAATTAAAGACAGCTTTTTTAATTAATTGAATTCATAAAATTATTGGTAGTCAAACACTATGGATTGTTGATAGTACCGATTACTTTTGTTTTCAATGCACTTAGGTTAGGTCGTCAATCCTATAAGGTATCTACGTAGACAGTTTAAAACGCCGGCACCTTACCAGAAACTTCTATGTAATAGATCATAAGACCTGTTTCCTCATTCGCAAAAGATAAAGCTGCCAAGATGTTTCAACATCAGTCTTACAAACGCTGAACAGTGGCTGATTGTTACCAACTCACCATCATCAATACAACTTTGAAAACTTGCGTCCGTTAAGATCTTTAGTCTTGCCGAATGAATGCTTATTGCTGGATGTTCAGTAAAAAACCCTACGATTGCAGCAATGTGAAGTGTGCTCCTCTTCCAGCGCCTGCTAAATGTACGAAAGATCTATTAGACCAGTGCTATAACGACAGATGTCGAAGGAGATCCAGCTCTCTTCCATTCCAATATTGGCGGTTCCGGGTCCCCTCCCTTGCTAACTCGTCGGATTTTCAGTACTAGCAATCCCGCTGTGACCAGACCTAAACGAGTCTGCTTATACAGCAGTTTGATGCTGTTTCTAGTGAATAGAAGAACTCCTTGACTAGCTGACTGAGCGCATTGTTTGCGAGCTCAGCGCTAGTATTGTCACTCTGCTGTCGGAGTCTATGAAGCAGTACGTCTGCCGTTACTTTAATAGCAACCGCTAGCTTAAATCTAAGATTTTCGGAGAGCTTCTTATAGGAAGGCCACCCTCCAATATTCCCCTCTTTGCTTCGACCCTTCCGTGAAAGAGTTTCCTGCACACCTTTTCCAGCAACCCACCACTAGTGGCCTCTGTGACGAAGTGGTCTAAGTTTACAGAAGTGCAGTTGAAGGAAGGGACAATTTCGGGGTGTTCTTGTTCGGAGCCCTTCATATGCCCAGCTTCCCTGAGATTTGGAGCGCTTTTGAAGACACGTCATTCTCTTGATTGCTTTAAATATTGGGTAGTCGAAAAGGCTTTTCATATTTCTTATCAAAATTCAACTTATTTTTTTATATTTATATCACTTTTTGCCAATTTTCCACTAGAGACATTCTTTCATCAGTGTAAATCGAAATTTCGAATTCCAGAACGGAATCGAGCGAACCATTGTTGTGCTACACGAACTGATATAGCATCGTCTTCCTAAATTTCACAGATTTCATTGGTGGCTTTTGTGTCATTCTTCCCTTTTTATACAAAAATTTCAAAATATAGCGAATTTCTTCATTACTTTCACTCACTCATTTTCGAACGGTTGCAACTTTTTTTTTGAACTTTCCCGAATTTAATTTTTTGTGTGTTAAATTAAGCTTAAAATCGCACCTTTCCAACACTATATGGTAGGACACAATGTGGTTGGTAGCACTGTAAATATACAAGGTGCCTTCCAAAGTAAACAGGACTTTTTCAATCTAGCGCCCTCTGGCAGCGCCATCTATATGCCGATTAGTGCGTTAGAATCTGCTATCTTTATCGGTTGACCTGTGAGAATGATTCATGACATTTCATAGATTGGAAGTGAAGTTATGCAGGGGTGTTGTGGAATCTGATAGTTGTCGGAATCAGAATTGAAACCGATCAAAAAAGCAGTAGGTGTCATGAATTCAGATATTATTGGTTTGATATTCGAAACAGAATTTTTATCGGTTTTGGGTGTCACAGAAACTAATTTTATCGGTTTCGCTGTCAGAAACAAATCAAGAAGATAGTCGCACACAGATTTGAAATGTAAGTTAAGAAAACAAGTAAAAAAAAGTAAAATTATAAAATTTTTTAAAATTAAA
>NW_017534963.1:2713589-2800647 GCF_001853355.1 Bactrocera latifrons
TAAAAAAAATTGAAAAAATTAAAAAAAAAAAACTGATTTTGGTCTAAAAAACTTTTACTTTAAATATATGTTTAAACTTAACCTTTCTTAGTTTTTTTAGTTTCAATAGAACATAATTTAATGCCAAAGATAATAAACTTTGCCCCAATTCCATATGACGTTCAGTTTTTTTTCTATCCTGCCCGCCAATTAAGAAAAATCGTAAAAATGAAAAACGAAATTTAAAACCCAAATGCGTCTTTATTCATTCAATAAATGTTATCTCTCAAAATTTTTCTTTAATTGGGAGCTCATTAAAAACTTTAATAGGATTGCTTCCAAATGTATTCATTTGCAAGTTTTGTCACATTAGTAAACAGCTGATTCAAATATTGGTTTTGCATATGTTCGAAAAGACAAAAATCAAATAAGATTCTGTGACACCATTGAAAATCAGAATAGGTTTGCAATTCTGACAGCTAAGCAATTCTGTCTTGGATTCCACAACACCCCTGATTGCGTGTGACACTTAAACGTTATGTGTGTGTTATCGGTGCGAAAATGAGCTTCGAACAAATAGACAACATTAAATTTTGTTTTAAAATTGGTAAAACTTTTACCGAAACGTTTCAATTGATGAAATAAGTTTATGGCGATGACTGCCTATCCCGTAGCAGAGTGTTTCAACGTTTTCAATGTGGTCGTAAATGACGATCAACATGTCGGCCAATCATTATCCGTGATCACCGGAAATTCCATCGAAACTGTGCCTGAATTCATCAAAAATCAACCGAAATCATCATTGAAATTCTTGGAAATGGAATTGAACATCTCCAAAACATCGATTTATGGCATTTTGACCGAACATTTGGGCTTATGAAAGGTGTGTGCACGGTTTGTTTTGCACAAATTGACTGACGACCAACAATTGCTCAGATCGACGACCGATTATTTGACCAAAAATCACATATTAACCATTAACAACTCCCCGTATTCACCTGATATGGCACCGTGCAACTTCTTCCTTTTCGGAAAAATGCATTTTCCCATGAAAGGAAAGGGTTTTGCAGACGTAGAGACCATTCAAAACGCATGCACCGGCATACTGGCGGCCATACCGGCCAACGAGTTAAAACACTCGTTCGACATGCTTTTGGACCGTGCAAAAAGCTGTATTAAAGCAGAAGGAGACTATTTTGAATAAAATAAATTGATTTTGCTGAAAACCCATTTGTTCTGTTTCTTAAGGCCAGTTTACTTTGGAACGCACCTTGTATATACGATTGCAACGACATCTATTAACAAAATACAAAATGACTTTTTCCACTACCCAATATTTGCTTATAAGATGCATCTGTTATTAGAAACTAACTAGTATTTATAAAACTTGTGAATGAACTGCAGTTAGCTTTCTAATTGAGAAGCTTCAATATAGTTTTTGTGATTTTTGGTTTCTCTCAGCTCCGACGTAAACTCTCTGAGAGTTAATTTACGTCAATCAATATTGAGGATCGCAGTTCGCCTTTCATTACTTTTGACTGCGTCTTTATGTGCTCTTCGCAAAAGGCAAATTGCGTGGATGCGATTATTATACTGTTTGTTCTTTAAATAACTTATGTGCATCTATGTAAATACTTACATATGTAAAACAATATGTATATTTACCCTTTGATATGTAAACATTCACTTATCTTAGTAACATGCACCTATCTACATACATATGTAGATATAATATGAATCGAGCTTTATGAAACTTATACGTACATAAATATGAGAACCCGCCTTTAGGCTATGGTAACTCAATATCATCGTGGTATACTAAACATAAGTATGAACACGCTTACGTAAAATCTACTTGAGTAGATAAGAATTGATCCATATGTGGTATGTAATTGTAAATGATTCTCACTCACCTGTCGCTTGAATGCGTCTGGCATCGTAAATGTGCTATGGATCCAACAGAACGTATTCACCACGTGCGTCGGTATGCCACTCACGATGCAACTGATCGGATGACCTACAAATTGCGTGGCCGTAATGATCATACTGCAGGTGAGCAGCAAGACGGTCGTAAATGAGTTGTGCAGGCGGAAGATGGCATTGTCCGTCTGAATGGGCTGCCATTTCAGATAGGATTTTAAACCGGCTAGCAACTTATACATTTTGTTGCATTAATTATGTCTAAGTGACGTAATGATGTGTGGAAAATTGCTTAGTACGCTCTGTGTCTGGATCAGGATGTATAAAATATTTAATAGATATTTTATTGGCAGTTTTTTGTTTAGTGTAAGTCCTTGAATTGTTTGTTCTTGCTAAAAGCAGCGCCGTTACGGAAAAGGCAGTGAGTCATAAACAGAAAAAAACCAAACGCGAATTTTCTGTATTCAAAGTGCAAAATTCCGTAGGTCAATCGTTGTTATTGTTGTTTGAGTTGTGAAGAAAATGAATCACTAATAAAGTGCAATTGTATGCTGATATGCGACGTAGAAACATCAAAGGCTGTTGCAAGTTCATATCAGCTGCAAGTAGAGAAGAAAGAAAATGCAAAAATTTATTAGAACTTTTTATTCGTAATTCGTAAATTCTTAGTGATAATGGTTAAATGCACATTTGTGAACTACTTAATCCATTTTTATACATATATCATTCAAAAAATTTCTCATAAGAAATTAATGGTTCTTGAGCTCATGAAGCTCTATTTTTTGCGCTTGGAAACGTTCATTGGTTCATAGGNCATATATCATTCAAAAAATTTCTCATAAGAAATTAATGGTTCTTGAGCTCATGAAGCTCTATTTTTTGCGCTTGGAAACGTTCATTGGTTCATAGTTATTTTGCGGGATCCTTTTTTCTAAATAAATTATAATAAAAAATACTTTCAATATTTTCGAGTTCAAAATAATTATGACTAGTTACTTTTTGTTTTCCACAAAACCAGTAAACTTATTAGTCCCATGATAGTTTTTGGAAAATAAACCCTTTTCATGCGTGAGTTATTTATGTATGTACATGTCTTTGCCTTTATAAAATAAACAGTCTCACTCTAAAGCAAATATACAATATTTACTTTTCTAGCAAAAAACATAAAAATATTTATGTGCATATCTATTTAAAAACTTGTATATGCAAATATTTTGAAAAATCAAAAATAAATTAATTCTTATCTCTTTGTGACATGGAGACAAGTTTGTTAGTCACAGCTGTAAAAACATACAAAAAAATTTGTGACGAAATGTATGTCATCTATATTTCTTCAAGCAAAACGATTACAGTGGATTTTATTGTTATGACCCCAAAATTTCACTTAATTATACCATGAGAATTAAAAAATCTGATAACTACAGGCGTAGAAATATTTTTAAGGCTTAATAGTGGCTAAGTTGGGGTTAAAAGGAAAATGTTAAAAATTGAAATCATTTTAAGATTTAAACCCTGTTTTTACGTGATACTCAATACCATTACAGAAATTATTATATGATCAGTTCTCGCAATTTATCTGTCTCCGCGTACATTTTCTCGTAAAAACGTTTGGGATATAAAACTTTTCGATAAAATTTAGTAATATGGTTAACAAGTACTTAAAATTGAACATAATTGGTCTATTATCTCGATAATAGGTCTACTATATTCAGTTTCGGATTAATTTTGGAAATCTGTGAAACTCTTTGATCGGTCAGAAAAGCCCAATTTTCATATTAACGTTACTTGACCACTTTTACATCAAGCTTTATATTTTAAAAGCCATTATAAAAAAACTTTTGCTCAGCTTTATGATAATTATATTAAATATAGGCATCCAATAGGACTCAAAGTTCGACCACCTTCTATCCATATAATGTTTTTTTTTTTATTCATCTGCTGACCTGATGAGATACTTTTAATTCATGGCATACCTCTGCGAAAATCATAAACCCGGGTTTGATCAGTTATTTTACTACCATAGATAAGTAAACTGAACAATGTATCAAGTATTTATCGAAGTATTTTCTATAATAAGTGTAAAAATTAAAATGGGTGAACTCGCTCCATAATTTCCATCCTTTGGGAAGAACAGAATAATGTTTTCCCTTGCAAAATTTTCTTATACACATTTTAATTTATTCATTATAAACTAATCAAAATTGATGTAAATGGGTCGAAGCTGCTGAAGAAGCAATAAGCTTTTCCAAGACTGCATCGCAGCTTAGGGAAGGAGAGATAGCACTTTGCACTGCAGTACCTTTCAAGCAAAGGTGGCTGTCATCAAAATTGTAGTAGACGTACTGATCCGAAGTGCAGCTTTTTTTAAAGAGGCGTGTATGCACTCCGTTGACCGATCGGCAATAGTTGGCCTTCAGCTTGTTGATAGTGCGCTCCAGACTAATTAAGAAGTGTTTAATCTCTTTGTCAGTAGGCACAAGCACCTGTTTTATATGACTTGTTGGGTGACTTGGTTGGGTGTTTAGCCATAACAGAGTTTTCGGAAACTGCAGGGCCGATGAGCTTGCTATAGAAGGCACCCATAGCCCATTCTTAAGCTCTCTAAAGTTCTATATACATACATATATACTTTACCACAGCTTGGCAAGCGCTGGTCAGTAACCAAAGCTGCTAGATTCTTTTGACTAACTAATATATACTTAAAAAAAGCAGTTAATAACAAGCCTATAAACAAATATGTCACATATTTATAAAATCAATTTGTTATTGTATAATGTAATAAAAACTTGAAAATGGCAATTCATTGTGACGCTAATGGCATAATTAAATCGTCGCTATGATTCAGTTGTGTGTTGCTAAGGCTTAACAAAAGCAATCGTTAATAGTAGGTGACGAAGCAAAAATAGACGCATTCGGCTGACACTTGCACGTGTATTTTTGCGAAATTCGCCTCCAACACAGAAAGTAACGATGAGAGTTTCATTAAGCAAAATAAACGCCGGCATTTTCTTATGTAAATTAGCCGGCTGTTGCGCATGCCGTTTCTATTTCCGCAACTAATACGAAATATTAATAAATAAATAAACGAAACAAAAAGCAGACATTGACTTCAAATCAAACGTAGAACACATCAAAAATTCCAGTAGCGTCTGAGTCAACGGTGCATTGCACTTTGCCGTCAGCGAACAGCAAGCAAGGCGCAAGTGAATTGGGTGAATTGCTGCGGCTGCGCATGACTGAATCGCAAATTAAAGCAGAACGCTGATTTTTTTTTCCAAATACTTGATGATGAATTTATTAATTGAACTGTGTCTGTCTGCGGTATAATTTTTTCAAAATTCGTATACTTGTATGTATATATGTATGCATTCGGCATCGTATATTATAAAGTCGTGCAGTCAAATCGCAGTTAATTTCATTTTTATTGCTTCTTATAAGCGGTTTTTATCACTTAAGTGTGTGCATATCGTAATGGCAAATAAAAATCGGAATTTTGGTCTGCGCAATCAATGATTGGAAATTAAATTAACTCGCATTTCATTGATTTTAGCGTCTGCTCTTGAGTCGCATTGCAATTAAAATAAATAAAAAAAAAACTCAAATATATATTTTCTACAAATAGTTTTCAGACATTTATTTTGTCTACATTTGCTTTCTAGAAAATCGTTTTTTCTTTTTTTTATTTATCATTTGTTTACTTTTGCTGTTTATGGCTTTGTCACCCCCTACACATCGGCCATGCTATTTTCGTCGGAGTAGCAACAAAATTAACACACGACATTTGGAATCGTTTCACCAGCTTGGGTGACAACGCTCGATAGCACCATTTGCTTAAAACAATGACAGCTGGTGTTTGTGGAATTTTCTTGGAATCACTTTCGGCACTGATTTTTTGTCATTTAAATTTTTAGCGCACTTCCAGTTTCATTTCTTCTGAAATGTTTTCGTCTTTTCAATGTGGTACTTTTTTAATGTCAAGTAAAGAGCATGTGGTGATTTCAAAAAATACTCTTTTATTGCTGTTAAAATTATATTATATATACATTTGTAATATGTACATACTGTATATAGGATGTATTATATACAAAGAGTGCTTCAAAATTAACGCAAGATTTAAATTTGCCGCCATTTATGTAGTAGGCTTAGTAAAAATGATGCGTTGCATGATAGAGCAATGTGTCTTCATTATTGAACAATATTTCAAAAATTATGAAAAAAATTATGCGGATTTTTCGAGAAAAATCGTCTTAAGCGATTAGGCACATTTTGACCTTGATGGGTGTAGTAATCACCAAAACTGCCACTTTCGGGGCTATGAGAACCCACCTGTGATTATCAAAGCAAAAATGCAACCAAAACGTGTATTTTTTAAAATAAGGCTGGTCGTACAGTGACTGTTACCGGTACTCGATATCCCGCCATGATAACCCAGCTCCTTTTGCCGAAACTGAATGATATTGATGTGGTAAAGATGTGGTTTTAACAAGACAATGCCACATGTCATACAGGTCATGAAACACTTCAATTACTGCATGAGATGCTTCTAATAGTGTATTCTCTATGTTTGGCGACCAAGGATTGCCCGTTTAGATCGTGTGATTTAACAGCATTATATTCATTTTTACATATGAAGATATTTTAAATCACAGGAAAACCACGCGTGCTTTAAAGGCTGCTGCCTCAATGAAGTCTAGCCACATTTATTTAGAATAGTCATGGAAAATTTCGATAACCGAGTGCGTATGTGTACGGAAAGCCGTAGAGACCATAAATAACCCTTTGTCTTATGTACTTTATGATTCAATAAAAAACTTACAATCAAAAGACAGAAATTTATATTTTCTATTTAATTTAAATTTTGCATTAATTTTGTGACACCCCTTACGTACGTACACTTTATTTTGGACAAGCCTTATAATTTAAAAATTAATCACTTTTTTCGACACTAGCGTGGGAAATACTGATTGCAGATTTCAATTTCAGTTAAAGTAGAGTACATCGTCATCTAAAATGCAATACAACGAATCATCAAAGAAGTCCAAATCCAGTTTTTAATTGATTAGAATTCACTACAGCATACTATATATACATATAATATGTTTGTAGGCACAAAATTGAATACTTCTACTATCCAAGTTATAATAAAAAATTCAAATTTTTTGTAATATTTCGGTTTTTTTCTCCTCCTGTTTTTTGGCACGGCATTCGCTAGATTGTTTCGACGACATATTCATAAACCGATTTCTAGTCACCAGTAATGATGTGTTTGATGAGTGTAGGTTCTTCAGCTATTATGTCAAGCATCTGTTTTTCGATTTTCTGGTATAAGTGTAGCATTGACATGCTTCATACATAAATCATGAAACAAAATTTGTTGAGTCAATCCATAAGACATGTTGAGCTTTGTTGCTAACTTTCTAATGACGATAGTTTTCAAACACTGTTTCTTTCACTTTTTCGTTGTAATTGTTCCTAACAAAGGTAGCTGGACAACTCGCATGAAGCCGTTGTGAAGAGGTTGTACCGATCTAGGAAAAATTTTTAATGAAATCGGTTCGGAAGTGTAATTTAAGTTTCCGCGTCAAACAAAGTTGTATTGTTTTTATTGATGACAGTACAAGCACTCATACGTTCTTTTGGCAGTATCTCATGAGAACACAGATACGACTTTCCAGAAATGTTTTAAAATCAGATAATTTTCTATAATAGTTGAAGTCGGATTCTTTACTAGATAAACATACATACATATGTAAATACTTCTATTGATTCTTACGAGATTACCGACTTTCAAAAGTCCTATATTTCACTAGGGATCCTACGATAGTTGAGGTGATAACTGCTACTAAAAAGGTATTGTTTAGTGTTGTATCCACTATAAACATTTTACGGTATTTATAATATTTTTTTTTTTTGGATCATTTCTAAAACAATAAAAAACACCAAAAATATATTTGCTTAATATTAAACTACAAACAATAGCATTTTTTACTTAAGCAAATTTTTTTTAATGAGAATTCTACGTGCTTCATTGGCTCCAATCATTTCTAATTCACAATTGGGCGTTCATTCAGTAATTTTTTTATTTACATACCAGACGTTTGTGTAATAATACAAACATAGTTTTTGTAATGTCACATTCACCAACCTATGTATGCACATACATACATTTCTTACTCAATTCTCCTATTTTGCACAAGTCATAGTTACCTTAGAAATAAATCTTTTTGTCACGTTTCTCAAATGTGACGTACAAAAGGTAATGCTTTATTTGAATTTCTATATACATATTGTATATATATGTATATTAGAAATTTTATATAGTGTATGCCACATTTGATATACTCTTGTATATGGTGGGTATATAGTGATCTATTATGTACAAATCTTTATTCGTTTGTCTGAGAATCAATTAATGCCAGTCCAGCTGCTTTTGAGCGATGCATTCGACGTGACCTTTGTGTAGAAAAGATAATTGCACTATAAATTACCGTCGTACAAGAATTTACAGAGAGAATTATGCACGTGCTCATATGATTACTGTATTGTTAGTTTTGTCAGCAAGATACTTTCATATTTTTGCTGAAGTCATTGTCGATACATTGCCAACTTTAAGAATTATTCCTTCAACACTTAAGAATCACAGCTGTAATTTATGTTATGTTGATCGGATATTTTACTTACTACTTTCTTTCTGCTTTTCAATATGTGTTCTTGCGTATTGCACTCGAGCTTTTGTTCCACTGATTCGCAAACCGGCACACGGTGCCTATGTAATAATAGCAACAAAAGCTCTGTGGGTAGATTTTGCAAATCTGATATGGCTGTGTGTGCAACAGGTAGTGCAAATTGGTGTTAGGTGTTTTTCAATTTACTACTGCAACCACACGTATATATGTACATACATATATATATATATTATATATATATATATATATATAATATACAAATGCTTACATATGTATATGAGTATATTCAATATTACATACATATATTTTGGTGCATAAGTACATGTGCTTGTGCGGTAATTGCTGATGTTGTAGATTTAAGCATTCTCCCCATGCGTTCTTTTTATTGCAAATGTCAGTTGTGCGGGCGTGAAAACAGGTTGATAAAAGGTGGAAATATATAAGTTATAAATTGTGTTTCATTATGCAATTTATATATGTATGTATATATAAACATGTTTTAATGACTTAAATGCCGATCAATGTCAAGGTTGCATAACTGGATTATGTGTTATGTTCAAAAGCATGTGAGAGTAGTATGAAGTATGCTGTTTGACCTTGCCTTATTGCGAACTATATATTCTGCATAACCTAACTTGGTGATTTCTTGGTATAAGAGAAGCAAAAGAGATGATAGTCGTACAAGATATTGCTTATTTCAATTCAAAAGTTATTTATAGGTTTAAAAACAATTGTAAGATACCGACCTAGTTTTCAAGCAACTTAGATATATCCATATATTTTTTTTGGACATTTCAAGCTCTTTACTACATTATTTTAAATACTACAGTTGAAAATCTAATCTTAGAGGGTAGCGAATTGAACAAAATTAGCTAGTATAAACTGAATATAATAGAAAGGCGCTATGCTACTTAAATGAGTTGGCGAGTTATTCCATTTATTTGCATCAAATTTGATTATATTTTTATTAACAAAGAACAACTTTTACATTTACATTTGTTGCCAAGAGAATGGCGCTAGCAAGAAACGAGTAAAAAAATAGCGAATCGATAAGAAGTCTGGTTTTTTATTCGAACAAAATTGAATTAAGAACTGGTATATTAAAAATATTGGCTGAAGTTGTAATTTTTTATAACAAATAATTACTTTAACAATGCGTCTAGGTGATTGGTCAAGTAAACGAGATTGGTGCTTTTGGCATTTGAACGACCAACTATCCAAACGATCTAATAACTTGAGATGTTTATAACTTTCGGCGTTTATGATTATTTAATAAAGTACTTTACATTTAAATATTCGCTAGTCGAAAAAGTCTTTTCGTATTTCGAATCAATCAAACTAATATTTTTTTTTATATTTATAATAAAATTCAATGAATCAAATATATACCATCAAAACTTCCCAACCAAGCTGTCCCAGTTTTTGCGGAGTCATCAAAGATGTGTGTAGTCAGGAATTGTCCTGATTAAAACCCTTTTTGTTGGTCCGTTCTGGCCGCGGTTTTCAATTGCTTGCTTCAATGTCATCAGTTGTTGACAGTAAAATGTAGAATCATTCGTTCGACCAGGTTGGATCAGTTCATAGTGGATGATTCGTTTCCAATCCCACCAAACACTCAGCGTAATTGCATTGTTGTTGTATTTGATCCAATTTTCGCTCTCCTGTCACCATTCGCTTCAAATATGGTTCGATTTTTTTTTCGTTTCAGCAAAGAATCGCAGATGTTAACATTCGAGCTTCTTTTTGTAGCCAGCCTTTTTAAATAGTTCAAAACCGTTGATCATGTGTGTTAAGTTCAGCTTATGTGACGGTCCTAGTCAATATTTTCCATAATTTCATCGACATTTTTAACGATAGGTCGACCAGAGTGTGTTGCATCTTCTTCCCTTTTATATACAAAAATTTGAAAATATTCCCCGAATATTCCTTAAAATCTCACCTTTCTAACAATATATGGTATGACACAATGTGATTGGTAGCACTGGAGATATACAACTGCAACGACATCTATTGGCAAAATACGAAAAGACTCCCGACTACAAAATATATCTATAGATCAAATTTGACCCGGACTGTCGCCTTAACTCATATACTGCTCGCGACAACCGAGGTGATAAAATTCGTTCGTTTATGTTCGTATGAAGTTTGTTTCATACCTTAAAAAATTTAGAAAACGGGTTTGCTTGAAAATTTGTGGGCAATCATGGCTACGGAATGGTTGAAATTGATGCCCAAAGTATTTTGACGTGAGTGTATCACGAATATAAGTAGCTGAGTGACATAAGCATTTTATAAAGGTCATAAAGTCATCGAAAACTTGCTGCACGCGAGTCGTCCTTCCATTTCTGTTATAATAACAACCAATAAATCGGGAATCGCAAAAGAGATGATTGACAACATAGCTGACGACTCTACTTTCATCGAACGCATCATTACTGGTGACGAAACGTCGGTTTCTAAATATGTCGTCGAAACTGTGCAACAATCCAGCGAAATTCAAAAATGAGCCGAAACCGCAAACCCGAAATTCAGAAATAATTTTAATCCAAAATAAGTTCTGCTGCAAATTAAGTATATAAATTTTTCACACACCGTTAGTTCCGCTAATGAAAAAAGTGGCAATTGCATTCATAACCATAATACGTTGTTATTTGAGATTGTGCATTCACAATTTCCCCACAGATTAACTAATTCCACAAATGTTTGTGACCCCCTTGCGGTTGCAGCGCTGTTATTTAATTTATAACCACTAAACTACCTTTAATGCCAAACAATTTGTTTATTTATATATTTTGCACACAAATACATACACACTTGCCTACTAAAGTTTAATTGCCAATTTGCATTGACCACCGACAGTTCACACGTGTGACTAATTGTATTTATGCGAACGCTTCTCTTCTCTTCACTTAACATATTATATTTTATAAAAAATTATAAATTAAAATAGTTGCAGGCCAAGCGAAAATATAGCAGTACTTGTTGTTGTTGTTGTAGCAGTAACGGTTAGTAATGGTTCTGTGGTCAAGTGACTCACCTAAAGATTAATTGAAATCAATTGAATATGCAATTTACGATTTTCTTTGTTTTTTGCAATAACTATGCATGAATATTTTAAAGCATCATATGTGGCTATGTTGTTGTAAAAAGTATTTGGACTGAAGACTATTTTTATTTTATGCAAATATGATTGCTACTTGTGCTTGAATGCAGTAAATATTGAAAGTTACGATGAAAGGGAAATTGATGGAACGCTGTGAAAATCCGGTTTTACAAAATTAAAAATATTTATTATCTTATTTTGTTTGAAGACGTCTAATAGCCAACATTAATAAAAATATTAATCAGTCCGTTAACCAAAACATTAACCAAATCATTAACCGAAATATGATAAGTCAATTCATAAGAGATGTTCAAATCCTCTGCTATCTCTCTGATGCCAACACGAAGATTTTCAAACACTTGTACCAATCACGAAAAACAGTTTTTATAGATTTGGTTTACGCACGCAGCTCAATTGGGCCAGTCCTGGTGAAATTTGATCATATTAGTACACAAGTTAATATTAGTTAATATTTGTTCCGGCAAAATAACGATACAATATTATTTTTGCATTGTAATGCATTCCTGATAGTAATTTTTGAATTGAGTAGACTCTGCACAAAAAACTATTATAAAAAAAAACTATTATAAAATTTGCATACAATAAAGTAATTACACCCGGTTCTCTCAAGTCGATAAAATCGATAATTTTTTAAACTAATGAAAATTAATGAATGAAATTGTTTATGCAAATACATACATATTTGTATTTTTTTCTAAATTTTTTCACACCGATGTGTGTAAATTTTTTGTTGTCGTTATTAATTAAGTTCCTAAGTGGCTAATTAACAAATTGTTGTGAACTCGTAAAGTGAAAACTATGCACAGTTTATTGCCATCTGTTGAACTTGTCGGTGCGCCAATTAATTCGTTATTCAATATATTATATTGTAAATGAATTGCCCGTATTTTTGTATTTAAATTAAGGTATTGTGAATATCATTTATTTGTGGGTTACCTTAAAATATATTATAAATACAGGGATTTTCCGGAAAGTAATAGGACACCTACTGAATTCGGTAGAGGGCGTTCCTAGCTAATGAAACGTCGGTTGGTCAGTTGTCTCCGAGCACCTGGAGAGTCGCGCGATGTGTTTCTGTGAGTGGTGCAAGCCGAAAATGCAGCGCTCGTTAGAGCAAAAGTACGCGATTAAATTCTGTGCCAAGAAAATTTGAACATATGTAAAAGTGACCCCAATTTTTGAACAACGTAATCAGAGGTGACGAGTCATGGATCTTTGAGTATGATCTCGAGACAAAGAGGCAATCTTCTGAGTGGCTCACGCCGGAGTCTCTCGCCCAAAAAAGAGAATAATGAGCAAATCCAAAGTGAAAACGATGCTCATTGTCTTTTTTGTCATCAAACGCATTGTCCACTAAGAAGGCGATATACTCCTGGACAAACTGTCAACACCAAGTTTTACTTGGAAGTCCTCAAGAGACTCAAAGGAAGGGTGCGACAAGACATCGCAGCCGATTGAAAGTTGCACCACGAAAACTTCCGCAGTCACCCTACAGTCCAAATGTGGACACCCACACTTTTTTTTGTTTCCTTGCCTGAAAATGCCGATGAAAGGCAGGCATTTTGAGACGACAGAGGGGACCCAAGCAGAATACACCTCGGCTCTCGAGGCTATTCCGGAGTATGTCTTCCGTGACACCTTCAATGTTTGGAAAATACGCTGGCAGCGCAGCATTGACTCAAAAGGAGCCTATTTTTAAAGTTTTTAAAGAATTGTAACGATTGGTTCGATACATTCTTTTAAATTGACACAGTCCTATTACTTTTCGGACAAACCCTCTAGCATATAGCTGCCATACAAAATGACCGATTGCAAACCAAAACAAATACTCGTATTTTTTATGCATTTTATGCGTTAAAAAATTCACCTGTGAGAGAAATTATAAAAAAAAATCAGTCTTAAAAAAATAATATCAAAGTGGTGTTCCTTCATTACTTACAAACGTTGTATTATGGATTATATGTCTAATAAGAATTGTCTTATTTGGATTTACAAAGCAGCTCAACTATTTCAGATGTGTCTTCCATAAAAAAAAATTTCCCTTAATCACGTTATATTTGCCGCTTTTTATATTACTTTACTATAAAATCCAAATTTTTTTATAGACTCCAGTCACAGTCACCAAAAAAAATATGTGTAGACCTGTGCACGTTTGGCAGTGAAACGGAAATGCGTTGCATGTCTACCGAAAAATAAACTAGTACTAAAATTGTGGTTGTTGTTGTGCATATTTTCGGTCATTTCATCGCTGCTGCGCAGAGACTGCACTCATTTCTCATTTTTATTGTTTTATTGTCTGCTTATTTACTGCCGCTGCTGTTGTTATTGTCTTTGTGGTAGTTGCATGAATTCTTTGTATAATTGACCACAAATATTGTGGTGTTCCAATAAGCAGAGAGGCAAGGAGAAAGGCAACCAGCAACCAAAATCCACAATAAAACACAAAAAAGTAAAAAAAAAGCAGACAGAAAACACCAAAAAACTAGAGGAAATGAGTGGAAAAGGTAGCATTTAAAGTTGACTGGACAGCCACAAAAGGGGTACACCAACTAATAACAACAACAACAACAATAACATAAATATTATAGGCGGTAAACTATGTTGGAGTTAGCAACAACAATGCGCTCACCAGCCACCATAGCGACCGGCAGCAGCTGTTGATGTTATACTATACGCTGCAGACATGTTGCGGTTGTGTTTTTCTTGTTGTTGTGTTAACGTTTGGAATTCGGTGTTTTTGTTGATACGCTGCTAGTTTCATCGCAGTAACTTAGCATAGCTGCTGTGGCACTGCTTTCGTGACTGCTGTTTTTAAGCATTCTTCGTGTGCTTTTTCTAACTTTTTGTTAGGTAATATAATATTTTAGCTTTCTAGTGGTTGAATAAGATCATTTTGTTTATTTTAGAAATATTAAGTTACTACTTTTGTTATTAATGTTTTACTTAGTTTTTGCTTATTTAGTTTTTAGTTGTATCTAATTGAATAATTTAAAAAAATATATTTTTTTTTCATTTCAGCTGTAAAATGGATCACGTCGAGGGGTAAGTGAAAAATATATTCAATAATTTTAAGTTAAATGCCTATGTTATGTCTTTTTCACATATAAAAATGTAGATGTTTGAATTAATTTTTTCTGTAAAAGATAGACCATCTACAAACTTTACTGGTTACGAAGTCGCTAAATATGTTGGCGCAGACTAGAACCCCCAAAGTCTGCAATATTTTCTTCTTTTTCTCATAAATATTTACTTATAATACACTATACTTCAGAGGTAAAACACATCCTAAGTCATTATCGCAATATTAGCTGTCATAAACTATGTTTCTTAGAGAAACAAATTTAAGTATAGACAAATCTTATATTGCAACTTTTAATGTACGTACATTTGTATTCATGTATTAATATAAATATAACTTCCGACACGATTACAATATTTCACAATAAGTGATAGCTTATCAAGTTACTGGAAGTTCTAGCATATACTTAGCAAGTTACTTACACACACATATCTACATATCGACATTAGAGAGGCTTGATTTACAGGAACAAAACCAAAAATGAGAAAAATTGCGTACGGAAATATTCACCGGACCATTCTGAACAACTCTGTCTAAGAGAATTTATGTCTAAAGCCGGTTTCGAGCCAGCGGATTTTAAGCAGAAGTTAAATTTTTCATGCTTTTAAAAATGTTTTCCTCCTATTTTGAGACATTCCATGTTTATAAAAAGTTCTTATACAAATTTTGAGATATTTGAACGAAATTTAAAATCGGTTACGAGGGGAAATGTTTTCGGATCATTCGAAACAACCTTGCTCAAGCGACAATGGGTCTCAAATCGGTTTCAAACCAGTGATTTTTAAGTCGAAATTTAAAAAATTTAATAAGATTCCGACTAATGATCAATAGAACGTCAAATTGTACACCTATGTATTTATAGAAAAAACATCGACCCGCTCTAATGTATGTACACGAGCGTTGAGTTTCTGCTTTGGTAAGCAACAATATTAACAATTACAATATGAAAATATGCCAAAGCAATTATTTTGCATTTTTAAAACATTGCAATAGTAGCTTGAAACTCAATACCTCTTGGCTATAAATATCAGAAAATATTCCAAGATCCCAGTTGGAATTTTCTTTTAAATTATCTGCTTGTGTAGAAAGTGTTAAAATATATGTGCAAAATAAAGATAAACATATTCCTATTTAACATATTACAGAATTCAAAGAAAAAAGCTAGTTGGATTAAAGTTGTCTAGTTGACTGACTACCTTCAAGCGAAAATATATACCATATTCAACTTGCAATATTTTCGAAATATTTCAAAATTGTTTTATCAAACTTGTCCGATGTCCCTTATGATGAATCGAGTCTAAATATGGGATGGTCGAAAAAGTCTTTTCCTATTTCTAATCAAATTTCAACCTATCTTTTGTACTTAAAATGAATTTTAATGAACCAAATATGTACCATTTTGGTCCACCACTTTTTGTCTATTTCCCGCTAGAGACATTATTCCATCAGTGTACAACTCTTTTCTGGTTTCTCGGCAAATAACTGTGACAAGTAATTTTCACAAACTTCTCTTGAAGCCAACTTTACTTCATTAAGAGAGTTCTACATTGATCAAAACAAATGCTAGTCCGATGGTGCAAGATCAGGGATATAGGTGGAGGCATCAAAACTTCCCAGCCAAGCTCTCGAAGTTTTTGCCCACTTATCAAAAATGTGTGTGGTCATGTGTTGTCCTAAAGGTAGACGAAGAACTTTCTGTTCATCAATTCTTGCATGGCATTCTTCCCTTTTTTATACAAAAATTTCAAAATATAGCGAATTTTTTCATTATTTTCACTCATTTTCGAACAGCTGTAAATTTAATTTTTGGTTAACTGAAGCTTAAAATCTCACCTTTCCAAAACTATATGGTACGGCACAATGTGATTGGTGGCATTGGAGATATACGATTGTAACGACATCTATTGAAAATACGAAAAGACTTTTTCGACTACCCAATAGATCCTGGGGTTTATAGATATCGGTCTGAAATATTACACACGTTCTTTTTTCTCGAAGTAGCTACTCACTTCTTGGAACCGGTGATATCGGACCACTATAGCATATACTACATAGCTGCCATACTAACTGACCGACCAAAAAAGTCGTAGTATGGACAACTTTTTTGTTTGACAAAATATCTTCACCAAATTTGTGCTCAAGGCAATGCATCAATCTTCGAAGGTATTAAGATCTTAAGAAAAGATCACGTAGTATATAGCCGTTATATGTAAAACTGAGCGACTTTAAGATTCTTGATATCAAAGAACGTTGTTATAAAGAACCTACCGAACTGTTTCCGTTGTTTCCTGACCGTTTGTAGATTGTGTTTTCAGAATTAGTTATACATATAGTTGCGTTGACAAATGTTCTTGTGAAGGGTATTGTAGCGCCGATGTAGCCGAAGTTAAAGTTTTCTCTTGTTTTGATTAGAAATCAACTTTCAATATGAATTCTAGTTGAAAAGCTTCAGAACTAAGAATAAAAAAATCGAGTACTCAGTCATATGTTCTTTACGTACTTACATGCATACCTACAAATGTGCATAGAACTGTTTCTATGTGTTGGCAGTCTAATTTCTGCTACAATTCGCTATAGTATAATATTGTTTTAGTGAATGGCAAATAATTTGGCGCGAATATACAGTTAATTGCGTGTGCTTTCGATAGTTTTAAATTTTTTCAAACTTGCTTGACTACTTTAGCGGCGAATTGGCTATGTTATAATAATGACCGCAACTTGAATGTAATTTAATTAGCATTGTCAGTGCCAGAAATCAGTGAGTAAATCTACAAAGCCACTGCAGGCAGACTGCGCCTGTCGTTGCATAAATTAATTATTACAAAGTAATGTGGTGAGAAAATATGACGATCAACGAGCAAATTGCGGATGATTACTATTTTATAATCAACAATTAACTGAAAAATGTAATAGCTATGAATCATGATGCAATTTGTGCTCTGACTTGCAATAAATAATACAGTACTTGTCAAATGTCGGCATGCCTGTTCATACTTACACAACTAATGGCAGCTGTCCACGCTTGATTGGCGCCTAGGATGTGTTTAAACTTTTCACCGCAATAGCAAATCCTTGCATGCGCAATTTGTATTTATTATTGTTGTTTATACGAAGCTTAGCGCGCACACCTTTCCCACTGTCGCTTTTTGTGTTTTTGTTGTACCAACACACGCACTAATGTTGTTAATGTATGTTCGTATGTACATATGTTGTGTTGGTGAAGTTGTCGGCTGATAAGGATTACGTAGCGCGCCACTTTCCGTTCGTTTACAAACAAATCGCAGCTTCTAATACTTTATGACCGCCAAACGTGTGGATCGTAAAATTACGGCTGAATTTTATATATTTTTGTGTATTTTCTTCACTTGATCGCTGTGATTGCTACCAGAAAAACATCCATGGCCACATTTTACGCCTTGAAAACACTTGATTTTTACACGTAAAACTTTCTATTGTTCACTAAACACTATTTATTGTTGTTGTAAAATTCGTTGCATAAAAATTTAATTAATATTATTAGTTAATATTACTTTTTTTTTGTATAAATAACTCGTAATCGTGCTCAATTCGTGCTAGAGTCTCGCTGGCTAGCCTAACGACTGCTGCGGTGGGCTTGTTGTTTCATATGCTGGCTCGACACTGTGTGTATTCACGCGCCGTCTTGTGCTGGGTAGCTCTGAGTACTGTGCAACACAAATACTACACTAATTTGCTTGTACAGTGGCTGATGTTGAAGAAGCTTGAAACGAGACGAGAAACAACACCAAACGTATAAAAACGTACAACAACAGCAACAACTACGACAACAACCATAACAGCTATCGCAACAAAAACATTCGTGGCAATAGCGCTGAGCACAATAAATCCATATATACGTATGCACATCACGTCCACACATACACACACGCATACAAATCAAGAGACGAAGAGTAGTTGAAACGTAAAACTCGAAAATTCATACTTACGAATACTTTAGTACTAGTGTTGTTGTTGGTGTTAGTTTTTCTGTTTTGGATTTAGTTGAGCGCAGTCTGTATCTGTTGGTACGTACAACATTTGGTCAACATTGTCTCTTATGGGGGTACATTTGTATTCATGCAGGCATGTTTATGTGTGTGTGTGCCTTTGAGTGTGTTAGCGCGCGTATGCATACGCTCGAAAGCGCTCAAAAATACCAAATAGAAGCCGCTCAATGGCCGTCGCTGTCAAATAATGGAGGGTGCAATCAGCTGRGTTACATACATACAGGCGCACATGCTCTCATACACGTGTAGTATGTAAGCAGAACATCTGTCAATCTTTGGCAGTTTTAGCAAGATTTAGAACTACAGTAAAATATACCCCAAACTAAAGTTTTAAGTCGCTCTTCGACGGCCAGCGGCGCTCAGCGCTGCAATTGAGCATGCAAAGTTGCTCACCAATCACACGCTCAATGAGTGAGTGTTTTGTGTAGGCGCTCCAGTATGAGATAAAATAATTTAAAATAAAGTAATTTGGAAATTAAATCAAATACAAGGAAAATGAAGAAAACTTTTAAAAAGTTAAGTAAATAAACGTTTAAATTACTAAAAAATGTAATAAAATTATATTAAATATTTTTTTAAGCTGTTCAAGATTCAGAGGCTGTTAAGAGTAGATTAAACAACAAAAAGGTTCCCAATTTAAATAATTCACCCACCCTAGTGTTACCAAAATTACAATTATGTTTTGGATTTTTTTTATATTTTTTCTTCGAGCAAAAAAAAAAAAAAATTAAAAATTATGTGGGACTAAAAACACAATTTAAAATTTAAATTTAAAGAAAAAAAATAAAGCAAATAATAATTGTGTAAAACAGAGTAACATTACATAACATAACTTAAAATGACATACCATAACAGAACACCATAACAGAATACCTGATAAACAAATTTCTTAAAAATAATACTAATCATATAAGTTACATTATTATTTCTTCTTAACATAAATACAAAAATATATTTTTCATTATTAGATAACATTTAATATCTAATAATATTAACGCAGACAGACCAATAAAAGATTTTTTTTTGCCTTTTAAGTCTATACCAGTGTAACCCATAAAAAATAGCCGATTTTCGTGAATTTTTTCATAAGAAAGTACGCAATTGAATGTTTCGTAGTTCTTTGGACATAATAAGGTATATTTTGAACTATATTTTAAGATTTTTTGTTTTTCAAAAATATTGAGAATTAACGGAGTTTATGTGCTGTCTTAGGAGATGCCAAAAATAAAAGTTCCCCAACTGCTGACATGATTCCGACCGAATGAGTAGCTGAAACCAAACAAAACAAGTTTATTAAACTAAATGGAGTAGTTCTAAAAAAAAAATTGAAAATCGATTTTTTGAAAACGTAACACTGGTATGGCTCCTTTAGCAACTAGAGCGATTTGACCATATGTGAGTTTTGCACCTATACAATGTCGCCCTTGGCATACATTCCGAATTCGTTCTAGAATCTGCACCAAAAATACCACGTCTCATCAACTCTAAATATTTCAGTGATTTAATAAGAGACTAAAATCTATGGAAAAATAAAGCGGATTTAAGCAATGGAATTTATTGCGTTCTGATGTTCGAATACCTCATCAAGGAAAAGTACCAGAAAAAATTACCAAGAACAATTTCTTGCTGAAGAAATTAGTATTCCTTGTTCAACTGCATTGAAAGCTCAACAAAAAGTTTAAAAGCTGTTTTTACTACACAAGGCAAAAAAAAAATTCCATCATCGAATCCATTGGCTTAATCCGCATATCTCAAATAATATTACGACATTAAATACATGGCAAACAAATGTGATAATATTAGATACTTCATGATGGTGGGTTTTTTCACTGGAATCCAATGTGGGTATACTAATTCTTCCTACTATCTTTCCTTCCGGAATGGGAATGATGCTGCTCACTACAGCTTAAAATATTGGCCGGTACGTGCGGATTAGGACGTGAGAAATACAATATTAAATGGGAAACAATTGGCGATCCCAAAACTATATTACCGCCCGCCCCCATTGCATATCCGTATTAAATTGGCTCTTATTAAACAGTTTGTAAAAGTTCTAAATCATGTGTCCGAAACTTTCATATATTTGAAGAATTTTTTCCAAAGCTTTTAAAGGCGTAAATATATCCAGGAATATTTGTTTGCTCTCAAATTGATTAAAACAGTTTTAAGGCGGTAGTGCAAAGTTTTCCTTGAAACTCTTAAAAAATTACAAAAAATCACGTTTTATAATTTGCGAATAGATATAACCTTTTAAATTAATTATTTCTAAAAATAAAATTTCAATTTGTAATAATTATTTTATTGGTGGCTTTAATCTAAAATAGTTAATAGACATATTTTGTTGAAGCTAAATTATTAAAAAGTTAAAATCAATCAAATAAAATTAATGTATCAACTGAAAAATTAATTATATAAAGTTTATTGTAGATGCAATGAACATATAGAATTACTTAAAGATACCCGTAAAATATAGTAATAATAATCATAATAAAAAACCCATAAATTAATAAAGTAATTGCTAGAAAGTTAAATAAAATATTTATAATTGAAATGCCTGCCTTTAAAATTCATTAGCTCCACATGGCAAGCTTCTAAAATATTTGGATTTACAACTAGCTTGCTGATTTACAATTTAAATCGTTTACATTCCTGTTATCACCTTACTTGAACATTAACTAAACTGGTGTATTGTAAAAAAGCAGGGTTGCCTTTGCTTTGCTCGACTAAAATTGCTAACAATATTTTTTTCTTCTTGACATATTTATCGTTTTCCAATTCGCTTCGCCACCGCTGCTGATATCTTCTTGTTTTATTTGTTGGTATTTTTTAGTCTGAAGTTACCAACAAATAAAATGCAAAATATTGGATATGCTCGAAGGCAGGTTTTAAATTACTGTTATGTCAAAGTTGAAGTCACTTTAACGACCACACATTTTACCGATATAGCCGTGCGCATGCGTATGTATGTATGTACATACGCACATGCATATAAAGTCAAGAGCTACATTTGTATTTGTGTTTTGATTTTGCCTCCAATTGCATTTGCTTCTTTAATCTTTATTTTTCTACTGATTTACTACTGCCTCTTATTGTATTTTTATCTCTTCTTTTGTTTTTCATTTCTTTCTTTTACTTTATTGTTGTTTTTGTGCCTTTCACTTCGACTTTTAACACTAGCGGTGTCTCTGGCAGTTACATTCGTTCAAATGCCGAGCGTCGCATGCAAAGAAACACGCACGCATCACTCAGCGGCGCCGCTGCAATCCAGCCATTCAACTCATTTTACTGCATGCATGACCACATGTGATCATCGCCGATATGCATTTATCCATTACTCAGCCTTGTTTGTGGGTTTATCCTCACGTGTCGACGTGTTTCGGCTCACGTATGCATTTTAGGTGCAAAGGACAATGCGTCTGCTGCTGATTGAGAACTACAGGCCTACACATGTGCGTATTAGTACCTCGTTTAGGGTGTTGGTGTACTTAATGGGGAGGCTACGATCAATCATCTCAATTTAGACCTTAGTTTTGTTTCAAAATGTGTCAAATAAACAATTGCCGGATGTTAGTTGGCAATTTATAAGTATGAAGGGATCTCTTTTGGGTCTTACTTTAGTCGATCATTACTGAATTCCGGTTTTACTGGATTATTGATGTACGTACATACATATTTATTTAAATAACCATGTGTATATAATATAAATACGGAAGTGACTGACTTTTATAAAAAATTCCGCATCAACGGTTCTTGTTTCGGGAATGAATATTACAATACTTAAATCTATATATATATTATGTATATAAATGATACAAAAGGTCAATTGAAAAGTCCCTGGCCTACCATAGTAAAGCACATTTCTGTTGGCAAAATTTATTTATTTTTTATTCAGCATGATTCCTTTCAAGAATGATACCGAGATTTTAGCGACCCTCCAACTTTTCGTTATTTTTATAGTAGGATTTGTCTTTTGCTTCAAAATAGGCCTCAGTATCGGCGATCACATCTTCTTTCGGTGTAAATTTCTTTGCAGCGAGCAATACTTTGAGATAAGAAAACAGGAAATAGTCGCTAAAAATAATGCTTGCCAGGCCTGGAGAATAAGTTAAAAGCAATTCGACGTCCAATTCATGGATTTTTGCCATTTTCTTCATGGAATTGCCGCGTCGCTGCATTGTCTTGGTGAAACAGTACTTTTTTTTTTCAATTCGGCCGGTTTTCGTTGATTCAATTCTCCAAGCGGTCCAGTAAAGCTATGTAATGGTTGTTGTTAATGGTACTTCTTTTTTTATCGCTTATACATCTTCCACCGTGTGCAGTCCATTCGGATGTGCATGCTTATTATGCCCGAACATTCCCAAACACTGCTCAGAATCATCAACTCGTCGTTGTTTTTGTTCGAAAGTAAACTGGTGCGATACCCAATGGTCATATAGCTTTCTCATATGATATGTCATACATTCAGTTGATATAATTAGAGGGTCTGTTATCTCAAACAACTTCACTTTACGATGTTCTTCATCTTCGGTGCTCATCTCACCATGTCTATATTTAGAATACCTATGATCCTTAATGATTGATTTTCTTCGGGCAGAGTCCTAATAATGTTGATCAATCCAAACTTTGGCTTCAACTGTATTTTTGCCCTTCAAAAAGCAATATCCCTTTTTATCTATTTTTTTTTTTTTTTACAACATCTAAAGTGGTTTCAATCAAAATAATATAATTCACAAGCTAATGATCCGACAGCTGTCAAATTTATACACGCACCTTTGCAAAGTTAGGACTAACTCGATCGTTGTGGGTTTGTCTGCATAGACTTTTCACCGATGATTCTACAATTCACCCAAAACCGTTTTTTTTCCCCTGGATGTATTGGTAGCTCTTGAATCTCTTCAGGTTGCTGCTCCTTCCAAATGCGTTAATTTTGCTTGTTCATATACCCAATGAGCCAGAAGTGGGCCTCATTGCTAAACAAGATCTGTCTCGAAAACGTCGGATCTTCTTGGAACTTTTGAAAAGCCCATAGACGTCGGCGATGTCTCTTAGCAAGGTCAATCAGCTTTAGTTCTTGCATAAGCTGTATTTTGTACGCTTCCAATTTAAGATCTCAGCGTAAAATGCGTCAAGTCGTTCCATACGTCACTCCGAGTTGTTGCAAACGGTGCCAAATCAACTATCTACGGGCTTCGTGTACACTCTCAGCTGCCGTTGCTATATTTTCTTCGATGCGTATTGCACGAGGTCTATTCGGTCGAATATTATTCAATAATGAATGCAGAGTCTCAAAATGAATGAAACGACTTGTACGCTCAGTAGACCCAAAGTGTTGACCATAGGTTATGCGAAGCGTCTTTATAGAACGTGATTTTCATAATAAACTTGAACGATTTTTAAACCTTATTCAGGTGTTAGTCTATCCATAATTAATTGTCAGGAAATACGGAAAATTGCCCCAATTGAAAAAAGAACCTCAAGTTGGATTCCGTGGCCCATCTCCAGAAGGTGTTCCAAAAAAGTTTTTGGAGATATAAAATATTTTTCTCAAAAATGTGTTATTACGACAGATATTCTACAATTCTTAAAAAATCGAATTATAATTAAAAATCTTATTCCCTCCATCATTATCCTACAAATATATGTAAGAAGGCCGCGTCATAATTTGAAGTCGGTCGAGTCGGTCTAGCCGTTACTTACCGACGTTCAAAATATCGTTTCGAGAAAAACGCGTTTGAAGTTTGGTGATCCGATTACATTAATTATATTTTTGAAACCTTTTTGGTTCACCAACTTCATTTTCGGAGAAAATTTTCATATTTCCATTCGATACACATACATATGTGTGTAAAAACGATTTTTTAAATTTAATATTTCAATATTTGGAATATTTTATAATTTTTTGTTCGTCGTGAAAAAAACTTGTGTAAGGGACTTACACACATAAGGATGTTTTTTTTTTTTTTGTGATACAAAACGGTTCAGAAGCTAAAAATGGTAAAAATACCCAGCGAAATTCCACAAGATATACTTTAAAAACACTCAAAAAAGTACTCAATGTCACTTTATACTACACTCCACTTTCCAGCAGGGCATGTTGCACACAAAGTTGCAGGAACCGTGTCTATGCCGCAACGCAAGTCAGCCCGTCGCTTCAATGACAGCTGCAAGAGAGCTGCGAAAACGAATAAAAATAAAGAAGTGATAGTCTGCTGTGGGCACGGCGGCAAATGCAATAATCAAGAATTAAGAAGATGCATGAATGAGCATATCGAGCATAAAATGAATTATAAGAGCAACAACAACACCGTTAGCAGCAATATTCATATATGCTGACAGCGGAAGTGGGGGGCAACATATGCACATTTGTAGACCCACATGAGCATGGTTATGCTATAAGTATATGTATGTATATAAGCTTGCCACATGCAATGCAGTAGCTGCGGCAGACACAGCACGCAGACGCAAAGCCAGACAGAAGAACAGACGCATAGGAGGTAGAAACACAAAACAAAGCGAACGAACAAACCGGCTGCTGTGGACCCTATATTTGTATGAAGTCATGTTTGTCATGTGCCCGTGCTTGTCGGCATGTGTGTTCAGCTGCATGTGATGTTCTTCTTCTCATCAACTAAATTATAATATCTTCTATATTGGATAATAAAAGTAATTATATGAAATATGCACTCAAATTCATAACTCGGCGAACAGTGGCGTGGCATTCAAAAACTTTAAATTATATAAAAAGTGAGCAGCAAAGTTGCAATGCCAGCGTTTGCAACATAAACCTCACACACACACGAGAGTACACACAGTCGACGAGGAAAATAAAAACCAAAAGCGAGCGATTGAGTGGAAAACAGGAAAAACATGGTGCACCCACGGCCAATTGCAACAAAAACAACAACAGCAGCAGTATGAACATATCAGCAACAACAAAAACATTGCGGCAATTGCAGACACCCGCCAAACTCTCAAGTTGCAAGTTATTTCTCGGAAAAATCCTTATGAACGATGGATGCTGCACGCGCCCAAGTGACTACGACTGCCAGCGCTTTCGTGGTATACATACTTACATACATACATACTTACATATGTTATATGTATTTATGTAGTTAGAATCCCAAGATTGTTGTTTGTAAATACCCGCACAGATATACCCACATATAAAATATATATATATATAAATATGTTTATATATACACAAATACATATGTGCACCGGTATGTGCTTTTAAAAATCGAACCAAGAAAACTTGTACTGTTCTTTCAGATAGTTTATTGAACTCAAGAACAGAGCCGCTTGCGCGATCTGTCTTCTACAGTGCCCGTGCAAAGAAGTGGGCAACGCAGCTTGCATTCAATTTGTGGAAAAAAAAGCTGCCAGCAGTTTTCATGAAATGATCAGTGAAAGAAATTGTTTTTCAATTAATGCTTTTAGCGAGCTTTTCTTTATGAGATTAAGATGTTCATTACAAAGAACTTGAGTGCGATGACAGTAGAAACATAATATATTGGGTAGTCGAAAAAGCCTTTTCGTATTTCTAATCAAACTTTAACTTATTTTTTTTTATATACATATATATTTATAATGAACTTTAATGAACCAAGTATACACCAGTTTGGTCGAACACTTTTTGGCAATTTTCCGCTAGAGACTTTATTTAATCTTTGTAAAAATTTACTGGTTTCTCGCAGAAAAATTGCGACAAGTAATTTTCACAGGCTTTTCTAGAAGCCAACTTTACTCCATTAAGGAAGTTCTGTATTGACCGAAACAAATGTTAGTCCGATGGTTCAATGTCTGGGCTATATGGTGGATGCATCAAAACTTCCCAGCCAAGCTCTCATAAAAAATGTGTGAGATCTAGCGTTGTTGCAAGACAAAACCCTTTCTGTTGATCACTTCTGGCCGTTTTTTTTTCGGTTTCTTGCTTAAATTTCATCAGTTGTTGACAGTAAAATGTAGAATTAATCGTTCTACCAAGCTGTAGCAGCTCATTCCTTTCCAATCCCAAGAAACACTCAGAATAACCTTTCGAGGCGCCAATCTTGGCTTCGGGACCATTTGTTGAGCTTCACCACACCACTGAACGGAACGGACGCGAGCGAACCATTTTTGTGCTACACGAACTGATGCGGCATCGTCTGCGCAAACTTCTTAAATTTCATTGGTGGCTTACGTGGCATTCTTTCCTTTTTTATACAAAAATTAACAAAAAATAAAATACAAAAAAAAAGTACCTTATTTTCACTCATTTTTGAACAGCTGTAACTCTTTTTCAACTTCATGACCATGTTCTTGAGTATTCAGTTAAAATATGTTATAAAAATGATCTGCTCCATGATCTCCAGAACGTTAGTTCAATTTGATTTCTCTGCCGTTGTCTCTGTTCTTCAACCAAATTGGTGGCACTTACGACGCAATAGACCGATAGATGTCATCAGACGTATGGGCAATTCTTTCTTTCATGCTGAAATTCTTTAAGTTTTGAGAGTCTATAAACAATTTTTGTATTTTAATTTTTGGAAGTACTTTGTCCTAAATGGGCAAAACACATCTCTTGTAGCAATACAACTTGATAACTTTTCTCTTGGCGGATCGAAGATATTATTTAACATTCGACTGAGTCTAAAGAATATTGCTTTTTAGGAAGTTATTTTAGATATGCAAAAGTATTATAAATATTTCCGGATTTACTGTGACCAACATCCATGCTTTTGAAATGGTAATTTCATCTACGTTTCTGTCAGTGTACTTCTGCTAAAAACTAGTGTATACATGCTTTAAAGCTAAAGTTTTAGCACTTCCTTTAAAAAGCAAATGTTTTACAATTTTCAGTCGTTAAAGCAAACATTACAACACCAAACTGTTGGCATTTTCAAATGATACAGTTTAATGTTGTCTTGCATTTGACGAGAAATACAATATCAAAACAAACCCAGTCGTGCGTTAAAAAAGACGCATTGGTTTGGTCTGTTTCGCTCCAAAAAATGTGTTGTAATAAATAAGCGACCAAAACAGAAACGCAATCAATAAATAGCAAATATACAGAAGAAAGAATCTTTATGCTGGTTGCTGTTGTGAAAAACCATTAACATTCAACAGTTGTCTGGCGTCGAGTAAGGTCTGTTATTTCTTTCTGGCTTCGTTAGCCGACAATGTCATTGCAGTCACGTATCACTAGTAGTTTGGAAAATAAATAAAAGAATAAAATAATAGAATTAGAGAAGAAAAGAGGTGGAAATGTAGTTTTACCGGTTGCAAGTCTTTCCCTTACTTTTCTCTATACTCGTTGTTATGCCTTGGGCTAAGACCAACACTTACAAAAAGGTACAAAGTCTCGGTGCATTTATACACTGTACGTATGTATTAATGTTAGTTTGACAAAGCCACGTAATGTACAACAGGTCCCGAAAGTCGGCTGCTTGCATGTGGCAGCAACAAGTTGCCAAATATTGCTAACAGTCGGGGAAGTAGTTATGCTGCCGGCAGATACATACAACATGCTCAGCTTTTGTCTGCATTCTTACGTTGTATGAACACAGTTATGTATATATTAGGTTGTCAAAAAAAGTCTTGCGGTTGGCGCTGAGAGCGCGTAGTTCTAGTTTTATTCGTCGCATCGGGTCATGCTATACCATTTTGGAAACTCCCTTCACGCGCTAACACTTGTTTGATTGATTGTCGTTTCTTTTAAGTCGGTCGTGAGTTATAGGTTCGCAAACATGGAGCAAAATAAAGAGAAAATTCGGCATATTTTACAGTACTACTATGATAAGGGCAAAAATGCATCTCAAGCCGCCAATAAAATTTGTGCAGTTTATGGACCCGATACAGTTTCCATTTCCACCGCACAACGATGGTTTCAACGTTTTCATTCTGGTGTAGAGGTGGTCGAAGATACGCCACRCTCCGGAAGGCTTGTCGTCGAAAATTGCGATAAAATCGCTGAATTGGTCGAAAGAGACCGGTATAGTAGCAGCCGTAGCATCGGTCAAGAGTTGGGCATGAGTCATCAAAAAAAATTTTATGAACAATTGAAAATTGAAAAAAAAAAAATTCTATAAAAATACCGCAAGACTTTTTTGACAACCTATTATATTGGTTATCATGTTTTTTGTTTCAATTTTGCTTATTTGAGAAAATTACTATAGCTTGAAAGAAACAGTACTTGGTAGTTTGATTCTATCAAGTGTAAACAAAAACTTTGGCTACTGTTATATCGTTTCTTTTTTTTTTTCAAAATGTGTTTCCAAATTCTTTTGTCAGCGTATATTCTTCAGAACAGAACAGAAAATTATTTTTGTAGAAGTTTTCAATAGGAAAAAAAAATCGGTAATCCCCTTTCCCCACAGAAAATAGTGCTTGTGAGACAGATCGTAGATAAAAATATGGGTATTAGAGGACCTCATGCTTTCTAATGGATTATTCACTGCACTTGAAAACGGGTAATATGTAATTTTTCATCAATATTTATTTATTCGCCTTCAAATCCTCACCAGATGTAATACACTTATGCCAAATATTTTTTCAGTCCTCGAATCCTTTCTCATAAGCGCTTTTAAAGATGGCCTTCAGCTCCTTCAGAAATTTTTGTTTAACTTCTTAGATTGACTGAAAATGGATTCCACATCGTGGCAATTTCAGTTTGGGGAATAAGATGAAATCACACGACGCCAAATATAGTGAATACGATGATTTTCCTTGCCTGTTGGGCTTTAAATTCGGTCACAATCGTAGCTCGATGCGATGGTACATTACCATGTTGTAAAATCCATGAATTATTATTCCACAATTTTCGTCGACCGTTTTCGACTGATGCTCTCCTGCCAATGCCTTAGCCGGCTTTGGCGTGTTCTTTTGTTGGTTGTTGTTTTTTGTTTGGTTTTTTTTGTTTTTTGTTGAAATGTTCTCCATGAATGTGGGAACGGAATTCCCATGATCAAGCATGTCCAAAGAGACCTGTTTACGATACTCTTCTTTGAAAAAACGAGTCGAGCAGGAACGCGTTTCATACCCAATGTATCCACCAATATCATGCGAACGGACTCCCGAGAGATGTCGAGTTCTCTTGCCATCTCTCAAACACTTACCTGACGATTTCCCAGCACCATATCATATTCTTCAATTTTTCAATATTTTCAGCAGTTGAAGAGGTCGAATGTTTTCGAAAACGATGCATGTTTTCAACGATCTCGCGACAGTCTTTGAAGGCTTCGTAATAACTGGCTGAATGACCCTAAACCGTTTCCGTACAAGGAATTTGATAAGAAATACAAAATTTGAGATAAATTCTTGTTTGATATTTTTGTCCATTGTAAAAATCGCAACGCAATACTGAGGGCTACCGACTTAGGAAGCTGCTGTAAACAAACTGTTTGACAAATCGCGCTCATATTTTGTACAGTAATTAAGGATAGTCCAATTATCTTAGCAAAAAAAAAAAAAAAAATCATCCATCCGTTATCATTTTTCTGGGTACTTTTTTGTCACAATGCATATCATATTTTAATCTAGTACTCACAAGAGCTCATTAAAGGGATGGGCTGGAGTTGACACAAAAGATGAGGTGTCAAACCTAAACATCCTGGTTATGTTCATATAAGGGAGTTTAATATTATTACTTTATATGAAGTTTTTTCATGATAGAAATTCCCTTAGAGACAAACTTATGTTATAGGTATGCTACAGTAATCAACAGTTAATGGGGGTTGTTGGCATGGAAATTTTATTAAAAACAAAACGACATCGTTAATGCCAATTTTTTTTTATATACTATATATTTTAAATTGGCTAAACGGAAAAGCTCTATCTGATCCGCTGTCAGATAAACCTTAAAAAGTTTTTTTTACTGAAGGGATTGAGATAAGACGGTATCCTTTCCGATAAGTTGAAGTTAGTCTTAATCATTATTGAGACTTTTTGTTCAATTAACTCCCTAATTTTTAAAGAAAAAACACAGAAACTTCAAAATTAATGGGACATGCTCAATATCATTCAAATAAACATTATTTGACATTTATATTTTGAAGATTGTTTCTTTCAAATGTCTCTTTTTCATGCTGCTTTAAGCATATAGTAAATATAAGTAATAGCTTACTAGAATTATCTTGCTGCCGACATAACTTGTTATGCCTCTGCTTTAATGAAGTTGTTGCCAATTTATAGCACCACTGATACATCAAAGCGATTAGGTATATGCCAATTATGGTTAAGATGACCGCGTTCATGTTAGAAATTACTACCTATAAGGTATGTAAACATGTTCTTCACTGTGCTTTGGTTCGTCAGTTTAGGGTTACCATTTAGCTGAGATTTTCGCAAGTGTTAAAAGAAGATATTAATTGTGAATACAGGCATCGATTTCTTTATTGATTATATTTTGTTCTATGACTAAGTTAAAATCCTTGAAAACTGATCTCTTTAATGTAATGTAGCTTATAGAGGCAATCAGTACTAAGTAATTGGACCAATAATGTATAATACACTCTTAATATGAAAATGAAGAGGTGGGGATATATACTTTAGGTAGGCAGAGTGACTGTCTTATGACGCATCTAGCCCTGAGGAGGCCCATTGAAGTCGTATCGAGTTACCAACTGATAAAATGATAATAGATAATGCTATCTAGTTTAACAAACCACAACAATGATCTTAAAATGATAACAGTTCTCTACAGAAACCACCAAATCATATCCGATTCTCTAAATAGATGAAATAAAAAAAGAAGAATTGAAACGAAAATCGGTTTTACTAAGCATTCGCGGCAACACTGTTATGAACACCGTGTTTAGTGCCGCTAGACCAGCTAATTCTTTTCAATGCTAAACACTAGAAGTTAGTAAGAGAGAGCAGTGAGCGTATGCCAGTTTTTGGCCGCCCATCGTACTCACAAACGATAGCACGGTGCACTCGTATATACCGCTAAGTCGCTCCGAGCAAAGTTGGCAAGCGGCGATGAGTGGTTTGGTGGTCACAGCGGAGCCCAGAGTGAGAGCCAGGTTTTTACATTGACCCACATGCGTTTGGCAAGAGAGTAAAGTCAAGTGAAGTGCACACAAATACAAATGAGCCAATCTGGAACCAAAAATGTAACGTTAAGTCAGGTTGAGGGAGACCGCGTTTAGCAGGGAGTCGCTCGAATGGTTCGTTGGCCAGCACATGAATGTAGGTGAAAAGCAAACGGACGGAAACGTCAGTTCCCAATTGACATTTGTCTGTTTTACTCTGTGTTTCCATTTACTTTTGACGTTTTGAGGTTTGCTATTGACGTTTTCTACGGTCATCGCCGTGCCCATTGCGTCCATCAATTGCGCGAGTTGTGTGTGTTGCTTTGTGAGCCGAGCCAAGCTGTGCAGTTTTGTTTATTCCAGAATTTCGTAATAATTTTTGTCTTATTTATTGTTGTGCAGTGCTAAGTTAATTACTTTAAATTTTATTATTTGTGCTGCCGTTGACCTTTGTTTACTTTACGCGCTGGTGCTACAAAATTCATAAACAAAAACAAAACCAACAAAATGTGTTCAATTAAAATCGTGCTACAAATTGTACTAATCTGCGTCGCGTTAAGTGGCACGGCATTGGCTATAAATTGTTATGTCTGCGACGCCTCTGACACCAAAACACCCTTCCAGTGTGGCGAATGGTTCGAGCGCTTCGACGATCCCGATATTCAGCCACAGAACTGTTCCAATGTGCACGAGGCGAAGTATTGCATTAAGCACATTGGACGTTATGAGGGTGGCATCGGTGCGAAACGCTTCTGCTCTTCCAAGGATTTGGGCAACTACTGTGATTATGTGAAGAACAAAGGTGATCGCATGGATTATCGCTCCTGCATCTTTACTTGCGACACGGATGGCTGCAATGCAGCGGATAGCATGAGACCGTGGTTAGCTGTTATTGTCGGGTCTTTACTTTTGGCCAGATTTTGGCATTGCTGAGTAAAGTGGCGCTAAGCGATGCGCATGTGTAACTCGACATATTTAGTTTTAAGCTGCAAAGTTCCACATCTTTGTAATTAGCTATTATATAATTAATGTTTGGTCTGTAAGAAAGTGCCTTCTATTTTTCAAGTTTTACGTACAATTAGTTTACAGTAAACAAAAGTGTAGACTTAAATTTGTTTTAAATAAAATGTTTACTCATGAAATTTTTTGTGTATTATTCTTACTAGAATCTTTCTTTATCATTCTTCGCTTAGTTGTACACGCCTAGATTTACATAGCTCTCTTGTAACTCCCGCTCAGTGAGGTCATGTCTATGTAACGCTTGTAGTTCTTTATAGAGACAGCGTTTTGTCTTAAGCCTGGCTCACTCAATCACTCAACCACTGTGCCGCTCTTCAGCTCACTCTCTTAGCCAGCTCAGCGCGTTGTTTGTCGTTACTCAGTCTCTTTCACTTCATCACTTCTAAACTTTATATTTACACTTGTATTATAAATTGGTTCTTATAAAAATGCTAAAACTTTGTAACTATCAGAGATGCTTTTGTTGACTTTAGGTTTCTCAATTGACGCAATCTTTAATTATTTGAACGTTTGACCTCGAGCGGTTTTGTTGATTGCTGTTTTAATTGGCTCATGCTTGTGCCCTTTATTATACCATAGAATGTTCTTTGAGGAAAATACGAAAAACAGGGTGTTGCACTGAAATATGAGGACTGCAGCTCTAGAGAAACAAGTAATATAATATTATACTTTCAGACAACTAAATCGGTTGGAGTATATAGCTACGATATAAACTAATCGTACAAAATTAAGACTTTGTAGAGAAACTTCCTTTATTTGAGGAGATATCTTCCCAAAACATGGCATGGATTATTGCTCCAGCTAACAATATAATCTCTGAATAAATTATTCAGATCAGAGCTATAAATATTTCATACCAATTGAAAGATCAAAATCAAGATAAAGATATCTTTATACCGTTTTAGACTACAAAAGTTACAGCTGTGGCGTGTGTATAGCTTCGTTGAAGCCGAAGTTAACGTTTTTTCTTGTTATTAAATAAAATTTTCATGGTAAAAAATTACTTCTTTTTGAGGTTTTTTTCTGAAATGTGGATTTAGTAATTTTATTCGGACTTTTTGTCAAAAATAGTATAATATTTTGACAAAATAGTGTAATATTTTTCGTAATTTTTTTTTCAGAGAACGATGGGGGAAGGAATTATAATGTGACTAATTTTGTTTTGCTTTTTTATTTTCTTTTTTTTTATCTCAAAACCCTCAACTGACCTTAAATAAAAATCAGATTTTATTTATGTCTCTAGTAATTTCTTTTTTTCTGCAAGCACCTGATGTTGGTTCTCCAATACTAACTCATCAATCTTTCAAGCGAAGCAAAGAAAATCTGATTCTAAATTTGAAAAAAAAAAAAAACAAAATTTCATAAAAGATTTTTTTTAATTTATAAAATTATATGATAATTTTTAGACTGTCATGCTGATTTTTTTTATCGCATTAAAGAAAGCTCGAAAAATAAATTACGAACCCAATGAACTTAACCATTTGTTGGGTCTTTAGAAAGCTTTTCGTTGTCAACTTTTGTCATGTTTATTTTTGTTAGAAGCTAATTTACGGTTTAGCGAGATCACAGCTGCTTAGCATAATGGCGGCAGTTGAGCAAAAATACAAACAGCACAAAGCATTCAAATTTACTTTTTGCTGATTTGTGAATTTTACAAAAAAATAATTCTACAAAATTAAACTTGACGTTAATTTAGTAAACAATAAATTGAAAAGAAGTCAATAAAATAAATCACAGAAAATCACAAAAACTTTGCGTGGATCACCGCCCATTGAAGTGCAATTGTTGTATGAAAGTTGTATGCTGATTCGAGCTGAAAGTTGTCAGCCGCCACTGCTACAATGTGAGCAACAACAGCAACAATTTTGATTTGCCATTATAACCTACATACAAGTGAATAAACAACAAATGCTTCATGTGGCACTGTCACAGCAAAATCGATCATGTAAAACGATCGTTGGTGGCAGCGTCGATCAACTCTCTGATCATACAAACATAAGTGAGTACATACAATGATTCCAATTCAATTCACTCCAATTCGCATTTAGGTTGCTGCCACTAAATTGTTGCTGCTGCTGCTGTGGCAAATGTGGTATTTTAATTTGACTACATACTGATCGCTTTGATCGTGCTTTCGTGTGTGTTGTAGATCACATGTTTGTGGGTAAAAGTGTAAGTTCTCAAGTCCAAGCAAAGGTGACACAAATATGTTGTACTGGTATGACAGTTGCTAGGCTTCACTCGCAATCGCTAACGAATGGCTTGATGTTGTTTATAAAAATATTGATACAATTTGCTGATAATTATTACGAAAATTTGTGAAATTACACATTTGAGAAATTTCGCTGAATGTTTGAATTGTTTTCCTTGGTGCTTGTTCGATTTTTTTTGACGATAAATAAATAGTACGGTTATTTTAAATAATAGCGCCCCCTGTAGTTAATAAGAGTTTAAACCAGTGGTCGTGAGAGGATCTGTCACTGTGTTGGTGAGCACGAAAAAAAAGTAGCCCAGGAATTGTAATTAAAATTACGCAAAAAAAATATATTTTTTTCTTTTTTCGTTCTTTTTCATGTAAATTCTAATTAATAGTATAATGAAAATTAACAAAATGTGTTTTAAGGATATATTCCCATTTATCTTTAAAAGGCTTGGAACATAAAAGGCATTGCATGGCACCAAAGGCATTTAGAATCATAATATATTTCTCACAGGCCATATTTGGTTTTGCGCTATGGTCCTGCGCGATGTTAATTCGTTGCTGGCCCGACAACGACTGAACGGTAGAGCGTAAGTGTACGTGTGAAGTTAGTTTGCAGAATTTTGTTATGAAATGCCGACCACTGGTTTAAACTTAAACTTAAAGGCCAAATATATCTATAGTCACTCCCCCGAAGCATTTTACCATTTTCTACTACAATTTGTCTTCTAATAATGAGTACAGTTTTCGAAACTACATTTTGCGTATGAAATTTTGCTCTGAAAGTGAGCGTCCCCGCCCTTATTTCTAACTTTCGGCCAATCCGGCCTTACACAGTGTCCAGACGTTGTTGCATCACTTTAGCTAAATAGTCATCTACACGAAGCTGGGATTTCCAATGTCCACCTGAGGTGTTTTCTCTGCTGTTCGCTGAGCTAATATAGTATTCCGAGCTTTTGCGTCAAAACCAATAGTATCATCGGTTCCCCTTAGTCGTGCTTCCTGTAGGGACTTTTTCAGCATTCTCGTGCGGCATATAGGCCGAGATTATCCAGAAACCTCCTTCTTTGCCGTCTACATTGACGGTGACCGTGTCGCCGTCGCGGAACTTAGCCAAGAGTAAAATTTTTAGTTCCAAAAATTCTATAATTGCTAGTTCCAGACAGAGCAGTAAGTTTGCGGATGCCGCCTTTTCATGGTGGATATTAATCTGTAGGAATTTCATTCTCCAGGTTCATCTCATCATAAAGATTTCAAAAATAACTGTAAATGCATAAACTAGCAAAACACAACTTGTAGGGGACATAATGCAATAACCCCAGATTTGGTACAATTGATTGATTGCTCTGATTCAATGTATTTGCAAATTTCGTCCATATATTATTATCGCGTATTGGCGTTCCTATATTTGTATACTGTTCTGTTCAACCGACTTCAATTGCCACTTACGGCACACATTTATCACTTCATAAAGTTGTCAATTCTGATTTATCGCCCAACGTGCAATTTATTTATAACTCTTCATTACTTTTATGTACAATAAATAAGATTTAACGAAAAGTACTTCATATATTTTTCCATCAACAGCTGGTGCTTTAAAAGATGTAAATTAAATTTGTTAATTATCACTTCATTAATATAAGTGACAATTTTCAATCTCTTTTAGTTAATTGAAGTGGAAAAATTCGCTAAAATATACATCAAAACGGGTACATATGTATATATTAGAGCGGAAATACGTTGGTGCATATCAGTATTATATTGATCATTTGTCGAAATCGCATCGGATCAGATTCAAACTTTTAAATTTCGCTTTATTCTCTTAGGCAAAGTTGTTCAGAATGATCCGTAAAAGATTTCACGCATACGCGATTTATAAAAAAATTTGACCCGTTCTAATATGCATACATATACTTACAATCAGAGAGAAGATGCAACTGTACTTATAGTATTGAAAGTTTTAGCCAGCGTGGAGAAATTCTGTTAAAAAAAATTTATTTCATGCATTTTTCAATTTTATTTTCAACCTATAGACATAAAAGCAAAAATTAGTAATATTTATTGGTGTAAAATACGTATTCATCTGAAGCGGATTAGTGAAAATAAATATAGTATGTCTATATGTATGTCTACCGTGCACACTTCAGAGCTGAAAAAGAGAATAGCAAAAAATAATTGAAACCCAATAGTAAAGTAATAAAAATAACGAATCTGCAATCAATTAAAGTTGCCTTGAGCTATTTTTAAACAATCGGATTAGAAATTACAATCGATATAAAAGCCACAATTGGGTTACATAAAGGTACACATGCGAATACACATATTATATTTACATACATGTGTACCTAGGTGTATTTGTTTTGCTGTGGTTATCTGCTCAAATACAGTAGCTGGCCATTGGATTATGAATATCAACTATTTTAACTTTACGATCAATGAAAAATTGAAGAAAGGTGTTTATAATCATAAAAAATTTCGAATCCAAATTTGAAGCTTTTGTTAGAAAGTATTATTCATATTCAATTCCGACCGCTTGTCTAATATCAATAAATACAACTCAATAATTCAGTGTTTGGTAGGGAAGATAATTTCTCCAATTCCATCCGTTGGATGGCGAGTCGGTTTTCCGATGACCTTGTATGTTCTAGACCTGAACTTATGGATCTGCAGTGTGCTCAGCAAGCGCTGGTCAACAACCAGAACTTGTGCGAGTTTGAGATTCTTCCGAGTCATATTAAGATGTAAGCGGTTCTCCGAACTGCTAACTCTTAGCAATGTCAATATCACCCCACAATTGTAGGACTGGACCCTGTTCAATAGGATCAGAGGCATTGCGGCTAAATATTTTGTCGGAGTCTCTTTGCCAAAGCTGTATTGCCCGGTTTTTGTCAGACTCAGATTGAATTTCAATTTTTATTTCAGAAATATCTCCGTAGACTTACTTTTGGCGAACTTGGCGAAGTGACTAAGATGGATATTAATATCTATCTATGCCTTAATAAATTTTTGGCAAGCTTAAAACTCGGTCGTCGGTCTATAAAGATCTCGGAATCCACTTTTAAGAGTTTATGGGTAATGCAAAGAATGAATATTTTTACAAGTAAAACGCATTGATTTTGGATCAACCCCTCAATTCAACCTAACCTATCCTACCTACAAAATCAAAAACTTTACTGTAGCATTTTTTTAGTAAAAGCGGTCTTTTGCTTGGAAAAAGGTTGAGTTTCGGTAATTGCATTTCAGTGATTATTTTCTTGCGATCTGAGATCAGCGAAAATTCACTGCAAACCAGGTTCAAAGAATATATACGAAAGCCCAATCCTTTCAATAATGCTCTGATTTTCACTGATTATATTGTGGTAAGATTTATGTATTGTCTCGATGAAACAGCTCTTTCCTTTTCAATTTGGGCTATATTTTTTTTCTATCATGTCCACTCCAAATCTCCGTCGATTCAAATCCTGAATAAAATAATGGAAACATGTTGACAAACATCAACATGAAAGTTAAGTTTATACTGACTGATTAGCTCCAAATATTGTTTGTTCATCATCTTTCATCGTTCTTTTTGGAAGCCTGAGCTATAAAATTTATCGAGATAAGTCAATCTTAATTTAGGGGCCTACTGCTTTTATATATCTTAACCCACAATATTCAACAAATACATGATTTTCAATCCTTGCCTTAATTTTACGTCGCGAATTTAGATAGGTATATCCTCGATAGTGGGTATAGGCTTAGATAAGTTTTCGTCGACGTCAACCCACAGAAGGCCCAGAAACGGGCTGTTTCCACGAGGTCGGACCAAATTGAGAAGGGTGTCAGATGGGTGGGGTTGCTGAGGCAGGCAAAGAGGTGGTCAGTGTCATGCGGAGACTCTTTGCACGCAGCACATTGCATATTGATACCGTAGTATCCAGAAAGTTGCATGATCAGTTCCCACAACGGCCGGTTATATATTCAAAGAATTCCACCATTTGTAATCCTCCATTGAATCAATATGAGTAAGAGTTGTGTTTGAGCGAGGGGTTTTCAATATTACTATATTTTTTGAAAAATGCTAATTGGAATAATTATTACTCATATTTCTCCAGAGTATTATCTCTCTACCATATATTTCTTAGATGTTTCGGGTGGATAGATTACAGTCTTTTTTGCATTTTTTTTCACTCATATACATGTGTCACTCGAACACAATTTACAAGTCTCGAAAAGTCCTCAAACATACATAACTACAGTTTTGCTTGTAGCGCATAATATATGTATATTTCAACTACCACATGCTGTTAAATAAATAATATTATATATACATACAAACAAGCATTTATAGTGTATTTAATCTATGTAATTACGAAAGCTTGACATTCACTTGCTCCTCATTCACAACGCGGCGTCTGCGATGCTGATTGCATTTAACGGTTATGTGATTGTGGGTTGTGTGCTGTATGAGCCGGGCGGACGGACGTATCCGTTGATGATATTGTCCGGTGTACCTATGTATGCATATACATATGTGCGGTGTTTAGTGACGACACCATTGTCCGACTTATATTTGCGTCATTATTATCGTGATTTTCAAATAACTTAATATCATCTCACTAGTTGTGTTTGTTGTCTAATTAAGCTTGCATGATTTGCTTGATAATACGCATGGTTTTTTCTTGTCTCTGTGGAGGTTTTTTTGAAATCACTAATTTCCCTTCATTTCATTTTCAAAATCATTCGATGTAAACGTTAGTAAAAACAATTTTTTTGTTTAGTTTTAGTGATATTACCTATTCCAAATGCAAATTAGTGCAAATTCCAAAACTCGGCGCTTTTTGACCTATTTGATGGTAATCTACGTGGTACATGCAAATACCTAGATTTATTTGTATTCGTAAATATATATACATATACATTTCGTTAGTGTTAGATTGATTGACGTGCTGCCGTTATGTTGTCGCAACTAATTGAACTTGACCGTTAAGGTCAAGAATTTTTCGTGAAATTAATTAAAAACAAAAACACTAAAGTAAGTCTGTAAATACATACTTACGCAGATTATGTTCTATACGCACTAGGCTAGGGAATCATCATAGAATTATTTATTTAAATACGATGATACGACCAAGTACGAACTGTAACCAATTGCCTAGTTGATGACATTTGTTTGTTTAATGTTTTTAAAATAATGGAATTTTCTTATTTAAATTATAACACGAATACATACTTAAATCCGTGCAAATGTATGTAGAGAGTAGACTTTGCTCATAATTTTAAAATTCTTAATTTATTCTTCAAAATCTATGTCGTCTCCCTCAAATTAATCTCCCTTGGCCTCAATACATTTGCGGCAAAGTTTTTTCCTATCCACGAAATAGTTGTTAAAGTCTATTTTCAACATAACCATGATTTTTGACCTGCTTTGATTTCGTTTTGTCAGCTTCGGCTCACCTTTACCACGATATTTGGCAGATTGATAGTCTCTATTTTTTATTTTTGACGAGTTGATTATCAGTTGATCATGAACGTGGTTCGTCGTCAACACGTTCTCGACCTTGTTTAAATAACTTTTACAAATCAAAAACACTTCCTTGCGACAAATACCTATCACCGGAGGCCTTTCCCAATATTCTGTACGCTTCAGTACCAGAAATTTGTTTCCGCGCACAAAATTTAATGGGATTTCTTTGCTGAATAATTTCACTCAGGTACTCACATACTTCAGAAAGGCAGCGTATATTAAATACTAACAATTATTTTGATGTGGTATTTGGAACAGATATCACTGACAGTCCTACGAACCCAGAAAGATTTATTTCGAAGAAATTGGCTTTCGGGCGAAATTTAAATTAAAAAGTCTTACTATTTTTTGTCCACAGTAGTATATTAAATAAGACACTACACTCATAACTCTGCGGCTATATCTGTTTGTTAATCTGATGGCTTGGTTTTAAGAGATTTCAATAATAGAGTTTTAAATAACTGTTTGGGAATCGTTTGGAGAACCTATTTCTTTCAAGCTGACTTACAAACTTTCGTATAAACCAACGGTGTTATCAAGACCACAGATGTTTTAAGCCGAATATGTATGCTACTGCTAGGCCGTACCCGGCAATCCAATACTCTTTAATCGCCAAAGATCACTCAGTTCCTTCAAATATTTCTAAAGTAATAGATGCTAGAGAAGCATAGGCAATACAGAGGGTACCATACGTTATTTAGACAGGGCGGTTCCTTTGTGAATGCCGTTTAAGACGAAATAGCTTCCACGCAGTTCATTGAAAACGCATTCTTGAAAACAACTCAAAAATAAACAAACAAATGTCGCTTGCTTCGAAGTAATATTATAATACACTTCGTCAATAAAACAAAAATATCTTGAAGAAATTGATTTTGATCAATGAGTTGTATTACAGCTAGTAATATAGTGTTTGATCAGAATAATTTCATCGAATATTGCACTGTTGTTTTCAGCAATATTTCAAGCTAAATTTCGAAAAGAAATCTCGAAAAAGAAAATTTTTTTCCACAGAATAATTTTATATCTCGGTTTCGAAAACTAATTAGCTTCTTGAGGAGAGAAGGACGTGTGCAGTATTTCAGTTCGGTATCTCCTATTGAGGGTCTGGTTCGCATATATATAAATGGACAGACATACATAAAATATAATATATACATTTTAAGACTTAGCATTAGTTCGAAAGGAACTGCAGCTTATCCACGGGGGCTCCTCTCAAAAAACAAAAAAAAAAACGTTTTCTGGTGACCACTACATATAACTCTCAACAAAATCCTCTGAAACTAAAAAACCCAACAGAATTTCGTTAAATCTAGTAGTTAATCGAAGGAATAAGCAAAACAAAATTGTTGGATCAAATGTTCTAAAAAAAAAAAAAATAAAAATAAAAAAAAAAAATAGTTTTTGAGGAAAATTTCGGTCTTAAATTATTTATAAAAAAAAGTATTTATTGGCGAGGTAAAATCTTCGTTTAAAAGAGCTTTTAAAAAGCTCGTGTTAGAATTTGAGACTTAGCTCTTTTTAAATAATGTTGCTCACCGCCTTTGAAAACACCATTTTTAGAAAAACGCGTTTAAAGTTTGGCCTTGTACTTCCAAAAACTCTGAAACGCCTTTTCAAATTTGCTTGTAACTTCGAAAATATTCAAATATTCTAACTTTATATAACCCCTTAATTTACTATAATAGTACTATGAAAATGAGACTTGGAAAAAGTATCGGTTATATGCAAAAATGTGCAAATATTTGATCATCAAAAATAATTTTTTCTCAATATCTTTAATTCAATTCGAGTTTTATGTCCTTTACATTTACCTTTAAGCTCTTAAAACAGTTTGAGCAAACATGGAAAATGCCGTTTGAATGTATTTGTTGTTAAAGATCGGGAGGCAAGATTGATTGATCCCACCTTAAAGGTTGAGAAGTCCTTTGAATAAAAAAATTTGGAACAAAACCTACCCAATCTCATATTTGAAAATTATTGTCGATCTCTCTATGAATGAAAAATACTTTCTCGCTTACATATTATAAATACATCTTTAATACAGTCATTTTCAAACAGTTCAGAATGATTGAAGAACAGGCATATTCATACTGAGCACTTCATTGCTTAACTCAAACTCATACCTTTCCAAACATTTGCACTCAACAGATAAACACTCTTGTAAACTTGAAATATATGATTCTTCTATTTCTGTACTTCCGTCGAGAGAGCCTGAGCACATGCAGCATTATTTTTGAAAACGCATTTTATTTTATGCCAGATTTAGTGGTGCGTTTCATCTTTACCTTGACTGTGTTAAATACCAAACATCCCCTATGTTTGTATGTATGCAACGTGCAACATCGACACATCTTCAGTTGAAATCGCTGCAGCAATTACTCGACGCTTTGTAGAGGGAAATGACGCGCATTTTCCCTGGAAATGGGAAGTGGAAAATGTGCTAATGCGTCTGCATTTCGACTTAGTGTCTTCTATCCAGAAGCAAATGCATACCATTTCAAAGTAGAAACATACTCGTATTTAGCGCACACCGTGTCAATTGCCACTTCTATGCCGGGCAGACAGCGTAAATACAGCATAAAATTAGTTGCCATATGCACATTTGAATGTACATACATACACGTATGTATATAGGCTGTATATTTATGTATGTCTTCTCTCTTTTACGGGCGTCTTCATTTGAATGTTTTTTCTGAAGTACGAAAATAGCGACGCATTTTCCTTGTCAATGTCAAGGGAGAAATAGAGAAAACGAACGATGCACATATTCTAACTACTTTTATGTTTATATATTATATATTCTGTTCATAAAGTGCCAGGAATTTCTGGTTACAGATGTCTTAAGTTCCATTTTCCTCGACTCTCTCTCTCTCTCTGTGGGCTATTTTTTTTTTTTTTTGTTTTTGTGGGTTATAGAACGAACAGTATACATTTTTTTTTTAAATCTATAAATATACTATTTTGCAAAAAGTACAACTATCTCTCCTTTTAAGTCACTAAAGGACTTAAGATGCCTTGTTTGGCCTTGTAATTGTTCTACAGTCTCTAAACTTCAATCGAAACTCATTGGGAAGCATTTTGAAATCCATTTTGAGCGATATGACAAACTCGTTAGTAGAATTTTCAAACTTGGGAAAAATGTTTGAAATCATTGTATAGCCAAAAATCGAAATTGGCTCAAGAAATAAAAGAAAATGTCTTGGAAAATGTACCATCTTTGCATTTCCAATCTTTCATTTTCCAAATTTCAATGAATTTTTCAAACAGCATGTACACAGTACATACAATTGTGGAGTGTTTCAAATGCTGGTGGCAGCATGATTTTTAAATGCATACGGGTTTCGGTTTTCCAGCATTTTATGTATGCACATTTCTTGCTACAACATTCGTCTGACTTTGTATACATTAATTTATTTTTAAATGGTTAGGGAAAGCTCCCGTAATACACACACATCACATACATACATCTAAATAAGTATACATAAATAAATGCATGCTCTTTGCATTGAAATCAGGAAGCATGCCCGTATCAGTAGTCGGAAAATGCACTCAAAGGCCAACATGGATTATGGGCTGCTTGCCAACATCCCGCTGGTTTCCTGCTCTCTCTCGTCTGCGCAGCGGTGCTGACACTGACCTTGAGCGCATATGTACTCCGCTTTCCTTAGATGTGCTGACGGCTTTGTTTGTTCAAAGAAAAATACTTTATGTCTACGTGATAAATGTGTACAACATAACAGAGATGAATGGCACTATTTCCTTCTTAATTAAAACATTACGTTGAAATAGTTAAGTATATGTATGTATAAATGTACATATGTATTTACATATGAATGTAATTTCTTAGAATTTGAATTTGGGTCAGACAGACAATTAACTTTTATATTGCTATGTATTTTGGTCTTTATTGATCCATTATCCTGGCAGTGAAACAATTCCTGAGCGCATTTAAATAGGCAGCATCGATTATCATATTGTTGATCAGTTTTTTTTTTTCGGAATCGAAGAAGATTTAACTACTTTTAGAAAATTTATAGTTAAATTTCACAAAATTTGTATTCCTAATTATAAATTTGCAGAAAATTTATAGTTAAATTTCACAAAATTTGTATTCCTAATTAAAAATTTGCAGATAAGAGTATAATTATATCAACATATAATATATGCATACATATGTATATACAATTTTGAATCCTTTTGCGTGAGCAGTGATTTTATAGTAATATTAAAGCTTTAAAGCATTGACTTATCTTTTCACGTTTGGTTATTAAATATTACATAAATGTGGTGGTTCCAAATTTGTAGTATAATTTTGGGAGCTTCTGATTGATGCCGATCTATAAGTGAGAGTGAAGCATGCACATGTTTCTGAGGTTATTTCAAAATTCGTTCGATGAAAAATAAGATATTTTTTCAGACTATGCTCTAATACTTTATAATAAATCTCTTAAAAATTGTATTTTTTTGGATACGTTGTGTTTAAAAATAAACCAAACGCATATAACTTAATGTTATGGCCGAGAATTTATTTTTATTAAAAATATAACACTATCGTTACGTTTAAAAAATGGTGTAAGGCAAGCAAATAAATTCTGAGAGGCCCACTTTTAACAGAGATTCTCTTCCAAGCCGTTCATCGTCTCGAGCTTATCTGCATAGACAAGCGTTTTCGCACAATTCCACAAACATTAAACCAACAGTATTAAATCACGATACGACATAATGTGCTCACCCACATCAGCGTCCTCCAATTCAGACATGAAAAGGTCATTAATCACACACAATAGCTTTCCCCCATTGACTGTAATGCTATAACCGGCTTCATTCTTGAAGAAATATGAACGAATGATTTCCCACCAAAGATTGAGGATGTAACGGCAATGGCTTGTGTATTCATCATCATTTTAAAAGTGACAATATACATCATTTATTAAACTACCCATTCAACCATCGGTGCGCTTCATCGATGAACAAAATTTTCTTGTGAAAATCGGTTCACTGGCCATTTCGTTTTGGGTCCCTTCACCGAATTCAACTAATCTCTAGTGGATCAATACAGCAGAACAAATACGTGCGACGTTCTTGATAATCGTTCGACTTGCAAGAGTATAATTTTGTAGGTTCACAAAATTTTCCAAAAGGTATGGACAGAGCTCCAATTGCTGCACACAATGACGGATTGACTAATTCACATCTTCTTCGACACTCTGCTCCATAGCAACAATAGCGTCTTCTGTGCGTACTGTACGGCGCCTCTGAGGTCTAGCCACTGGAGTAAATGTGGTGCGAAACAGATCCATGCCTGCTCGAATTACCACCTATATTGGGCGATTGAACATTAAACGCTGTATGAGATTCGGTCTCTTTGTAAACTGAGTATTAGTTTTAATATGATTATATAAGCGTCCTTATATGAGTGCTTAAAATTAAAGCTAACCTCCGCTTTTCACACACTTCATACAATCCCGGCACCCCTTATACTGCGAAACAAAAATTTGGTTTATTTTCCTTGTAATCGAAAACTGCGGTGACTCTACCGCAGAGTCATCGCTGCGACAGTTTTTGTCTATCACGTACAGAAGACATAAGACTTTTTCCCTAATTATCAGTTTGAACACTTTCAGGTTGTGACCCATCGGTAAGAGTTTTGTTTGAGGTTTTCCAGTGACCTGTTGTCAGTACTTTTTTCCGTCCAACTTCTTTATTTAAACGGTGTTCGATTTGATTTTAGACGAAAGAAATTATAAACTGATACGAGACATGATTTTGAGATACGAGGTGTTCAAAAAGTATCGCGCATTTTGAATTTTTTGTGGCGTTATGTTGGTACTCATGTCTCTCACAAGCTCGGCCACTTTGAATGTTCATTTAATTGTTGACAGCTGCTTTGTTTGCACGTGTTTTGGATTGTCTTCGATTTTTACCTATTCAAAAAAATGGATCAAAGAACCTGTATCAAATTTTGTGTGGACCGCTGAAGAGGCCAATGAAAGGACGACGTTATGCTTCTCTTGACGAAATAAAGACTGCTCGAAGGAGGAGCTGAAGAAGATAAAAAAAAAAAATAATTTTTTAAAGTGCTTCGAAGATTGGAAAAACCGTTGGCACAAGTGTATAATATCTCATGGGGACTACTTTGAAGGGGGCAAAATAGATATTCATGAATAAATAAATAATTTTTGAAAAAAGCACAAAATTCGCGATACTTTTTGAACACGCCTCGTACTTGATCGATTGCAGAGCTGTCAGTTAGATTATTAAGGATAACAGATCAATTGAAAAGTCCACGATCTTACATAGTAACACACATTCTTTTTTTTAAATTTCCTAATTTTTCTTTTAACATATCGTAGTACCTTTAAAGGTTATTGAACTTTTCAATACCATTTTTGAAGTACGATTTGCTTTTTGCTCCAAAATAGTCTTCATGTTCGGTGATGAATGAAGAGGCGATTCTACGAAAATTTCTTCAATACGAGAGTTCTTTTGAGATCTGAACACAGGCAAATAGTCCCAGGAGTTTGTCCTTTGATTACTGTGACACGATGCAGTGTCTTGCTGAAACAGCACTTTCTTTTTCTTCAAATGCGGAATTTTTGATCAATTTCGTCCTTCAAACGGACACTATGTAACTCCACTTAACGGCCATCCAAAATTATTTTGTGAACTTTTATTAATGTCTTCGTGATTTATTTTTATCAATTTATTTACAATAACAAAAGTTATTGCATTGAAAATGATATAATTCAAAACTAATGATCAGACAGCAGTCAAACTTATACATACATGCGCCTTTTCAAGGTTGGGGGTAACTAAAACTCATATAGATTTGATTTTAGGAGCAGCAGCTATGTGTCAGGCCAGGATACTTATATTGTGATCGTTTAACGTTGATTCGCTGAATTTATGCAGGTTTGCTATTTTTTTTATCGTTATCCATACTCAGTTATGAAACCTCTTTTCTTTACTTTAAATGAAAACTTTTTACTTTGGCGAGGTATCTTTAATATATTCGTATTTAATTTTTGAATATCAAAATCATAATTGTTTATTGTAATAATTATATTTGAAGAAATAATGGCCAGTGAATATTTCCACAATAGCTCGCTGTTCCACTCACTGATTTATTACCAAGTTCATTAGCAGTCCATGGAAAATTCCATGACTGGCGCGAACAATTTACAATTCAAAACACTTGCATGCTTATACAATCGCCACTAATTACTATTTTCACCATTTCACTCATTTTACAAGAGGTTAATGAAGGAATTAACCTCAAATGAATTGCTCACCTCTGAAGAAACTAATAAAATGAATTTACATATGTTTGGAATTAGGTATATTTAGGATGCAAATTGAATATTTCGAGTAATTGGGGACAATTAGCCAATGCAAACATTTCACTACAAAAACATATAAATTGATAATAAATTGCAATAAATTACAATAAAGCCAATAGAAGACTTCGCACAACCACACGCCACAGACGGGCCATAGACAAGCCATAGCCGAGTGTAGCTAATCTACATAGCTAATTGAGCCAAGTAGCAGCGTTAGATTTGCATAAGAACTCTGCAGACAAGGCACAAGTGCATACTGCATTGGATAAAGGCGCATGAGCCGATCATCACTGGCGTTCTTTATGAGTCGCCACTCGAAAATGTGGGTCTGAGAACGTTGCCAAGATGCACCTTTCGCACTGATGTGTGCTGTGTGTGCGATCTCACAACGAAATGTGGGACAATTAATTGTACTTTGCATTGGCATTGCATACTTCTGCTAATGCTAATTTAGTTATGCTACAGCAAAGCTGCCACTGTCACTATAGCTGCGATACTTTCTGCAGTAATGAATTAATTTCTGCGAGCGCACGTTCGACGCAGATCACGAGTGTGTCCTAATGTGTATTCATATTTATGTGCGTGTGTTTGTTGTATTATTTCTATCGCTAATTTAAAAAGTTCAAAGTTTCTTCTGCTCATGATATACAAATTAAATGTGGCGTACGAATTAGTCCCTCAACAAATTAGTCTAGCCAGTTTGTTAGAAATTCCTTCGTGTCTAATTAAAATAAATTACTAGGCTCGAACACAGCACGAGCTCAATCTTATGCCTCTCGCAGCCGCTTATGAGATCAAACACTAAACCACTTCAACAACTAAATACCTTTATTTAAAGTATATTTATGCCATGCGCTCATTCTTTGTTTTGCTATTTTAGCCAGAAATTCGATGACTCGGTCATTCACTTCGTGAAACTAAAGAGAAAAAAATTAAAAACCAAAAAGCCGCTACTACTCTTAAGCGTTTTACAAAATAACAAAACAACAAAACCACTGCTGCTAAAGTACCTTATTTGTATGCCTAGCGAATAAAGTCATCGGTGTGTAAGCCAGGTTTCTATAAAAGTATGTCTGTATATATGTGAAATGTTAGCGTTTCTTTGAAGTTGGTAAAATATAAAGCTCTGCTTAATATTTTTTCTTCCACATTTTTTGATGATGTGACAAATTTTGTGAATTTTTTCTTCGCGTATTTTCGTGATTTTATTCTTTTTCATGTTGGCCTGCTTTCAGCATAACGAAACTTGTCGATGAAATCATGGAAACTTCAAATCACTTACAACTCCTGAAGTCAAACAAGAAATAATGACCGTGCGGAATTTATATAAATAGGCTGGACGTGTTCTACAGCATGTAGTTCGCCAAGCCAAGCCTATCAAGTGCCGCCAAACCCAGCTAAGATGACACTTTTTAAAGCAGCGATGACCACAATTAAGAAATAAATATATATATAAAATTTTTCTGAACTCACAATTTCGTAGTTGCCTCAAAAATATTCACTGTAAACTGCAATTCTAAGGAGCTTACAAGAGGTGGACTCCTCGTACCATTTGGACCCTTGAGTTCCACCCTTTTTCTTTCTTTTTTTCAAGGTTAAGTCGTACACAAGCTCAGAGAGCGCTGATAGTCGTCAGTCATAGCGTAGTTGCAAGGTGTTTCTGGTTCGATAAGAGTCTTGAAAATTTATTAGTCGATGGTAGTCGCCTCTTTATAAAATTTAAAGTGTATACTTTATTTTTAATACTTTATTAAACTAAGATTGCGTGTATGATATGAGCGCAAGTTCTTCTGGGATAGGGCTGATTCTTAAAGGGTGTAAAGTATTTGGTGACATTAGACCAAAACTCGGCGTTCTAAGACCTTTATGGAGATCTTTGCTTGTTAGATAAATATTTATTTTATTACATTCCTTAAACCATGTTGCTGAAGTTGGAGACTTATAGTAATCTTCTTCTAAAATTTGTTTCCTTCCATGCTGTCGAAGTGTTATGGAAAGGTTTTATGCAGCATCTTTTGTTCAGTGACATAATCTTCTTCTAAAACTTTCATTGATCCATGCTATTGAATTGCTCTCGAAATTGGTGATGTTATATGATATCAAGTTCTCTCAGGATCGAAATAGGTCTTCAGAAGTTTTTGGATTATATTGTGCTGAGTGAGGTAAATGTTTTTCCATAAATTTCCATGCATTATCTCAAGGTCTCTCAAGTGTCATCTCAAGGTCTGTAAGGGTTGGGATGAGACCTGAGTTGCCGATGGATTGCTACGGAGAGGTTTCTATTGTATCTTTCGATCAATTTTTCTAAAGCTTTTACTGATCCGTCCTGTTAAAATTGGTGAGGTGGTATGATATCACGTTTTCTCAGGATCGAATTAAGTCCAAAGAAGCTTATGTGTATATTTTGTTCAGTGACTCAAATGTTTTTCCATAACGGTTGCTGATTCCTGCTTTTGAATTCAGTGAAGTGGTATGAAATAAAAGTCTCTCATAGTCGGACTGAGACTTAAGAAGTTGGTAAAGTGTTGTGGAGAGGTTTATATACAGGGTCCGGCACTCGCAGCCATGTATTCGGTTTGGAAAATTATTTTTATTTATTTAAAGGACAAAATGTGTGAAAATAATCATAACATCAGGACCAAATCACTTTTGCTCGATATGACCTCCTTTTGCCTTAACCATGGCTTTGAGACGGTCAAAAAACGGATCGCAAGCTGCCCGAATGTGACTTGCCGGTATTTTGGCCCACTCACAGACAATGGCTTTCTTCACCATCTCTAGACTGGTGTTTTTTTTACTTCGGACCTTGTTCTCCAAAACAACCCAGAGAGAATAATCCATTGAATTCGCATCTGGTGAATTTGAGAGCCATTGTGTGGTCGTATTGAAGTTCGGTACGTAGTTTTTCAATAATTCTTGGTTCAATTCCGCTTTTTTGAGACGGTGCTGTGTCTTGTGGAAACGTCCATGGTTTGCGACCGAAATGTTTGTTTGCCCACGGCTTCAAAGCAGCCTCCAGAGAACTTTCCCGATAATATGTCGCATTGACTTTGACGTAAGGCTCGATGAAAATAATTGGAGAGCTCCCGTTTGCGGTGACAGCGGCCCAAACCATTCTTTGTGGTGGGTGCTGCCTCTTAGTGGATGACTTAGGTTTTCGTATGAACGGTCGGTCAAGTAAACCCTATCTTTTTGGATGTTTACGAATTGTTCAATTGGAAAATTTTTTTCGTCAAAAAACACAATGTTCGGAACTCGACCGCTTTCGGCCAAGCGAAGCAACTGCTTCGCTCTCTCAAGTCTTACTTGCTGCTTCTTCTATATACTATAAGATTTGATGAAACATATATAATTCAAGGAAATTGATGAATGGGCGATCAACATCAATTAAACAGGAAATACCACTAGATAAAAATCCTGGGATATTTGCTCTCTTTTACTTGTTATTGGAGCTGTATTGTGGAAAATATTGAAAAGCAGGTGAATTGTTACTTTTAGCTTACTTACTTGATATCAGGTTTGTTTGGCGGGGATCTGTCTCGCTGTTATAATACCAGGTCGCTGCAGTCGTCAAGTTAATTCAAAATTGACTAAGCATCTATTTTAAGAACTACATATATATGTCTATAGCAAAACAATAATAATAAGCGTTCAAGTTTTCTCCGTCCCATAAAATCAATTCTAAATTTATCTAATTTGAATTCGACATCAATACATTGATAAAAGACATCAATACATTGACAATAGACTTGGCCATATCAAAAATACTCAGTTCATGTATTTTTTTAATGCAAAAATTAAATGAAACACGTTTTTATTGCTTCGATAAGCTGTAAAAATATATTGCTTTATTTTTTCTAATTTTGCTTTTTGTCTAGTTATAGCTCCGCTTGTCTTTAATGTGCAATATTTTTTTTTGTGTTTACTTATTTTTACTTTCACAGATTTTTATTTTACTCTAAAACCATAACCGCCTGGGTGTTATAAAAACTTGCTTAACAAGTTGCCATTGACCGTAAAATGTAGCGCTGAATAGACGATTTCATAGTTCGCTACAAACTGAAAACCAATAAAAAGAAGACAGTCGAAATGACAAACTGAACTTTGAATATTTCGCAGGTGTGACAAAGCTAGTTTTACAACGCCTACGATAGCTGATGTTGCTACGAAGCTAGAAACAGCTTTCAAAATTCATTGCAATCACATTCAGACAGTTTTACCTACAGCAGCATAGCAGATATTTTTATTTTTATTACAAATTGACCATTTTGAAAAGTGTTGATTATAAATTGTACTGAGTGGTATATCTTTGGTTGATCTTCTGTACGTATGAGTGCTCTTAGCAGCAGGAGTACAACTTACGATATACTTAGACCAGGTATATAGGAAAGTTGGGCTTGTTTTTTATTTTATTTATTTATAAAATGTCAAAATATTCAAACAGACCTTTTTTGTAATGACTCCCTCTATTTAACCCCATTATTCCTGTAGTAAAGGCTTGCATTCTGTTAGAAGTGATATTTTGGTGATCTAATTTCTATCTGAAATACGTCAAGCTTGAAGCTTAATATCCGGACGAGATTGTTTTACATACATTTATCATCCGTCGAATAGTTATGGAGTTCTTTATTTGGAGCGAAATTTTGGCCCACGGTCGTTTATGCATAGTTACCTCTCCGCACTTTAGAGTTCGGTGTCTCCTGAGGTGTTAGCAATCTGTTCCTGCGCTTCGCAATTTGTCCTTTATGTGAAGAGACACGACCCTCTGGCTCGGGGTTACGTTAATTGGACGTCATCTTTCCATCTCCCAATGCGGCCCGAAAGGCTGGAAAGGATCTGTGCAAATAAATCCGAATTAAACTCCTGATTACAAAGCCCCAATGAGCTCGAGAGTCGCAAAACATCCGGGGTTAGGAGGTTCCAGCTCTTAGTTATCGCACTCATACGGCCTCTAGCCACCTGCCTGGGTTCAGCACCACTTAGACCGGTTGGAAGAGACCGCGAATGTCTTGCAACTTAAGCCCCTGCGCAATGTCAAGGTGCTTGCCTTTGGCAGCACACCTCCTGAGTGTAAGGCAAAGTGAATTTGAAATTTAATTTTGCATAAGACCATTGAGAATTTCAGATGCACATGAACCATGTAAAAAAAAAAAAAAAGAATTTCTACCATTTATAATTAATCGATATCTTTCTAAAATGTCTCGATTTATTTTTTCATATTTTTTTATATTTTACTTTTGTATTATGCTTCAAAAGAACATTATTATCGAAACAATTAGATATGCTTTTTATTTGCACCAGAATCAAAATCATGACTTGACCCTTATATATGCGATCCATAAAGTAAATTAATAAATAAACCCGGTTTCATTTGCAAATGGGTTTTCTTTAAATGTGCAATTAACATTTTGCGAATGTAATTACAGGCCATAAAAACCTTAAAAATTATAATAAAAAAGTTTCAAATAAAATGCAAGTCACGCGCGTTCAAACGTTCTGTCAAAAAGACAACTCTCTGAATTGCTGAGTCCGGCACTCAAGTTTGGAACGTGCTTGGAAACGATAAACAGCCGAATTCAATAGTACAGAAAATAAAACAAACTGCAATATAACAGTAATTTTGGATAGGTATTTAAATAAACAAATAAATCAAGTTAAAAAAGAAAGAAAAACACTTTTTGTAAATAATAAATTAACTGATTTTAGATTTGAGACAACTGGTTTCTGTAAAAAGTGGCAAATTCGGCAAAAGAGTTGTGTACAAGTTGGTTTTTGATTTATTGTATTTTATAAAGGGGATTCACATAAGATAAATTAATCGGATTATTTGAGGTTMTTTCTACCAAACATGTATATATATATATTTACTAATGACTCTTCAAGGTTTTTTAAAATCAAACCTTTAAAAATGTTCATGGCCTCAGTTGCTCTTTTCTTTTTCCTGTTTATGGGTTGTGGGGTCTCCCTTTTTGTGGATCGATTCCTACAAAGAAGCTGATGCATGCTCCTTATCAGCTCCTCGCCTACGTATATGACTACAGATACTATGACGCAGTTTTGTTATTCTTCAGACAGGTAATTTCTATTCGAACTTCTTCATGGTCGATTAAATGGAATCGGGTTCGCCTTCTTCTACCGTTATGGTTTCAGTATGCTCTGGGCATCACTCAGTAGATCACCCCTGGGGGTTCTACAAGAGCTCCGGGCTTTAAACCTTCTGTTGTGCCAAATATACCTTCTTTACTTTGTTTCGCGTGAATTTCTACGCATGACACCATATCCAATTTTATATATCTTGCTTACGTATATTCCGATCTGTATCGTTCGTTCACTCATACCTTTTTTAGAACAATGGTTTTTTTTTCTGGTTGGAAAATGGACTCGTTGGCATTTTCAGTATAGAGAAAACTCGTCTACCTGTATCACAAAGAAAATACGGTTGCTTATGCTCCTGATTTCTCAAATTGTTTTTAAAAGTATCGCCGAGTTCCGCTGAGTTCTGCCGAGTGTTCCGTTTTAGGCCATATGAGAGTCTATACCGGTTACTGAGACCCGTCGTTCGTGGAAATTTGGTAGTTAGAGCATTCTAATTGGATACTATTAGTTCAATAGAGCTCTCTAACTTTATTTTCTAGAACTACAAGTATGTGAGTGTCTCAAGCTATCTTGAAAATAGACACCTTTCTTAGCTATTCTCTTTAAAAGGTGCCAGAACTTCTCTTGCTGTCATATCAGTGAGTTTTTTTCTTGTGTCTCTACATTCTTTACCGATGAAATATATTTTAAACCCTAAGAAAAATCAGCTTTAAATTAAATTTTTTTAAATTAAATTTTTTTAAATTTAATTTCGATTAGGGTAATTTACTAAATTTATTTTTAGAAATATAACAGTAACTTATTTTAAATAAATAAACATGGAAAACTTAAATTATACACTTTATATGAAAGTCGTTGACCTCAAGGTTCTATCTAAATTGCTGTGTCCTACAAAAATCGATATGGTGGAGTTCTAATCAATCTTAGCACCAACTTTACTACTCAGTAGCGGAGTATCGACTTCATCAAGTTGTACTGTATGTGCTACTCCACTTGGTCCAGCCTTAGCGGCCGAATGCTCCCTATCCAAGAACGCGTTAATGCTATTGTCTTTCTCAGGATCAGGCATCTCGCTGGCTAAATGGAAAATCACACGTTTGAAGAGAAACTCGGAAATGTTGCTGCGTAGGAAGAATAAGAACATCCAATTCGAAAAGTTACACTTTGCGACCACAGCAGCCAATTCCTCTTCATCGATGCGACCTGGTCTTGCAAAGTAGGCGAAAGTTAATTTTGTAAAACGAACACTGAAATGAAGGCAAAATTATTATTAGTAAATAAATGTGTGAATCTAAATCGTGAAATATGTAGGACTCTTCCTTCATCCTCAACAGAATCTACAACTATAAAAGTCTGATTCAAAATACATATATCCTTTGGCAGATTATATAAAATTCAAACACACAATTGTTAAGAAGTTCTCCCAAAACAAAAGGTCTGAGTTCTATCTCATCACTACTTTTTTTTTTATATTTTGAAAAAAGCCTCCCAATGTTATATGATAAGTACTATTATAAAAATTCAATTAAGTATATACTCACTTTCTGTACAACAAAAATGTACTCAAACGCCAAATCAGTCCCAATATCGTCATCACCAACACGAACAGATACCAAAACCATAGAATCGCAAAAATCTTTTCGTTGATGATATTCAATGCCATAACACAGAGTGTATCATGCATTTGTAGTGAACCACTCGGACCGAATTTACGGAAATGACATTTGGTGATTTTCGGAAATACCACATCGAGAGCATCCATTTGATCGGTCCAACGCTCACGTATGACTTTGATGCCCAAGCTGTAGAAGGCGCCGGCAAGAAAACGATTTGTGAAATAAATTTGAATTAAAATATTCAGCAAATTCAGGAATTCGGTAAAAGCCAGATGCGCACCCCACGATTGATTAATGCGCATACGATCGATCATGGCCCGACGAATATTTTTCACACGTGACTCCGTCTCCTCCAAAGACGGTATATTAATTTTTCCAATTTTAAGACTTTGATCTTTTAAATACTGTGAGAGACCGACCATGCGCAAACCGAAGACGAGTGCCTTAATGCGACCACCTAAATATATGATGGGGAATACAAAAATTATTACTTAGTGCTCAATCTGAGAGATATATGTATATATATTATAGTTGTCAGATCTGGCCAATTCCGACCAAAGATCAATACAATAATAAAATGCGTATTTGCATCGAATATCTAACGCCTAAATTCGTCCTAAAGTTTTAGAAATCCCTGGCTGGATAGATGGGTCCACATTTACATATATATGTGTATATATGTATATATACATGTATAGGTATAAACCATAATTTCTTAATCAAAATTGTTCTGAATGATCCATAGAATATTTCCACATATGCGATTTTTAATTTTTTTTTATCTCCAATACATATATACGTATACAAACAACTGGGTTAACATTGGAAATAGTTTCTTCTATTTTTCTTTCTTTCTGTTACTTTCTAGTCATTTCGTAAAACCCTAAAAGCTTTCGAAGCTGCTTTAAATTTGAAAATTATTTTTTGTGCTGCTTTCTATATCTTTCTAGATTAATTTCCTTATTGGTAGTGCGATTGAATTTATAATATATTACTATTGAGATATTTAGATCTTATATCAGAATACGAGCTCTTCGAGCTATTCCATAAAAAATTTAGCAGAAATTTATTTTTTCCTAAGAAGGAACGTGAGAGATTTTCGCTTTCATATATTTCTCTATATCATTATAAGAAGCGTGGTATATACATATGTATATGCATAATATATACATTTTGTGCATTGATATTAGTAAAATGGAGACAGGAAGAAGTGGTGCCTGTCTGAACTCGGTTTAAGAGATAAACGCTTTGCTATAGTTACAAGTGTTGGTATTATTCATTTTTTAAACTATTTAGAGCTCAAAGCTCAGAAATCTTCTACCCTAACGAAGATATGTCATCTAATTCAGAGATATCCGTTCTTAAACAAGGCATAACATTTGATCAAATTTGACCCGGACTGGTCAATTTTCCTAGATTGGTACTCAAAGATGAGAAATTTGCTTTCCTAACGAAAATATGCCATCGAATTCAAAAATCTTTTTTTCTTAACCAAAATATGCCAGTTGATCAAATTTGAGCCGGACTGGTTCATTTAAACTGCGAACACAAAGTGAATCGTTAAAACAAGTTTACCCAAACTGGACGAAAATAAGTGTTTGAGTGCCACAAAGCATTCAGTTAAAGTCGTGAAGTTATCGGAAACTGGCCTCCACCTCTGTTACTGATGAAAACAGCGCTTAACAATCGTCATGTTGGCATCAAAAAGATAATAGAAAGTTTCAACATTCGTTATGGATCAGCTCAACACATTTTAGTAAGCGGATATGAGCCGTGTCAGTGATGAACTCGAACAAAAGACATGAATCCTTTTCAAAACCGACGTCTAGGAAAAGTCGCACAAAAAACCTTGTCAACGTGGCTAAGAACCCTACACCAACGAAAAGGTTTAGGATGATGTCGAAATGATAGAACTTTCCAGCGATGGCGCTCCAAAAATAAGCAAAAACCTGATAAAATCACGCCCAAGGTGTTGTTCAACATGCAGTGAGTAACACAGCTCAGTCAATCGCCAGACTTGGTGCCTGTGATTTTTTGCTGTTTTCAAACCTGAAAAGTGTGCTTTAAATAAGTTAGTCTTCGGAATCGCCAGAATTGGTTCCCTGTGACTTTTTGCTGTTTTCAAAACTTAAAAACCTGTTTTAAGTATCGTGCCAAGAGTTCATTGAAGCCACTAAAAATCTTTTGCTGTAAGGCATCCGAGCCGGAATATGTGGAAAATTGGTTAAAGGTTTCGAATGCTTATATTGGTTCAAAATGAGCCTATTTTGAAAGAGATGGTAAAACTGTGTATTAAAATACATGAAAAAGTTCTCCTTTTCCAGTCCGGCTCATTTTTGACAGGATATTAGAGAGAACCACGGTTTGGAGTAGCTAGGTAATAGCTTCAAAGATAGTTAAAAAATTCTTCTCAATAATTGAATAATCCAAAACTTGTAAGGAAGAGAGGAATTGTTTCAGGAAAGTGCGGCATTCTACCTAGATATGAGTATACAGTTCTTATTTTGAGAAAAACATCTGAGAGCCAGCTATAATGTTGCTGTAGTGAATAAACTTGAAGCCATTGAGCGTCTAAACTGCTCAAAAATTGTTGAACTATTATAAAGATAGCATCCTCATTCAATATATGTTAGCGTTTTTCTGGAATGCCTATACTTACGAGTATTTTAGCGATAAGTGATCGAACAGTTACACATAAAGTGAGTAGGCAATTGACCTACCTACAACCGATAATATTTCAATAAACTGCTTACCTTCAAAGCTTTTCCACAAGGAATGCGGGATGTAGAAGAGCAATGCCTGACCGAAGAGTACAAAGGGTACCCACTGATAGTAAGCGTGCCGTCTGATTTCTTCATGTTGCGACTCTTCAGGTCCAATGCCAGGCTGAAATATGATGCCCTTCTCCAAAGCGCTATTATTTAGATGACGCACCTGATGATAATAACACACAATTGACATAAGCACACACACACACTAACAAATTTTCGTAAGCAATAGAGATAAACGTCGTCACTCACCAGCGTGAAGGTAGGCGTAAAGAAGCAATATGTGTTTATGACATGCGACGGTATGGTGTCCGATATACATTTGATATGTTCACCGAAATATTGACGCATGCTCACCAAAATGGTGGCCACCAACAAAATTATGAATGTCCAACGATAATGCAATTTAAAAACAAAATTGTCGATGATCACATATGTCGGATTGAATTTCAAGTACGGTGCAACCGTACTAAAAGCGCTCAACATTTTCGTTTACTATTTTTTTCTCGTTTTCGATTTTTGTTAATAAAAGCATCAAATAGCGCATATAAAGTTTCTAAATTGCCGTACTGCCGACGTAGACATCAATTCACTTGCATTTTTGTACCGTTATGTTTCGTGTGAACACTTTTTCGAAAACAAAATTTTTTTGTCGCTCTTTGATTTTGCAACACACTCGCGTTTCGTTTTTTTTTTGTTTTCAAAGCAATATGCGAGCAATCCACATTATATTATTGCCAATATTGTACTGAAGAGTTATGCCGAAGTTTTTTGATCGCTCAGCTATTCTAGCCATATTTTCATTTACTACCAAGGAAATCACACCTTATCAGCAACTCTGCTTCAATTGAGTCGAATTGTGTACGTGTTATCATTGCTGTTTTCATTCTGCTACACATTTCATTCATACTGTACACGGCGATAAGATAAAATTGAGTGAAAAATCAGTCCAATTAACCGGTAGCCAGTTGAAGAGTGTCTGAGCTGAAAGTGGCACTAAGGTGCTAATTTAACAAAATTGATATATTTTGATTTATTTGCCAATAGAGTTAGCGTGATTTTGGCAATTGATGGCAAATTTATAAATAAATGGAGATATATCTACATTTGTGAAGAATTACGCACGCAAGAATTATTTGAGAGACACGAACATACAATTTTTCTATATTTGGACATTTAGTAATTCACATGTTATATATTCAACATCTTTAGCAGAATTTGAAGAATCTATTTAAATCAAGTAATAACAAGATATAAACAATATTTGATTATTGGTTTTGATCGGGCAGTTTGTATGGCAGCTATATGCTAAAGTGATCCGATGTGAACAATATTGACAAATTTACCGCATAGACCTTACACTTTACATGTTCCACAATAAAAAGGCTATCATACAACCTTCTGAAATTATCTGCACACCGAAGTGCTCTCAATCAATCCATTGATTAATACTATGTGTGGGAAGTGGCGCCTTCTTGTTAAAACCAAATGTCATCGAGATCACGAGCTTCAATTTGATATTTCAAGTACAAAATAGTCAGTTGTCATGGATCGATAACGCGCGACATTGACGATTTCATTCTCACCGTACACTGAACGTCGGATCTTCTTGAATTTTTCAAGACCTCATAGCCATGTCACTTAGGAAGGTCAAGCGATTTCCGTTGCCTAAGCTCACACTCTCAGCAACGGTATAGGCTATATTTCTTTCATTGCGTGCTGGACGTGGTCTATTCGGTCGAATATTGTCCAATAATGAATGTTAGGTCTCAAGATGGCTGATTGTGTTTCGAATAGTACGCTCAGTTTGCCGATTATGTTCTCCATAACACATGCCGTTCAGGTTGTCGCTTCATGATGAAATGCCTAACAATAGTGAACAAAAAGAATATGAAAGGTTGATCACGCTTGATCTGAAAGAAAAAGGTACCTTTACGGGGATTATTATAAGATCTCCCAACATATTTTTTTGCTAGAATTACATTTCATGTTTTTTTTTTTTTTACTAATATACTCTTTGTGCGTTCTATGTAGATATCGGCTTAATATTTTTCGTTTTCCGTGGACCTAAATTGAAGAAAATCATCTCATCGTATCATGGGCTAATATTAACATGTTGTTTTTATTAACAAAGTTATAACACTGGTCTACAGCGGTTTTGAACACCAAGCTTTAAGATCGATTCCCTATATATTTGAACACTCACTTCATGAAACTGTCAATGGCTTTATAAGGTTTGCTCTAATTTATTTTCAAACCTGTATTTGATTTTACAACACACAACTCAAAAAATCTGGAACCAAATAAAATGCTAATGTATTACGAGAGTTGTGATTAAGGATACATTGAAGTAGACAGAGAGACAAATTTCGAAAACATAATGAAAAACACATGAAATATAATATATTCAATAAAACGCCATTTATTATGAGCTTTTCTTGAATAGTTTTCTAAGCGGCAATATCTTTTTAAGGACCAGCAGTAATCTGCCATCATTTTACAATCTCAAAAACCTTGTTCCTATTTTAGTTACTCTCTCTGTTCTTTACTATAATTTTTCTTCATATTTGGGTACTTAATGGTAACGAAGCCAATTTTCGCCTATCAACACAAAACTCTTCTAAAATTTCCTTTCGAGATCAGTCATAACTTTGATAAAATCTGTATCAAATATTTCATCTGTTCCATACTAAGATCGAAAATGTTCTATAAATGTCACTGAATCAGTTAGTATGTGGGCCGACATGTTGGTTAGAGATGTGCACTACCTCGTCCGTTCGAAAGTTGTCTCAAAAAATAGTTAAATAAATTTGTAATAGTCTGTCATCTGTTTAACAAAAAGAACTTGTCATAGAATCCAAAGATCGTTCTCAGCTGACCTTTAATTTACTGTACTATTTGACACATTATTGACACATATATATGGTTATGGTACTTTAGTATAGAATTGATATAATAAAACGTTTTAAACAATTGTTGACTTTTGCATTATCTAAAGTCCTCATGTCTTTGTTAGCATTCAAGTGCTATTCAATTCTATCAATTCAATAGAAAAACGTGAAATTATAGGGAATAAAAACTTACAATCAAATATTGCTAATGCACTCACCTCGCTTTTTCCAATAAAACAATAAATGTAATTTCTGTAGTTGAAATGATAAGAAGTGTAGAAAATATGGAACGAAAGTGAGTGAGTGAAACTCTTTGTGTCAATAGTCATTACTGACAAATATTTCGCTTTTATAGGTCTATGTCAAAAGAAAACTATTACTTTAAAAATTATATATCACATTGAATGAAAAAGGACCACAACCAAAAGATTTTGGTTCCATTACTGTTCGCAATAAGGAGCAATAATTCATTTAAATAATATTTCATCAATAGCACATAATATATATGTACATAAATAATTATTTTATCTGCTGTATGCTTGGCCCAGCTCTTCCTTTAATTTGTGGCGAAGAAGTTTTGCCAACAGCCTGCCGAAGGGCGACTGGTTAAGTTAATAAACATCTTCTTTGGTTCCTTATCGGAATAAATTAATTTCACTTCAGCACCAATTCAAACCCAATTAAATTCTCAATATCATACTATTCTTAGGCTCCAATTTGCTTAAAGTATTTACAGAATTTAATGATGTTTTATAATTTAAGATTTTCTTCATGGCATAGCCATGGCGAGAAAGATTTTTCTGCTTAATGTTATCCCAAATCAAAACCCAAAACAATTTATTATAATTATAAATGAAATCAAATAACGATCGAAGCATTAGTAAAAATTTCAATAATTCACAAAATGATAACTTCCCAAAAAAAAAAAATATATATTTTTTGTTAAAAACTCAGGGACGCCGATTTTCTGAAATTCACAAGTGGGTATTGAGGCAATTTTTCCTGAACGTGATATTACTGGTCAAAATGCGAAAAGTGCTCTCAAAATAGAAATATTAGCTATAAAATCAATTTCCTATATAGCATTCTTGTATTTTTCAATAGCTGCTTAATCTACAAATTAAAATAATGAACCGTTTGAGACTAACCTGGAATATACTACATCTGAAGCATACTTTTTTGCAAAAGTACTACTGAATGTCAGTGATCTTAATCAGGCTACTTCTCAAACTTCTAAACACTCTTGGTACAATTATCAAAGTTTTGAGACAAAATGTAGATGTTACACTCACCAAACAGATTTATATCCACCGAATTTTGCTCGTTGAGGAAAAATAGATAAGAACCCAAAGCTGATTTTATGGGTATAACAAAACGAATACCTCAAGCTAGTATTAATGGTTAGATGTCATTTTATAGTAACTTCTTTAAATCTCAGTGAGTTTAGAAAACCTAAAGTCAAATTAAACTTTTCTTACTCAGCTCCAATGGGAATCAAAGTTAATCAGTTTTGCAGTTGTGCTGTTCACGTTTGCCCTTTTTATTGCTTAGTCGATCGTATTAAACTTACCATTTTTAATTTGATCATACTAAACATATGATTATCAGTTAGATTCGAACATTTTGAATGTATTCAGAAAGTATTGAACCTGTAAATTGATTCCTAAAATAGACAAGATACCATCGAAAAGCAAATCATACACATGGCAACTTTTTAATCACTTTTTTACACACGTAAAAAAAAATTTCAAAAAGATTATTAGTCTGTATGAAAGCGTATATCGCGATGTGGGGAATTAGTTTTTGGAAATTTGACAAAATGGCGGCGGTTTGAAGAAAAAGTTTCGCATTTGGCCCTTTTTTCCGACAGTTTTTCGTAGAAAAAAGTAGGAAGATTTCAGAAAAAGTAAAAGGTTTCATAACGCGGTAGAGAATAATGTTCTCTCAAAATTGGAACTGAGAAAACACGTTTAAAGATTGTCTCGCTCTGTTCCTCACTCTGTCCACTTTCTACAAGAAATGCTGTAGCGGCCGTAATAATTTCGTGTATACTTTCCGATAATGCAACAAAAGAAAAATCGATTTTTCGAAAATTTCACACTCAGACGACCCCTTAAGGCATTATGCAAGCATATACAGGGAACCTTAGTATGTAAGGTCTTGTCAATATGTGTTAATGCCAATTAAGAAAAAACTTACTCCTTATAACCATTAGAGCATAAATTTAGTAAGTTAGTCATTCATGAAGAAAAAGGAAGATATGTATGTTATGAAGTTCTATGAGGGCACAAGTATTGAAATATAATATGTATAAAATATGAAATTATCCAAACAATGCTAAAGCGATTTCGACTAAAAATATCTTTGTGTCGTCATTCCTCTGATTCGTCATTATTACCAAGATAGCAAATATTTTACACGAATATGGTAAGATTCAGTATTTGTGGGTTTACACATCATATATACATATGTGTATATCAATAATTTTTGTACGTCATCAATGTCAACGAAAAGGCAAATAAACTTGTGTAGAAAATATTTAATCAGAAATTAGTACTCATACCCTACTACACACGTATGTTCGTATAGTGAATAGACGACAGTTTTGGCTCCTCTTCATCAGTCACTCTATTAAGCCAGGTATTTATTTGCAGTTTACACATGGTTCATGGTAAAATTAAAATTAATTTTTAGGTTTAGTCACGCCAAATACTAGTATGTGTATAATATATTAAAAACCATTTACATAACATACATATGAGCACATACATATGTGTAGGTAAGTAGGTGTAGGTAGAATAAAGGAATAGAGTAAGAATAAAAGCTTGACTAATGTTAATTTCTGGTAAAACTCAGCATTAATAGAAATGCAAACATTTTCGGGCAATTGCTATAAGCATATGAGCGCACAGCATAAGCATTACATGCATAAACACGTGTACATACATATATATACACCTGAATATATGACTATAAGCCCAAATATGATATGGTTGCATGGGCAGAAACACATTGGAAACCTAAAAATAGCCGTTAAGTATAATGGCTTATGGCCTTATAGCGTATTTCTGTGATTAGTTTACACATAAGCCTCTGCAAATATAATCAAATTTTGGCGAAAACCTTTCATTATTTTTCAAAGTCTATAAACTCTATTTTCAAATACCAATTCAGCCGTAACGTAATCGTTTTTTGATAAAAATCTGTTGACTAGCTATCAAAGGTAGTCAGCGGTGCAGATCAATCGTTTCCCGACTAACGAAATATCAGTGCGCTACTGCAATAACGATAAAAGAAACCGAAACATTACTCCATTTTATTGTTTTATATTCTTTAAAATTTGATAAGAAAGAAACATTTTGAGTATTTTGATTCGAGTCAGAACATACTGTTGAATAAGCATTTCCAACTTTTCGTTGATTTTCAGCGCGTTATTTTAAATAATTTTGCATAATTTTAGATCAACACAGAATCAACAAGAATTAGAAAGCATTTCCAACAAATTTTGCAGGAACAACTTTTATTAATGAATTTGGTTTAAATGTACATTTAAAAGTAAAGATAATGATATAATGTGTTTTGGCAAATATAAACAGCAATTTTTTTTATAATGTTTTTTTTTTTGTATTTAATTAGTATTCATGAAAACCTGTTTGTAATGAGTAGAGTTAGAATTTTATATGAAAATTTACTTTACTTTTAACTTTTTGTCCGTTTTTTTCTTTGCGTGGGTAATTTTTTTTAAGTAAACTAGCAAAATTAAGATACTTAGACTTACATATGTTTTTTCTTACTTTCTAATCTTTTTTTTTTCGAACTACAAGTAGGTCTTTGTAACCTGAAACGCCTGGTTTCTTATCCGGTCAAGTGCTGTAAAATCAGCAGCGTTTTTGAAGCTAATGATTAATCATAACTTTTTTGTTTTCAATATCTTCTGGTGTTTAAAGAAGATACATGTGTCAAACATGTAAAAACATTAATGAATTATTGCATTTAGCATTTAGCAACAAGTAGACTTGGGGGTTTAACCCGACAATTTTTGTTTTGTTTTGTAAATACTTTGAGTTTACGTCCTTTTTGGGGTTAGAAAATATAGTAATTCAATTTCCAAATAAATCCTTTTTCTTATCTTAACGTTTGTCAATGGCTTTTATAAATTATATTTTCTTTACATTTAGTCACATTAAGTACAGTTTTTTTGTTTACAAAACCTCTTCTAGGCGGCATGGTTGTGTCTACTATTTTTCCAATACCAGACAAAAAATCTTTTAATAAAACTCTTACAGCATTCTAATGTTTTTCAAAGATTAGATTAAATGACTAATGATTAATCTTGATATTTTTAAAAAATTCTGTATTCTGTATTATTGATTCAAATGAATATAAGAACACATATTGACGTATTTTAGATACAGATATATTCATAAATTGCTCATGCATATCAATTTACAAAAAACTTGTCCGCGGGAGTGGATTTCTTCTGAAACACGCAATACTTTTATTTATTCTATTTTTTTCATTTAAATCAAAACTATAAATCGTTCTCTTCTGCTTTTCCAATACATCGACCGTAGAAAGAGTAAAATTCTCTCAACTTATAAAAAATTATTTTTAAATTTAGTCTTTTTTCTTGTCTGAGAATTCCTCTGAATTGTTTGTTATTTGAATTCCTATACCCCTCTCTAAAGACTTTAAATTCCACTGGGTATTCGACAAACTCAATTTCTTTCGAGGCATGAGTGACAAAGTTTTAATTTTCTCGATTTCGATTCTCGATTTTCAAAGCTAGTCCTTTTAAATATTAAATTTGTATTTTTTTCGATTTGAAGATTCTTCATTGGTCGTTTATATCATACTATATGTCATATAAACCTGACAGAAAAGTATTATACACCATGGGAATAAAAGAAAACGTGGTTAATGCCCATATTTCTCTTCTCGTTGTGTTTTCTACAAATTCCATTAAAAATTTGAAGGCAAATATTTCGATCTTGGAAGCTCACTTTGCAAAACGTACAAATTACTTTTTGCTCTCTAAAAGATTAATTAATTGAATGTAGAACACAATTAGGACTTGCCTGTCTTATCACATTATCTGCAAATCACTTTGAAAGATATAATAGAAATATAATAAATATATATATTTTAATATAATATTCTAAAATATAAAAAGGGTATATTTATAGCTGCCATCCCATCTCTGAATTAATTTAATTAATAGCTCTTTAGTAATATATATAAGTATAACGTGCTTAAAGATATGCTAACTAAAATAATTACCACTATTATGGTGATTACTTAACACTCTATTAAGAATTGGTAATCACTTTATATAATGTGAGCTAATACAGTTAATTTTTGCATAGCGTTCATGAATGCAAGTATGTATAAATATATACAAATTAAAAAAATTGTCGTTGTTTAAAACCCTAGAAACTTTTTAATGAATGAAAAAGTGTGAGATTTCAATAAAGTTAGGAGAAAAGTCTCAACTTAACATAAGGTATGGAGCTAAAAACTTACGAATTTGATGCTTTTCCCTTAATCTTATGTTTGGTTTGAGTTACTTTAATATTCGCTAGAGATCACGTACACATACCATAGTTCATACAATTTTCTTTGAAAGTCTCCGCTAAATAAATCACAGTATGTATAGTGTGGTCATCAATATTTTATAACTTAACCGCAATGCATATCCAATTTTTATCTTCATGAAGTCGACATTAATATCGTTTTATTTACAAGAGCGCTTAACCACATTATATCGACTGTAGATAATTCTTTACGAAAACTCTGTTCATATTAAAAATTCTTGTCAAAGTTAAAGTACTGAATTTAAAGTGAATTGCATAAAATCACAAAGCATGGGTTTTCAACTGAACACAGTATCAGTCTTACTTACTGTTATTCTTATTACTGCTCATGAGTATTTTTAAGAGAAAATATATGTGAACTACATATGTATGTATACCATATAAGAAGGCAATTAGTGGACTTAGCATGAGGTACAGTCAATATCATCTAGGTACCTAATCCTGTAGAAATAAAAATAAATGAAAAGGCAGGCGAGCTGGTCCGTTCGGGGCAGCTGGAGACTCAATCTATTCCATTCATCTCCTTCAAGGGTTATTTGAAGCAGTGGATCCTAGAGGAACACCTTAAATCTTGGAACACAAGCAACACAGGACATACCACAAAGCAAAGCTGGGGTAGTGTTGTTGATGGACAGACCAAAAAGATCCTACTTTTAGGCAAAAGGGGCTTAGCAATATGGTAGGGATCATCACAAGACACCTACCTTTGCGATCCCACCTTCATAAAATGGAAAAAATAAATTCAGTGAAATCCAGAGCATGTGGGAAGGATGATGTGATGCTGGAACATTATGTAAGCGAATGCCCATCCTTCAACCGAATGAGAAGGGTCATATTCCACGCCTCCCACTCACGCCTAGGCTCACTTAAGATACATTGGGCTACTGGGATGGAAAAGAATCAGGTTTTGTACCAAATCTACAGAATGGCTGAATAAGGTTCAAATTGGTTGCCTCCCGGGGGCGCAGTGTGGCTAATATTGACCTACGTGCGGTCCGGCGCCTATGCGCCTTTCGTCTCATCCAACCAACCAACATATTTATATACATAAATATCCCATTTTTCATATAGAACAATTCTTTAAATTGGTTGGCATTTCTTTTTCTTATTCGAAAACGATCGCATTATTTTTAAGGCCTTTGGAAGATTTGGGTATTGAATTGTTTTTTGAAACTAGTAACCTAGTAAAGTGTAGAATAAATTATATTAAACCACAATATTTTTTTTATCTATGTTAATATGTACATATCTCTTTATGTACATACATATTTTTAATTTAACTGATTCAAGTGTGTTCTTAAGTAGGTATTGATTGCATCTTTAATTTAGCCATAATAAATATAATGAACTATGATTAGTACTATATTCGTATTTAGCATAGTCATGTTGAAGAATTGATTTTACATTTTTAGACAACAGAACATCAGGTGAAGACTTGTTTACAACAATTTCCGCAGTCTTATCTACAAAAATGTATACACTTGTACTTAAGTTTTGTTTAAAGATAATTGTTGCACGAAATCAAAACTTCTCAACACTGATACACGACTATCCTTTTTGTAATGAGAATTAAAAATTATAAACTTCGCTCACATTATCAGTTTTGTCCTTAACTGCATACATATATAAATACATATAACATAATAATGAGTCACTTGTTACATCGTTAATACTAGATATCTAAATGTTCGATAATGCTAAAGAAACGTTTGGGATATCTCCGTCAGACCATTCATGAAGGCTTTGTTCACCCAACAGTTTTCTGAAATACCTTGAAATCAGAGATTTGGATCATTCGAAATTTGATAGAACTGATTTCGTAGATGCAAAAAATATTATACATACATACATGTGTGTATTCGTGCATAGATGAAAATATGAGCCGAATTCAATACTTTTCGTGATCACATGACAATAGGCCCGGTAAGCAACTTACATGTCACACTATTTTTCCGCGATGGACTCCTCAACTACTGAACCGATTTTAGCAAAATTTAGCACACTGTATCCAGTTTGAGGCAATTTAGAAGATATGATAGTCAAAACAATTCATAAATAAGAAATACAGTGAAAGCTGTATTAAATGGACGCTCTATAAAAGGTCGCTCTACTAAGCGGATATTTCCATTAACCTATTGACCGGTCCGACAACTTGTTGTTATTTATTAAGTGCAATTTATTAAGCGAGAAACTATAATAACTGGACAGAAAGGCTGGTCCGTCAGTGTCTGTTTATGGAAGATTTCACTGTATATTTTTCTAAACATACGCATGTATTCACAATCAAAAATTCAAAGAGATTCATATTTTTTAATAATTTATCTTCTAGTTAAACAATTTTGAAAAAAAAGTCTAAAATTTTAGAAATTTTTTAAATATTGAAAAAAGTGGTTTTTTGACCAGAAAAGTTTTACTTTATGTTGTTTAAAAATATGTTCAAACTTGACTTTTCTTAGTATTTTTTTTAGTTTGACTAGAAGATAATTCATTGCCAAAGATAACTCATGAGAGAGGCAAGAGTGTAAAATGTTCGGTTGCACCCAAAACCCATTTCTTACTTGTTTATATTTAAAGTTTTCCGAAGGGTTCGATTGCAAGGAATTAGAAAATAAGATAATGATTTTTCAAAAAGAAGAAAATTGTCTAACATCTTAAGATTAGTTTAGGTTGTGTATTGTAAATTCAAATTAGTGAAGGCTATTCCGAATAGGCATGGTGTAGGGAAAAGGTTGTGACTCCAAATCGATCACCCAATTTCAAATGAATTTTTTTGAAAAAGGTTCTATGGCAATATTAGCACACTTTAGCACTTCTGAAACATATATTACGGTTTGAGTTTAAACATAATTGCGTCACTTTTAAATTATCTTCTGAATTTACAAAGATAAGAATTGTGTAATGTGATGAAAAATCACACAAATGTGTGATGTGTTTATGTGTTTTGGTAGAGTCGACAAAACGTGATAGTAATTTGCTTAAAAGCAAAAATGAGTAGTCGTGTTTAGTCAACGGAAGTTTTTTGTTTTTGCCTTTATGTTGTAAATCAAAATTGCATGCTCAAAATGTATGTCAGGGATGCTGCGGTTAAAATGAAAGTAAATAAGTCGCTATCTTCAAAATTGACGATAAAAATTATTTTTTTGGTATACGCAGACTCGGTTGAAAACTCATATATACATCCGAGACTCATATCTCACGAAAATGAAAGTTGTTAACGGTGTTAAACAAGAAGTCGTGTGTAGATTGTATTAATATGTTCGTGTGCATGCTCGCTTGTTTGTATATACTTATTATGATTGTAAAACGTCAATCATTCTTTAGTTAAATACCTTACAAATAAACTTAAAAATAATACTGATGCGATTGTGATAAGTGGCAAAACAATTTGCTGATAAGCAAAAATTGAAACGGCACATTTTGTTAAAGAAATGTAACTGGAACGAATTTCTGTAAAAGCATTACTGAACAAAATGAAATTGTAAATTATATGAAAATATTTACTGTTTGTAATATCTTAAATAAAAAATCATCCGTTTCATATCACGATTCCATTGTTCATGAAATCAATAACCGAACTTTGTGCCTAAATTTCTTCTAAGCCGAGTTCTGGATAAGGCTGAATGTTTTCCAGCCCCTCGAATGCCTGCCTTCTTGCACTTATTCCTAACTTCAGTAAGTTGATACCTGTCATTCGACCAACAACTGCCTTTAGAGACCTTGACATAATCTTTGGCGATTCTACATGTACTTAGGGCATTCCATCTCATCATGATGTGTCTGTCAGCCCTTTCGAAAATTTCATTGTTTATCGTATTTAGTGACTTATAAGGTTATTATTAAAATATTTAATACACATTCCATTGTGACTTCTTGTTCTTGACACAGTTATTAAGAATTGGCTAGTGATTGTAGACTAATTTTACACTTGTAAGATTTTACCAAAGTTTGTTTTCGCTATACCTATTACCGAGGCTTTCAAAAGTCTTTGGAAAATGTCTGATATGATTTTCTTCTGTGCCCTCTTAGTATAAATTTTTGTTTTATGTCCCACCCATCTTAATCGCTGGATTTTGGAAAAAAATATATAATGTTTTCGCTTTTTATAAGCTCATTCATTGCCCAACTTTATACGCTACTTGTCATTGTCTTTGACTGCTTCAAAGATATTTCTTAATTTTGTCTTTCGAAGAAGTACAGATTGGATTTGTCCTTTTCCTACAATATCCATGATTCTAAGCCAGTTTAAGTTGTCTCTTGCTTCTTGAGTTCTTGCTACTAAGCTTAGAGCCTTAATAGGTTAAGATGAAGCTCTGTAACCGTCTAAGCGATTTGGTTCAAACGCAATATGCCATTCGTTTCTGTTTTTCAAATTTTCACTTTAAATTCTCATACGCTAAGTCTTCCGTAACCCATTCTTTCTTCTTCTAATAATACTATGCAGAGCCATTCCTTAAAATATCTTAAAAGATTGTATAAAGTAACATTCTTTTGGCTGCAGGTGCTTTTATTCGATCTCAAAGCTAACAATATTTTTGGAGTTGAAGCTGGTTCAAAGATACGGGACAACAACTTTGACGTTGAAATTACGAACTTTGACGTCCGTGTTAAATGGCGAATTCATAGGGAATAGGGTAACGACAATCTATAGCAGACAATTGCCCTTGATTCTTTAACGAATTGCTCTTTATAAGAATGTGCTGAAATTTTGTTATTTTAAACTTTTTATCACATTAAAGGGTTACCTCGGGTAAAAAACGCCTTTCTGAACACTTTTTTCTGATATAAAAAATTAAATATTTATTAGAATTTTTATTGTTACAAATATGCACTATCAGCAAAGAAATTCTGAAATTTTGGAAAGAAAGAAATATATTTTAAACTTGACAATTGCATGCCATGCCACTTGTGGTGATCCCTCGGGATAAAGATGTGCCCGCGTTGGTAGGATAGCTGCTTGCAGGATCATCTAAAGTGAAAAATACATGTTTTAGAATTTGGACGAAAGAAAAAAACACTGAAAATTCTATTTTTGGCCGACATTTTTACAAAAAAATTGAAAATTTGGCGACTTTTTTTGTTCAAATATTTGTAATCGGAAAAAAATTCTTCGTCTAAGTAAAATTTCATGAAGATCGGTTAAGCAGTTCTCGAGAAATCTTTCCAACCGACTTCAAAAACAAGTCGTACTTAGCCTAGCTAGCCTGGATTGCACAAGTTCTCAAGGATCTATCTCCGAAACTACTTGAAAATTTTGGACAATATTGTAAAATTCGATTTTTTGAAACCCGCAAACCCAAGAGATTTTAAATAGTTTTGAAATTGAAAATTGAGACTTCATAGATTTAAATAAAATTTGCGCTATGGTAGATCTGATATTATTGATTGAGCAAATAAAGCTTTCTGGACGTAATCTTTCCAAGGTCTTAGATTTGCATAAATTTTTAAATACACCTTCCTTTGTCACTGGTAATCCATCGGGGAATATAACTTCGATTCATCACCTAGTCCATATTTTTTACTGGAGCGTTCGTTTAGCAAGCTTGTATCTCAATAGTATCTTGAAATTATATGTTCCTTTTTATTGAGAGGAATATATCTGCAAGTCGCGATACGTTTAGTGTCATTTCCCCACCGATCGATCGTCATTTTAAACTTTACTCTTGCACAAATTTTGACATTTTAGCTCTCAAGAACGCTAGAGCTCGTATCCAGAATGATTGCAAAAAAAAATTCGTAATGACGTTGCAAAATTATCTCCCAACGAAAACGAAAGTACCATTATTTTTTCACTTAGAAGTATGAATTTACTAGTTCATGTTTAGAAATCATTTTAACGGCACATGTTTCATTATCCACGTTTCTGAGCTAATCTCTAGATAATCACACTTGGATACTGTATTTTTACTTTACTTCCTTTGCTGCATACACACTCGAGATTTGTGACGAAAGTCCAGCCTTTATCTTCTCTAAGGTTTCACTATTTACCAGAAATTCCGTACATGTGACGGATTACAATTAAGGCAAACCTAACTGTTTTCGCCCGAATGCTGTATGACTCAGTAAAAGAGCCGAGCAGCTTAAATTAAAAATGTGCCAAATAGTAATAAACAACAAACGAAGTAGAAAAAAGACATAAGAGTATAAGGCTACAATGGCAGTAGTTGATAATATTGACTGACATTGTGCGAATGTAAGCTTTAGTGTCGCTCCACTAAAATACATACATACATATATGTATGTGTAGATATTCGTAAACGTCTCTTTTTATGTGAGTAAATATAATTCGTGCTGTGATTGCTTTCAGGCAAATTTCCATGAAATTTACGGTGCCTCAGTGCGTAAATTTAGCAAATGAGCCATAATGCTACTGCAAGAAAGTGCTAATCTTTTACAGCCGCATGATTCTCATGAAAACTTGACTGATCGCATAGCGCACTTAATATAATTAATATTAATAAAGTCAGTCAGTCAAAAAGTGTATAATAAAGGGTGATTCCATTTAAATTTAATGGGAAATACTTATTACGCCTCAGATGGTCTATCATCCATTGGATCTAATTTTCAATGGCTCGTACGAGCATTTCGATTGGTAACTGACGATTGACAAGGGGGCATATACTTTACATTTTACATATCCCCACATGAAAAAGTCTAACTTTGTGATAACACAAAATCTTGATGACCAAACGGACTCAAAACGTGAAATCATCTGCCCACCGAAGTGTTCTCGCAATAAATCCATTGATTTATGTATGTGATGTGTAGGGAAGTGATGGCTTTCTTGTTTAAACAAAATATCGCGGAGATCCCGAGTATTAATTTCAGGCATGAAATAGTCCGTTATCATGGCGGGATAACGGTCGCTATTGACTTACGCTTATTGGCATCATTTGTGAAAAAATATTTACCGATGATTCCACCGGCCCCCAAACCACTCCGAACCGTTGTGTTTTCTGAATAAAATGACAGATGAGGAATTCCTTCAGGTTGCTTTTTTTCCGCAAATGCGGAAATTTTGCTTTTACATATCCATCCAGGCAGAAATGGGCCTCACTGCTTGGCTTCGTTAGACCTTCTTGGAATTTTTCAAGATGAAATATATCGAAGCGATGTCGCTTGAGAATATCGAGCGGTTTCAGTTCTTGCACAAGCTGTACTTTGTACGTTTTCAAATTAAGATAAAATGAGCCAAGTCGTTTCATATGTCAGGCCGAGTTGTTGCGAACGACGCCGAATCGACTCTCTGCGGTCTTCGTGTACATTCTCCACTAAGGCTGTCATATTTTCTTCACTGCTTGATGTACATGAATGAACGCTGGTTCTCAAGACGAGTGATGGTGTTCTGTGGGGATTCTAAAATTTTACAATACTGATAATTCGAACTTCTCAAAGAGAAACTTTACGAAGGTCTAGCCAAGCAATTTCCAACATTTGTACTCTCCCAACATGTTCCATACGAACTTTCTTTGTACCTCACAGTTGTTTATAATACTTCAACCTAATTGCGAGAGTTAGTGTTATCCTTCTGTGAAAACTTGAGTAAATATTGAGACTCTTTTTCGAAACTTAGTAAAAATTATAGAAGAAAAATAGTAAGACCTTTTTCAGAATTTTAAAATTCTTAATTTATTTTAAACAATTTTTTTCGTCCCCTTGGATGCACTGTTGCAATGTTTTTTCCTCGAAATAAGTAGTTGTTAAAGTCAATTTTCGGAATAGCCTTCAATGCGCGTATCGATACACGTTTAATGACTTGAAAACGGTTTCCCTGAAGCGATCGTTTGAGATTGGCAGGCCTGAAAGAATTCGGAGTGCACAACACCTCGATAATTGGATAAACTTGTCAAGATAAGATTGATTTTTGACCTACTTTGACTTTTTTTTGGCTTCGGCTTACCTTTGCCACTATACTCGCCGACTGATCTCAGTTTCCGGGTCATACGCATAGATCCAGGGCTCTTCGCCAGTAATGATACGTTTCATGACATCCTGGTGGTCAGAAATCATTTTTTCACAGACGTTAATGCGAAGCTGTTTTTCAAAGAAATTGAGCGATTTTGAAACCAATCGTGCTTTTACTTTTCTTCGGCCCAAATGATCTTTCAACATGATTTTCATTGATCCTTCCGATACTCAAACGATGCCAATAAGATCTCTGACTGTTGGCCGCTTATTCTCAAGCACCAATTCCTTTATTTTATTGAATTAACATTAAAAAGTTTTTCACTCAAGCAAGTATTCCCAGCAGCACCTCTTCGAAGTTTTTATTATTTCCCGCTTTGATCCATAAATATTGGCAAATAACATTAAATTAAAAAAAAAAATTAATATTTTCGGGTACACCCGAGCTTAACCTTACTGTTCTATAAAATGTAGATTTCATTATCATATATCTGACGTTTTTAGCTTCTAAGTTATCCGCTGTCAATTGACTGTTCTAACTTTCTGCTAATACCCATCAATTACTTATTGAATCGCTTATCATCGAATGTCATGTCAAATGAAGTGGATTGGCCAACCTTTTTGCATTAATATGTATTTACCTGTCAGAATGGCATAATGTGTCAAAATTTTTAACATTTTAATAATTGTCTCTTTGTGGCTTCTTCATTGATTGGCTTAAACTCGTGAAATAATTTTTGCCATTATTATTCTGTTAAATTTTCTGAGTGAAGTGTTAATCGATTTGAGAGTTTCATTATCTTCTATCTTATTGTTGATTCTGAATAATTGACAGGTTTTAGCCTATGCTTTAGTGGAAGTTGGTCTATGGCTCTTCGTTGTTATTGTATAAAATTTTCGATGACAGATACATTATATTGAAAAGTTTTTTTCCTGCCAAAAGCGATAGTCCTTCTGTTCTCCACATGACTAAATGGTTAGGTGTAGAACATGAGTTAATTAAGAGAGAGTTGTAATTTATTCAATTTCTTGAAAAATGTATAAACAGTTAACTGTAGTAGTCTTTGCAGACTAGTACATGGTATACCTGTATACTGATTGGCTATGTGTTTACCTGTCGTAAATTGAAATTTTCAGATTGGCCGAATTTTAAGTTTTTGTGTAGTGGTTCGATTTTCTTCAATAGCGGCGGCCGCTATTAAAAATCGCAGATTTTGGGAAAAGGCACTATTTTGAAATGCATAACCAATTTTAAGGTAGCTTAAAAACCGTGCTTCGCTATTGCAAGAACTCCGACATTTTCCGGAGATGTGCTGTCGAAGGCGGCTTCGAAATGGACGGAAAAAATTATGTGTGTTGATCTCTCTTTCCCGTGTATTTGCCAAGATTGGGCGCATGGTGAAAATCTGGTCGGTAGTAGATTTCCAGGTCTAAAGCCACATTGTTAATTTCCAATTGTTTGTTGACGGTGGTCTTCAGTCTTTCACAGACTACACTCGAAAAGACCTTCTAAGGAGACTTATCCCTCGGTAATTGGCGCAGATGCTGGGGTCCCTTTTTTGTGGATTGGGAAGATCACAATAATAATCCTAATCCATCGTCGGGAATTATTTCATCCAACCATATATTGCAAAGAAGCTTACATATTTACCTTGTCAGTTCTTCGCCGTATTTGAATAGCTTAGCAGGTAATACAGAGATGTCAGCTTTTACCTTTTCGAAAACATCATTACGTCTTTATTAGGTTTGCTGTGGTCGTCAATAAAAGTGGGGTCTTTCATCCATCTGTTGTTTCTTTCCGCTTGTTTAAAGACCGACGACCACTCGCAGCCGCACCTCTGGTGTACAGACGCTACCAGTAGACTTCAGGGAACTCTTCAACCGAATATGTCGCAGTGGCACCGCTGAAGCTTCCTATCTTTTAGCCGTGACCAAGGAAAAAAGCGGTGCCTGCGAACTTGAGGTATCAAGGTGAGCAATATTTTCGGAAATGCCCGCCTGTTTTAGATCGCGTTTCTCAGTATACGCCAGATTAAATATATATGTTTCTTTAATCATAAAAATAACCAATTAGGTTCTTGCCTCTCAAAATATATCCGATATAAATATTTTTTGAAACCAATGAAGAAGCCTTTATACCCCATGTGACAAAAAAATAAGTAAAGATCGGTTGGTTGTATGATCATTCGTTAAAGCTATTCGATTAATTTCGAAGCAATATTAAACTATTTGGTAGAAAATCGAAATCGAAGTAAAAATATTTTTTTATTTTAGACTTAAATTATACAAATTATTTAAAAGTATTTTTGGTTAAACTTAAAAGTATATAAAGCCTCAAAATCCATTTTTATCTAAAAGAGAATGTCCATGCAACATTTGTCCGTAGCCATAAATTATTAAACGGCATTTGATAAAGCGCAAGTGTCAACAAATGTTTACTGCCCGCGCACCACAAACTTATCAATAGAGATATTACCAAATACACGTGTACATACTTACATACATACAAACATACTTTTATACAATTGTCACAATTGAAAACACAGCAAAAGTCGATCGAATGCACATTTCTAATGGTTTACAACACTACTCCGCTGCCGATAAAATTTCTATACCCAGTTGTTGTTGTTGCATAAGTTGGTGTAGGGTTTACGTGCCATTCAGCACCACATAAAAATCAAAAAGTCAGCATATATAACTATATATTGATATATGTATATGTAATATGAGGAATGCTGCTGACCTCCTTACATTACAACAAATCGCACACTTATTGCTTTTTAAGCTACAAAGGTACCTACCGATACCTACACACACACACATGTGTGCATACCTGTATGTTTATGTGCGTATGTTTAGCCGCGTGGAGTGTAAAAAACAATTACAATAACGTATAGGGTCGTTGCATTCTTATTACTTACTTATTTCATATCGTAAACCGATCAGTCACACAGTTGCATGACAATTGTTGCAGTATTGACGTCGCTCAATGACAACACCATAATGCATATTTCGAAATGCTACAAATACATATAAATATATGTATGTATAAATATTTTTATATTTATGTTTGTATATAATACTAACACATCTCTATTTACGCATTCTATATCTACATGTTAGTATAGAAGTAAGCTAGAATTGAAGGTGTAATGCTTAGTGACAGTCCCTTGTGGCTTCTCATATATGTTTGTATGTACGTATGTTTTCATGCAGCCATCGCCTGATAGTACGTTGCCATTGAATGTTTGTAAATTATCATATCGCACTGGTATATGCTCAACCGATCGTGCATACGGGTGTATTTATTTCTGAAGATAGTCATGCATTTAAAGATACAGATAAATCGTCACTTACATATGTGCGTAGAAACATATTTACTCGGGTATAGTAAATATTGAAATACACTTTTGTAATGCCTAAACGTGGCTCCAAATACAAAGTTGCACGTTCACTCTACAGCCAATACAAATACCTTATTCTATACATAAATATATACAAGCAGAAGCCTTGTAGGAAAAGTTATGCAGTAATTAGATAAATGATTGGGTTATAACTAGTTCATTTTCAGCAGATTATCAGTATAGTATACAGTGATCTAAAATAATAATAAATAGAAAACCGTTGAAAATGTTTGCTACTTTCGGTCAAGAATTTTGTAATCATCTCAGCCAACCACTTTTGGTATATTTAGCTCATCTTAGGTCACCAAACCATTCGATTATTGTTTAAAAAGGGTTCATATTGGGATCCATGATTTAGTAAGTACAGCCCACCCATTTTGCTTTGTTTTTTCGAACTCAGTTCACACCTGCTATCGGGCGATTGATCGCCAATATTCTCTTTCAGATAGCAGTACAGTGATATTAACATTCATTGATTATTGATCTTACTGACCATGCGCTCAAAACTAGTAATGTCTTGACTCCTTAACCCTGGAATTGAGTTATCACGTCTCTGGTTTGGTTTGGGTGCGTAACCAGAGCGGTATTGCAATAAACTGCATATTTGATAATCTTGCTACTTTAGGACTGCAGAATGGGAATGGGTAGGGACTCGGCTGGCCTCTTGCAGTGCACTACTGAATAGTTGAACCTCAATCCAGCTCAGCAAGCGTTGGTTAACTACTAACAGCTCTAGGAAGCTCTTGTTCTCAGCAAAGTACCTTCTTCAATTGTTGTGTAGGAGTCCTAAATGAACACCTCCGTTTGGGATTCTTAGGGTAAAATTATAATGGAATTCATCAATGTGCTGAGGCTAAGTGAGTTATTGGGTCTTAGGAGAGAGCACATTAGACCTTAAGTTGCGGTGCAAACGTCATTTATTATATGCCTGTCTATGAGATAAGATATAAAATTTTACCGGATACCAGTTGTATCCGCTGCTTGGAAAAATATTCACCTCAACACTTCCTCGAAAGCCCTTTCTTTATCAGTTCAAGGTTAAAACATCTCAGATGTTATACCAGATTGATTTGATCTCCAGGTGAAATAGTTGGAATAGAAAAAAGCACCTAAGCAGATTTTTGACAGGTTCAAGGCGTTTTGTCCAGCTATAGCAGTTTTTCTTCTGTACAGAGCAATATGTGTGTGTGTGTGTGTGCCTCAGTTATTTTGAGGAATTAGCCATCTAACCTAACCAATGAGTCTTCGAGAGTTAGAAATTTGAAGAGAGCCATAGTGAAAGTTGTTTCGAAAATTCAAATAGAGAGTTTTTCCGACGTCAAGTTTATTCTTGAACTTATTTTCCAAACATATTATTTATAACCTGTCGTTGTTGTGATTAAAGAGAGAACACACCGAAGCTCTTATTTCTGTGGGCGTTGATTCACGGCGCATGGTAAAGATGGTAGTCGTAAGAAAGCGAGCGTTCAACCCCACTCTACCGCCGGTTAGCGCGGTGATTTGTTTGAAAGAATTGGTCAAATTTATGTCTCAAATAAGACATTTCGAAGATATTTTTGAATATTTCTTCCAATCTTTCTAATTTAACATTTAACATTTAATACCGTAAACAAGGAAAATTTAGTGGTAAAGGAGAATTCGTTCAATAATAAAAGAGTACTATAAGATTGCGGTGCCTTGTACTACACTGGCTTCGAAATGTTTCCCAACCATTCGTACAAAAATTCTTAGCGGGTGTGTTGGTATGTTAAAGTACAGTGCAAGAATGCAAGCAAATGAGCCCGTTCTTACTTGTGCCCTTGCAAGTATTTTTACAAACACATATACACACACACAAAGATATATTAGCTTTGAACAAGAAAGAAGAAACATGTAAATATTTCAGTTTTCTTTCTTTTGAGATGAAACGTGAATATTATCAGTTGACTCTCAGGTAGATCGCCCATTTGGCAACAACTACACCAAGTAGAAGTTGAGAGAAACAAATAGACAATAGCAAATGTCTACACAAAATGCGTCTACTGATATCGCTTTGTTGTCATTGGTGTTGCAGCGGTGAAAGCGTTGCTGGCCAGCACATATGAGTTTATGGTACGTAGCTATTGCATGAGTACCTTGATTTTTCCCCAAAAATATTTACTTTAATAAACTCATTTATATCTCATGTCTTCGCATGGTTTGGCTTGAATGCAAACAGGTATGACGACGATTATTTACGAGTATTATGCATAATTGTTATGAAAACCTCATTTTGTATCATTCAGAATTCTGCTTTGGTGTAGAAGCACTTACATATTTTCTAATGGAAAGGTTCACCCAGCCTTAAGAATGGTCTGAAGGCTTTCAACATGGTAAAAAGTTAAAAAATCACAATAGATTGAGACCTATTGAGAAATGAAGATAAAATAATAAAAAATGAAAGGAAAAATAATTTCTGGGCGATCCGTGCGTCGAGAAGAGGAAAGTAAAGAGGTGGTTTAATGTTCATAGGTTATAGCCATTTTCTTTCTATTTCTGCCAAAACTACTCATCCTATGAAAAATTTTTATGTGCCATTGTTGGAGGTAATGAAAAGTTCTACAACTTTTGCATTATTCCCTTAAGGGGTTCATGCGTTTCTTCGGGTAATAAACAGCCTTTTTCAAATTTTTTTCTTATATAAAAAATGAAATATTTCATTAGAATGTTTTATTGTTACAAACAGTGAATGTTAACTCTGACATTTTTTGAAAAAATATTTTAAACTTGGGCATTGCGATGCCATTTCCGGTGACCGCTCGAAAAAAAGATTCGCCCGCTCTGGCAGGATATCTTCATACAGGATCAGGAAAAAACAGGAAATTGGGTTTTTTGGCAGATGTTTTTACAAAAAAATTAAAAATTCAGCGAAAATTTTGCGAAATTTTTTTGAAATAGTTGTCCTCAAAAAAAAAAATCTTAGTCCAAGTCTTTAAGAATTGTAACTCTTAGACTTGTGTAAAATTTAGTGAAGATCGCTTTAGTAGTTCTTGAGAAATCTTGTCAACCCACTTCAAAAACACATTTTCATGAAAAACACGTTTCAAGATGGCGGACTTCACCCAGCTAGCTTCGAGTTCACAAGTTTTCAGGGCTCTATCTCCGAAACTATTGTTTGGATCATTTTGAAAATACATATAGACAATATTCCAGAGGTGTTATAGAATTTAATAAGACAATCAAAATATTCGATTTATTGAAACCCGAAATTATGTGCAAATTTCAAATAACCGATTTTTGTTTTATTTTCTGTTTATCTTTCATGAGATTTTGAGCAAAACTACCCTTTTTATGTCCCAAACTTATTTTAGTTTCTCAATGAAAACTAGAGCAATAAGAACAAATCTGTAAGAAGAAAAATCAAATTTTATATTTGGAAACAATGCAATACAACAAATGAATGATTACCGCAGATATGTCCGTTTATGTTTTACCACATATGTTTCTAAACCAAGTGATCGATGTGCAAAATTGCAATTCCAATACTGTGATTCTGATATTATAAAACACACACATGTTGAAGAACAATTTATATATGGTTATACCTGTGGCATATTGTTATCATTGTTGTTGCTGTCCATGCAACATACTTCCAGGAATTTTTTCAACTCAATGCATCACAGATATTTCCACTTGAATACCTGCTTACATACTAACTCATATACATACATATGTGTACTGTGTATGTATACGGAAAGATATGCTGCAAGCAGTGGAACTCTTTGCAGATGAGCTCTTTCGTCAGACATCGCAGTAAAGTGGCTGGTGAGTTGAAAGAAAATACATATATAATAATTAAGATAAGAAGATGGGTTCTCATGGGTTGCCACTGTTTTCATATAATATTAAATGTTTTGGGTGTTATTTTCGTTATAAGAAAGTTGTTTTTGTTTACAACTTTTTGGACCGTTTTGAGATTGCTGCATTCATTATTGTGTAAGCAGGTTTCTTAGTTGGACACCAGTAAATAATAAAAGGCGAAAAAGCTCCGCAAAGATCCAATAAACCCTGAAAAGGCAATTGCAGAAAATATTGATAAAATCATGTAAATTGTAGAGCCCGTCATTTACGCGCTACTTCGTTTGCCGAGAAGTCTGGATACAGAAGGTTTATTAATTGGATCCACACGATTTAACATAAAGCAAACCTCATGGACCGAGGACCAAACTTGGTTTTATATAAATCAATTGTGACATTCATTGTGCGGCTTTTTGCGCCGTCCTGTTGGAACTACATATTATATAAGTCCATCTCATCCAAAACGGGCCAAAAATATTGGGTTATCATTGAGCGGTAGCGATCCCCGTTTACAGTAACGTGCCGGTCTTAATCATTATGGTGGAAGTACGGCCCAATGACACCGATGGGCCAATAAACCGTACCAAATTGTAATTTTTTCGGGATTCAATGGTGATTCATGGAGAACGTGTGTATTGTTCTCTGATCAATAACGTATTTTTTGCTTATTGTATCAGTTATTGTGTCAATTTGATCTTTTAAAGACACCCAACACTTGAAGACTGATTTGGGTCTTCCTCAATTGATGCGCCAGCGGCAGCAATACCTTACTGAAGAGATATGTCAAAAGAGTGCAAATAAATACGTCGTTTTCTGCCCCTATCGATCCACTTTTACAGCGACCCTATTTAAAACCCCGCTATAACCTACTCCCTTACGGCCTATCTCGTCACTTAGACCTGTACTGAGAGCTAATGGACCGTCTGAAGAAATTGATCGCATCCAGGAGCTTAGGTTGGGAGGCCTTCGACCCAAGTGACTACTAGCGAATAATTTTGCTTATGATAAATTCACATCAAGAATTTTGAAAATCAACTTTAAAGAATTATTGTCAAAATGCCAACAAGTTATAGCACAAAACCTATTTACTTATTTGTTTTTTTTTTTTTTTTTTAAGCTGTTTTATAGAAATCTTTCAACTTTTCATTACCATTTCGGTATTAAGGACATAGCTTTTTTAATGTTTTAATATCAGCGGAGTTTTTTTACTACCTAGCTTATTAAGTTTTTATAATATTCCATAAAAAAAACACAAATGTCGAAATTTGCATCATTTTTTTATTTTAATTTACGCTGTTTTTCGAAATATATTTGTATTAGTTTTCTTTGCTTCGCCAGCATTAACTAAAAACTAGAATTTACAATTCTCCCGAACACATGGCAGGGCTGTGGTTTTCAAACCATGTATTTATGTGTAAGACCAACTCCAAATAAATCCTGTTCTTGCAACACCTTCGCTACACAGGTACTGTTTAAAAGCCACACAAGCATACATACATACACGCTTGCATCTTCCGATACATATAGGAAGCTTGCAGCGAAGCAGGGATGTTAAAACGCGCTCAATAATCACAAAAACCCTTTCCCAATACGCACTCAGCTCAAAACTGGTATAAAAACGAGTTTGCAGCTGCGAGATACATTTTCAAGCGAGCATCTTTTAAGCCGAAATGCCGTCCATCCATTCGTAATTAAATAAAATGTGAGATAGAGCACGCTGAGCAAATAAGTAAGTCACTCGCCTTGCTTTTTTATAAGCTCGTTGCTGCGGTGAGCACTTTAAGCTCAGCCTGCTCTTTGACACCAAAACGGGCTTAATTCAGAGCGACAGCGGAGCACGGTAGCAAACCACAAACACACACATGCACACAATTGCGTTCAAAACGGCGGTGCGTATGTGTTAGTGAGTTTCGTCGTCAGCTGTGTGACTTAACTCACACCACAGCGCACACCAACACAACCGCAGCGCGTAGAAGCCACTCAATTGGCGGGCAAACAACTCAAAACTCCACGAAACGCGGCGTTATGCTGCCTGCCGCTTGTCGCCTATATGTGTACTTTTTCATACGTCTTTTTCGACGTGCCTTTCTATCAGCGTCCGCTGGTGCTCGCAATCTACTAAACAGTTTTAATTTTCTATTCGAAGTGTACGCTTTGTGCCGCGGTGCAACGGCGTAATTACATAAAAACAGCATACAGAAAGTGTGTTCAAACGAACAGACACATACGGTTGTTGGACCAAGTGTGTCTCAAGCCAATCAAACAACACAACAGGGGCACGCAAACAGACAGGCAGACAGGCCCCCCTCGGCGACGAACGACGCTTTGTATTGGAAGTGCAAGTGTGCGAATGTTTATAGTAAATCAACAGCGGCCATAATAAAGTTTCAATAATATTCAGTGAATATTTCATTCAATAATCTAAACAAAACGCTGTGCGTGTCACTACTTTGTGCCGACGAAGGAAATTCGCGAGGTTAAATCAAGAGTAACATAAAAAAATAGCGAATAAAGAAATTAAAAGTAAAGCCATGCAATTTATCGTGAAGTAAACAGTTTTGTGTTGTGTGACAATTTGAGCAAAAGCGAAAATGTTTTGCGATTTGTTTAGGGCAAATACATGATKATGATGAAACTCTGAATGAAAAGAGCTGTGTTTTTGGGCGCGTGGAACCAAACTGCTGATCGACACTGCCATAATAAGTATATAAAGCAACGAGCTGCGGTAACGTTAATGCGTCGTGCAAGCAAAATTGCGTGGAAAGTAAAGTAACAAAAATACAACAACAATAACACAAGCGTGTACTAAAAATTGCAACGAAAGTATTACCATTGCAAGCGCCTACTACAAAACTACTGCCTTTTTGTCGTGTAACATACCCACACGTACTTGCAACAACATTCCCGTGTCGTAACGGACAACATTTTATATATTCTCAAAACTTTGCGTTGTGTACATAAGCAATAAAGCGTCAAAATGTTTGATGTATTCGGCTCCGTCAAGGGGCTGCTGAAGATCGATCAAGTCTGCATCGATAACAATGTCTTCCGCATGCACTACAAGGCGACGGTGATCATGTTGATCGCCTTCTCGCTGCTTGTCACCTCGCGTCAATACATTGGTGATCCCATCGATTGTATTGTCGATGAAATTCCACTTGGCGTCATGGACACATATTGCTGGATTTACTCTACATTCACCGTACCGGAACGTTTGACCGGCGTTACCGGACGCGATGTTGTACAACCGGGCGTCGGTTCGCATATAGATGGCGAGGATGAGGTGAAATATCACAAATACTATCAGTGGGTATGTTTTGTGCTCTTCTTCCAGGCCATTATGTTCTATGTGCCACGCTATTTGTGGAAATCATGGGAAGGTGGTCGCCTCAAAATGCTCGTCATGGATTTGAATTGTCCCATTGTGAATGAGGAGTGTAAAAATGATCGTAAAAAGATATTGGTCGAATATTTCTCCAACAATTTGACACGTCACAATTTTTATGCATTCCGTTTCTTCGTTTGTGAAGCATTGAATTTCGTCAATGTTATTGGTCAAATATTCTTTGTGGACTTTTTTTTGGATGGTGAATTCTCTACATACGGCAGTGATGTGCTGAAATTCACCGAAATGGAACCGGATCAACGTGTCGATCCGATGGCGCGTGTCTTTCCGAAAGTCACCAAATGTACATTCCACAAATATGGTCCATCTGGTTCGGTGCAAAAGTTCGACGGTCTCTGTGTGTTGCCACTGAATATTGTCAATGAGAAAATCTATGTATTCCTGTGGTTCTGGTTCATCATTTTGAGCATACTGTCCGGCATTTCATTGGTTTATCGTATGGCTGTTATTATGGGACCGAAACTACGTCATTTGTTGTTGCGTGCCCGTTCCCGTTTGGCCGAAAGCGATGAGGTCGAAGCTGTGGCAAATAAATGTAATATCGGTGATTGGTTCCTGCTGTATCAGTTGGGCAAAAATATCGATCCATTGATCTATAAGGAGGTGATATCGGATTTGGCGCGTGAAATTGGCGAACATTCGAGCAGCAAAGAACAGTTCGCCGCTTAGTGGCCGCAAATGGGTATGTAGCAAGTAATTTTTTTTTTTTCATAAATTGGTAGTTTAAGAGATGGGTGGATTTTTAACCAAATTTTACTGTATATAATATCTTTCTATTTAGATATATTTCAAAATCAATTCTTATTTTTCCATTTATAGCAGTATATTCGTTAAAAGATAAATTTGCAATTTTTTAAACTTATTACTCATTAAAATAAAAAATTATTAAAATAGTATGTATTTATGCTATATCCCACTATATTATATGTGGTTTGATAATCGACGGCTTATCATCTCTTTAGAGTGCTTCAGTAGTCGGTGGTTTCTACTCGGTTAGATTAACGTCTCTTCGTATATGTTTAGGAACTCGCACATGTATTGCATTATCAAAACCAACCAAATAACAGTTACTAGCCGGTGTACATGATACAAGTGAATACTAATCTCTGAGTTGTAGGTTCAAGTCCCATCAGTAATAATTAATGACGATTTCTTCTCGACAATGTCGAGCTATTTTGTATTTCTGAAAGAAGCAAGCTTTATTTGAAAACTTCTCTGTCGTTTCTAGGTTAATAATAGTTTAGTATATATTGCTATAATATATATATATTAAGGGTTYAACCATATTGTCGGCATTTGGATATATTTTCGAATAGTATAATTTTGGGTGATATTTTTTTCTATAAAACAACAAAAAGTACTTTGATGTTTCTTTCTTTTAACGATTTAAGCTCACTTTGAATTTGTATGCATTTTTATTAATATTTTTGACCTAAAGTCTGTCATAAAAATTCTTGTTCTAATGAAAGCGTGGTCCTCATATGGTTATATACCATAATTGCCATGAGAAAATAACCTGGAAAATACTTTTTTACTTAACGTATAGATTTTATCAGGGTTCTGAAATATACAAATCGACAAATAAGACCATATCTGACTCAAAATATCATGTGTTGGTAATTTCATGAACAAACTATTTAAATATGGAATTTTAAAATATGATTTTTTAATTTTTT
>NW_017534963.1:2801579-2803469 GCF_001853355.1 Bactrocera latifrons
TTTATTATTATTTTTATTTATTTTTTCGTTTATTCGGCTAAACTTAACCAACAATTTCTGCTCTGCCTTGGAAGAGTTTTCATACAAATAATTTTTGCTTTTCTTTTCTTGCCTTTTGGGTTGCATTCATTATTTTCCTACAACTGCTATGCTGCAATTTCGTGGTAGCGCTTGTGCACTTTGGCCTCTCACGTCAGTGACGGCTGCACATACGTGTTTCCTGCGTTACCACCACCGGCTTGACATGAACGAATAGCGAACTCTTCAGCGGACAGCTGCTTATGCTTGTGTTGTTGCACGACCCCTTCTCAATGGTGTTTATGGCGAAACTTGCAAGCACTAATGCGCTGCAATAATCGCCGCCGCGCATGCGCATAATAGTGCTGACGTTTCTTCATAGAAATGATGGCTGGCTGCCTGTGTGTTGCCGCTGTTTTGGCGCAGTGAACCCTATCCAAAATTACCTACCGACTTACTCATGCGCTGCACCTTCTTGTACGCATAAAGCCAACTGGGTGTCTGTATGTGTGTGGTTGCAAATACCAGCAGCAGCTTGCTACGCGGCAGTAGTGATGGTTTGTTGCAACTGCAACTTTTAGTTTCAAACTACTGCTCCCGCTCTGCCCAAATTATAGTATACCAAGCAATTCGGCTTCATTGGCGGCACTTAAATATACAGAGCGACATTGTATATATATACATATGTGTGTGTGTGTTTATTTGTATATATGTGTGCGTGTACGTGCGCATGCATGCATTATACAGTATTTGCTATAGTCTTTTGTCTTCGCCATGCATTCGTTTGAGCAGTTAATTGAAGTGCTTCACTGATTCGATGGTTTGCTGGTTCGTTGTTTCGCCGGCGTCTTCTGCTTCTGCTTCTTCTTCGTACTCTTCATTCTTCTACCCTACACTGCTAAAATATTCTGTTTCCATGTGAAATTCGAGGTGCGCTCTGCTCTTCACCTTTATCCATGCACACCTATACTCAAATATATGTAAGAACATATACATAGGTATGTGTGCGCACATTAAAACTGGTTTTACAGGCTCGTTTAAATTTTTTAGCCATTCGCCGTTCATGGCACAAATCAGAAAAAAAAGCTGTGAGTGAAGCAATTTTTTGTAGCAACAAGTTCATGGCTTTAAGAAGTTCCAGTCCATAACTTTAGTGAGGCAGAAAGAGGTATGAAGACTGAAATAAATAATGCAAGTGGCAGTCAATAAAAAACCTGAACATTTTCTTATGCAAATTTTACCAGCTTTTATGTGGGCATAAAGATACCTTAAGACTGGGTATAAAGGGTTCGATACGTAAAAAATGCAAAAGCCACGCAGCAGACAGGTCTTAATTCGTTTGTTAAACATACATATATAATTACATATAGATAACTACTTTAAGGCAAGCCTGTCGGACTAGCAACAAACTAAACTTCTTGCTGCTTAAATTCTTCTTGAAAATATGTGCATATGCATGTATATACAAACTCTTCTAGTTATATATCAGGTTTTTGGTTAGTTTCGCTATCCAATGTACATACTTGCAGATATACGTTATGTATGGATATATAGTACATATATATTTACATATATGTATGTTTGTAAGCAGAATTCGTTGGATATCAAGTGTTCCGCTACCTGTATTGCGCAGGCCGGACAATTCGTCTTTAGAAGTGGCCAGCGTCGCAGCACCAAATTCTTCAACACCATTGACGCCTTATGGCCTTTACCTTTTTTGTAATTCTTGCATATATATTTCGTCTTTGCTGTTAAAATGTCATTTACATTTACATGTGAGGTTGTAGATAATTGTATTTAATTTTTGGAATTTTTTTTTAGATTATTTGCAGTTCTATTAAAAATATTTAAAACATTTTTTGCATTTTTTTT
>NW_017534963.1:2803708-2810590 GCF_001853355.1 Bactrocera latifrons
CATATTAATTTGATTTTTTAATTTTTGATTCGTTCTTCTTATTTGTTCCTTCTTTACTTTAATTTTATTTATTACTATTATTTAATAATACCTCTTTTACTTCAAACTCACATACCTACATACTTCATATGCCAGAGTCTTAGACAACAGATTCTTAAGTGGTTTTTGTCTAATTTTACTCCGTGTAGGCGTTTTGGGTTTTTTACACCATAAAATGCTGAAATTTGCTTTCCTCAACCGTTCAATGAACTGAGCTGTAGAATTCATATATTGAGGTGCGAATTTAGAAGATTGCTTTTGGATCTGCGGTCTTTAGATAAATTGCTAATGTTAAGTGCCGAATTCCTTAGCTTAAATGGGGTTTTACTGTGTCTACTAAATGATATTTTTTAAACAGACTAGCCGCATAATATTCTACTAATTCTTTTGTAAAAATAGTTTGTGGCTACAATACCGAGTCAGCCAATTCGTGTAGAATATGCTTAACTTACTAACGATAACTCATTTATGTGGCATGATGTAATTTCTTGTTATACCCTGAATCGGGTACATAAATTAAGTTTGAAAAAAGTGTGTAACACCAAAAAGGAAGGATGGGAACCGTATTAAAAATACATATAAATGATTAGCGCCACGACCAGAGCCGATTTAGCAGGTGTTCGTCGGCCGTTCTGTCTGTATGAGTTAGTCATGTCAAATTTAGAGATATCTATATGAAATATATTGAACACTTTCTTTTTTCTTTTCCTTTTCTCGCAAAAAGTTATCGAATCACTATAGCTTATAGCTGATCTAAACTGATTGATCTAAATCAAGATTTTGATTAAAAAACTTTTTTATTTGCAAAGGGTATTATGAGTGTAACTGCTATAACCGAAATTAACATTATTTCTTGTTTTCTTATCAAATTATGCGAAATTTGTGACACTTTGTGTTACTATTTAAATGTAGGCGGCTGTTCTTATACTACGCCTACAGCTCACACTCGAAATTAGAATATGCAAAAACCTTTGTCATAAATTAAAATTGTTATTAGTTATTTTTTGTAAGTGTATTGTGATTTTTACTTGCAAAATAAAACCTATTTTTAGGCCTCCGGATGACGTGTCACTTTTTAGTGAACTCATTTGAAGTAGAAATAATTCAAGCAAAAAATCATTTATACTTAAAGATAAGGTAAACTTGTTCCCCGAAAGGCAGCTTACGAATATTATTGCTAAAAATGGCACAACTTATGGTACATTAATATAATTTGTTTTTTGTGTTTGAGGTTTAAATCAACAAGATATTTTGTTCGAAAACCACATTTATACAAATAAACATATATAAGAATGTGAGTTAAAAATAAAATACAGCAATAAATTATATGTTTTATTTTATATCTACATTTACTCATGCATATTATATACAATATGTAAGTATCGTGTATAATGTGCTTGCTAAGTGTTGAGTTCGACCACTCGTTAGAATTCTTTGTTTTTGCCTCCTATTACCAATGCCAATACATACTAACTTCAATGTCTTTTAAATGCTTTTAAAATATTTAAATATATTATACATATATACATATTAATATTTACATACATATTGCCACCTAAAATGCAAAACAACGTATCGCCGAAATCGAAAAAAATTAAAATTTAGTTTTTTTATAGGTTACGATTATACAGATACAACCCATACATAACCACTATATAACCAATATATAACCACTTTATAACTAATACTCAAATTTCGTTTCAATATGCGTGGCTTTTATTATATCGTTTTTACAGCGCCTGTAAACTTATAAAAAGTGATGTTGCCTTATTCTGTAGTTTAGGTGATATATGTATGTATAGCATGTGTTCGCAAATAGTAACTCACACTTCAAAAATACTAAAAGAAACAAGCGGTGATAAGCTAAATTGTGTACACATACAACACTATGCTTTTAATCAGTATTTGACATTTGCAAATTTTTTGTTATTATTGTTTAAATTTTTTATTTTACATTTTATTGTTGCAGCCGTTAGCTATAACCGGCTGTACTGATAGCGCGTCGGTTGATGGTAATAACTTTTATATTTAAATATAGAGTGCCAAAATTTTATAAAACACCATTTTCTCCTCTGTAATATTACGCAAAATTTTTGATTTTAACCAAAATTTAAAGAAATTTGGCACAATTTTTTTTTTTTACTTAAAAACGTGAGATTTGTACGATTATGTCTTTTTTTACCTTACCGATTTCAAAGCTGAAAAAAATCATATCAAATAAATAAATATACCACATTAATGCTGATTTTTATAATTTATTCCATATAAATAATAATTTTTAGTAAATATTTTTTGAATTATTTATATTTCTCATTTTTCGCTCTTTACTCCTATTCCCTTAAGGGGTTAAAACATATTTTTTTTTTCAAAAATTTTTTTCTCATATAAAAAAATATTTTGATAGAATTTTTTATTGTTACAAGCATACACTATTAATAAAAAAAATTCTAAAATTTTTGGAAAAAAATATTTAGAACTTGGCCATTGCAATGCCATTTCCGATGACCCCAGGCAGAATAACTCCTTACAGGATCATCTAGAGTGAAAAAATACGTGTTTTAGTTGAAACCTTAACTCAAAACTTGGACGAAGGAAAAAAACTGAAAATTGGATTTTTGCCAGATATTTTTACAAAAAAATTAAAATTTCATTGAAGAAGTAAAGACTTTTTTTCAAATAATTGTAATCGAAAAGAATCCTTCGCGCAAGTTTTAATATTGTATCTCAAATATTTGTATAAAATTTCATGAAGATCGGTTGAGTAGTTCTCGAGAAATCTTGCCGACCGACTTCAAAAAGTTTCGAGAAAAACGGCTAGCTAGCCTCGGGTGCACAAGTTCTTCTCAAGCCTGTATCTCCAAACTATCACACGGATCAACTTGAAATTTTAGGCCACCTTTTGAAGCCACCGGTTGAATAAATTAAGATTTAGTACATCAGAATGCTATTTGGATTTACTTATTACTACTTGAGGCCAGAGATTCCTGTCACTTGAGTTTAGAAGAAACAAGAAATCAGTTAAATTCGAATACACAGAATAAAACTGATAAATGTTGACACAAATGCACTCACAAATTATGTGAATATATATGTCGCTGAATCACTGAACTTAAATGTTTGCATCTCCGCAACTTGCTCCACTATGCACCCAGTCCAATGAATCCATGAGGCTTCGAAAAATGCCGGTTTTGATAAGAGCATAAAGTGCAACTGCCTGCTGCAATTAACCTCTAAGCGAACCTTGTGTGAACCTTCTATTAGTCAACTAATATTTGTATGTATAAATAATATATGTATATACACTATACATACATACATACATATATAATTATATATTTACATTCATACATACATATGCATATTAGTGATGTAAAAATTGACTATTTATTTACTTTATCTTATCATCACTTAAATGGTTACTTGTAGCGCGTACTTTATGTTGTTGTTGCAGACATTATAAATATTAAAAGACTATAGCAACAACACCAAGCACATGTGCAGAAGAAAAAAAATCTAACTGGCGCGGAAAAAAGTAATTCGCTGAGATCATTTTATTGTCGTCATCGTTGTCGGCTTTGTGACATTTCCATTTCAATTTCAATTTCAATTACAAAACACTTGACAAAATTCCGTCCAAATGACTTGTGGTTCGGCGGCGTCGACAGCTAGTTTCAACCGCCAGTTGCTTGGTTGCGCATCTGTGGCAATCCATATATGTTTGTATATATATTTATTTATTCATTAAAGTGTAGTAGTATGTCGCCAAGCGCGTTGGTGGCTGCTTTCAACAAAACATAAATGTTGATTCTTATTCTCAAAACAACAAAAAAACAAAAAAAAAAAAAGAAATACAAATTGAGTGGTAATAGTTGTGGCGGCATAAATAACGACAAACAGTTTTTAGTTTCAATGTTGAAATTATTAACAATTTTACAATTTGTATATTTCCATTTGGTTTTTTTTTATTGTTGTAATTTTTTCGAACACAAAACTCATCTTGTGCGCCGTTTATCAGCTAAACAGCGTACACTTTTAATTACAAGCGCCGATTTCATTATCGAAAAGTGATGAGTGACTGCTTAGAAGGAGTGAGGGGTTTATGTGTGTTTTCTTTCAATTCTAATTTTTTATACCCTAAACAGCAACAGTAGTATTACTATGAGCAAAAAATAGTAACACTTTGTTCATAAATTTAAAATTCTTAATTGATTCTTCTAAATCTATATGGTCTACCCTCAAAGTAATCCCTCTTGGCCACAATACACTTGTGATAAATTTTTTTCCAGTTCTCGAAACAGTTGTTAAAGTCAATTTTCGCACTTAGTAATAACCAATAGGAATCGGAAAATGAAGAAATAATTAGAAAATAGCGGCATGGGGCGAGCTGAGTCAATTTAGCCACGTTTCGCTACCTGTCTGTATGTATGCGATTTGGTTCCTACGTTTTTGAAATATCACTGTATAACTTAGCTGTCATACAAACTGAACGATCGGAATCAAGTACTTGTATGGAAATGTTTTTTATTTGAGGAGATATCTTCAAGAAATTCGGAATTGATTAATGTCTAAAGCAATGGTTTAATTTCCGAAGAAATTGTTCCTTCGGCGCAATCGAACTTTATGTTTTCACTAGTTCTATTTTATTTATTTTTTAATATATATATTTTTGTTTCTATTTTGATAACATTTACTATTTATAGCACTGGTTCAGTCTGCGCACAGCATTTGTTAGGCTGAGCTTCTTATTTAGAGCAGTAGTCAAAGCAGTGAGAAATTTCCAGCATATTTTGTTATTTTCTATATTGCATGCGTGCTCTGCGTTGTATACCCTACATACCCTACTATATGTTCATATAAGTAAATTTAAGAGCTTCTTTGTATATTAATGCGTCCATATGTGCTGTGTTGTTTTCATTTTGCTGTTGATTGCATGAATCACACGCGCTAAGTGTAGATTAATTTATCGCAAGTGAATGCTTTTGCTCTTGTGTGAGTGTGTATGTGTCTACGAGTTTGTGCCAAATGTTGCGCTTGCGTGCCTTTCATTCATTATCAGAGAATTTAGCTCAATGAGCGTCATAGCGGTGGTGACATAAATATGTTGCACAATTCTATTTGTATTGTTATAGTTGTTGTTGTACAATTGTACGTTTATTTTGTTTGCTAAATATTGGTTAATTAGAGACAGCGCGGAAATTAGGCACAAGCGCTCGTTCATAATTTACTATCTCAACATACTTACATATACTGGTATGGCATATTTATGTATAAACAAACATTTATGCTTAAGCAGTCACTTTGCCATAAACCAAATCTCCACATGCGTACCTATAATCTGTCAGTAACTTCCGCTTTATGAATGAACTGCAGCAACGGCGAAGCAATACATTTAATGTAGCGAAAAGTATGAATGGAAACCCCAAAAAGCTCGCACATTTCTGTTGATAAGTGCAAAAATGCACATATACATGTATACATATGCATCGTGCACTTGTATGCACTAGCCCTCATTGCAGTTTAAAAGCAAAACAAGCGGAAAATTAATAAGAGCGTAAGTGACAAATGTGTCACACCATAAAGCGCGCTGCCACATTGATCGCAGCCGTCGTCTCCGTTTTTAATTTATTCAATTAAATTGTTACTCATACGACATGTCAGCCAGCAGCTACGATTACACGGAAGCGTAGGTAATTAGCAGGGCATACGTAAATAAGAAATACTTAAGTGCTTTGAAAAAAAAGTAATCTCAACTGTAGCTAGCATAAACTTTTGAAAGTGAAATTGATTTCCACCAAACAGAGGACCTGGATTCTACACATCTACCAATTGTGAAAAAAATTAGCATTATGGATTAAATACCAATTAAAAATTCGGCTGGTATTCCTTCTACATAAAATTTATTTCAGTTTTTATTAAATACCGTGCTACTTCTGCAAATATACTAATGTATAGGTGTATAGCCTATGGACTTAATGAAAACTTTTCATAAAAATTCAGCTTTATCAGGACAAGTCGAACAAGAACGCTTTTCATTCCTAAAATTGAAAACATTCAATAGGACTCGCGAGAGAACGGTTACCACGACGATATCATTTACTCGACGAATTTGATTACATTTTCGGGGTGCTTTTTTGTCACGATATATACACATATGTATATACATATGTATATTGTGCATAGTATAAATTTATATAAAAAAAACTGGTTGCCCCACAGGTTGTTACACACATTAAGCACATTTTTATTTGCTTTCTATTTTGCAGCTGATTTTGTGGCGCCACATAAGCGAATTATAGTATGCTACACAAAAATAAAATAATCTCGAAGAATATGCTTATTGGGTAGATGAGCATTGAGCATTTTCGATAATTTTGTATTGCGCTCACAATAGGTCAAGCACAACGACAAACTGTGAAAATTTGACTTCAAATAATTAAATATGCAAGTAGTAGCAATTTACTGATTGCCATTAAAAGTATAAGTAAAGGAAAAAGCAACAATTGCGTCAGCCAACATTAAAAAATATTTTGTTGGTTGACAAAATAACTGGAAATTTAGTATAAAAAATAATTGGCGTTCTTGAATGGCTTAGCAGCAGCCTCGTTTAAGTTTGTTAAAGAAGTATTATTATACAAACTCTTTTATTTAAGAAATCAAACAATTTTGTGGAAAATAGTGTTATTTCATTAAATATATTTCAACTAAAAATTAAATAAGAGATTTATATTAAATAGCGAGAATCTAGTCACAGGTTTTAGGTACAGCTTTTGCGGATAGGCCCTGCAATAGTTTAGGATACAGCTTTCCTGGATAGGCACTGCAATGGTTTAGGATACAGCGTTT
>NW_017534964.1:0-105845 GCF_001853355.1 Bactrocera latifrons
ATAAAAAATTAATTCACAAACAAAGCACGAGCGTAATATAAACGCAGAACAAACCGTTATACCGTTTTAACAAACTCAATAAGCAAAGAGCGAAAAGCAACCGGTTACGATGACAGTTCGACGGTGAATGAACGTGTGTTTTAGAATTCATTTTTAACAGAAAATCTAAAACGAAACACTCCACGTGAATACAAAATTGCAACTGAAGTATTCTACGCATTACATGCAATACAAATGAGAGTCTTATTCTACAATTAGGGGATTCCACAAATTCAGAATTAGCTGAGAACTGCGTAAGCTACACTCAAATACTTTAACGTCGTTTGTTCATATTATAGAGCCGTTTGGGTTTGTTCACATTATAGAGTAGTCAATGCATAAAAATGTTTGTTCACATTATGGGGTGTTCGAACTATAGAGTGTTCACATTAGCGAGCGTGCGCTGTATTATCTGAAAAAACAACAAAATATAATACACTTGTTTTCACATACTTACTTAACAATTTATATTTGCTGCTTCTGATGATATTGCTGCTGCTGCTATTTCCAATTCAGTTCTGATTTCCAATGCTATAAAAATAAATAAAGTAATTATTTGCAAAATATCGTTAAGTTACACAAAATTCATTCACTTACCTTCTTGTTGAACGAGCACGAATGACATGCGTCTTTCAATCCGCCAACGCAGAAAGGTGTACTACGCGAAAGTACTTTAGTCACCCCGGGTATTCGCTCGACCAGGGTTATTTTTTTAAAGTACTTCAGTCATCCCGACATGATATTATATAAATTTTATAATACTATATTATCATAGGGTTTTAATTATATGTGTTTATTAAATATAAATCACATATTATACATATACATATGATATGTAAAATGTATAATATGTGGAAAAAGTTTTCACAACTCAATTATGACTTAAAAAATGTTAGAAAGTATTTTTTATTATAATTAATGTAGAAAAAAGAATCACGCAAAAAAACAAACGAAGAAAAATCGTTAAGAATCCTGCATATTTGGTGTTTAAGATGTGGCAACGCTCGTTTTCCTCATAATTGTAAATAATTTAACCTCTGCAAAGCCGAGTTTGCTAAGTGATTTTTAAATTAAGAAATTTAGGTGAAATATTACAAAATAAAATTAAAATATGAACTTCTTTCAATGTTTAGAGTGTATATTTAAATATACAGAGTGAAAAACGGGAATAAATTTAATGGAAGTTAGAGAAATACCTTGTGTTATTAGTGCATATTTTTGAACTTTTAATCGTGAAAATTTAAAAAAATAAAAGTAATTTTTATATTATTTTTGGATATTCCTCCTCTGGAGAAGCTCCTCTATCCGTACATACCCCATTTCCACGGAAATTCGGTTTTCTTACCCCTCCGCCAAAGTAACCGGAATCGTGCCAAAACGTCAACCATTTCATCAGAATTTATTATATTACGGATATGAGGTTCAAACCATGGTTTAAGAAGGCTTGTCCATTTAATTTCATTAATATATCAAACATTTTTAGCAACCTGAACGGTTTAATGTCAGATGAAAAGATGTAAATCATTATATGCGGTACATATGCATGTATGTTGGGTTTAGAGAAATGGTATACTGCTCAGATATACACACTTGAGGACATATTTTGAAGAAATTTTATAAATACATATGTACAACGTGAGTTCCAAAGTAAACAGGACTTTAAAAAAAAAACAGAACAAATGGTTTTTTCGACAAAATCAATTTATTTTATTCAAAATAGTCTCCTTCTGCTTCAATACAGTGGTCCAAAAGCATGTCGAACGAGTGTTTTAGGTCGTTGCCAGTTATGGCCGCCAATATGCCAGTGTAAGCCTTTTGAATGCATGACATATGCGTTTTTTTGAAAAGGAGGAACTTGCACGGTGCCATATCAGGTGAATACAGGCAATGGTTAATGGTTAAAATGTGATTTTTGCTGGAATAATCGGTCACAAGCGTCGATCCATGAGGGAATTTTTGGTCGTCAGTAAATTTGTGTGGAACAAACCGTTCACACACACATACCTTTCGCAAGCCCAAACGTTCGGTTAAATTGTGATAAATTGATGTTGGAGACATTCAATTCCATTTTCATAAATTTCAAAGATGATTTCGATGAATTCACGCACCGTTTCGATGGAATGTCCGGTGATCACGGTTTTTGATAGACCCACATATGATCGTCATTTAAGTGCTCACGACCACTTTGAAAACGTTGAAATCACTCTTGCACTTTGCTACGGGATAGGCAATCATCACCATTAACTTTTTTCATCAATTAAAACGTTTCGGTAAAAGTTTTACCAATTTTTAAACAAAATTTAATGTTGGCCCTTTGTTCGAAGCTCATTTTCGCACCGATAACAAAAATATACTGACACTTAAAACGCAACAACTTCACTTCGATGAAATGTCTTGAAATTCAGACAGATTCTAAAGCACCAGTTGACATATAGATGGCGCCAAAAGAAGCGCTAGATTCAAAAAGTCCTCTTTACTTTGGAATGCCCCTTGTGTTGAATTCACACATTGAGCGACATATTCGGCATGAAAAGTGTTAGAATAACGGCATTTGTTATAGGTAGTATATGGAAGTTGAGGGTTTATCTATTTTTGCCAATGTCACATACTATTAACATAACACATACTAATAAAATGCTCTCCGGGATTCATTAAGCTACCTCGCTTACGGGGCCGATTATATTTATTTTAGTCACAAGGGTATACTGTTATTAGTAAATACGCTCTCTCATTTTCATTGAGATAACTCGATTCCCGATTCCACACAGATATACATATATTATCAGAAAAAATTCGCTTCTTGATTTGTATACTGGAAAGTGAATGAATCAGATGGAATTTAGTAGTGTTCACAATGTGACAAAGGAATATTAGAAAAAATGTTGTATATAGAATTTGTTCGAGTAGGTCTCGAGATATGCGTTTTTACTCCAAAGTTGGTGTTGCCATGTGTAATTTTGACACTGGCTCCTATAAAGCCTTTTTGTGCCCTTCCATCCAGGTAAGAACATTTGCCTTGAGCAACTATAGGTTATATAGCTTAAAAGGTTTGAAAGATATAAACATTAAACATTTTAAGAGGCTTGTTACCGCCTACTTTTTAAAAATTTTCGGATTTCATTAATGTGATTCGTTGGGCTAAATTTTAGTTCTGTATGTTAATTTACGGATTAGTTATAGCACTTTATATGTTTTCGATTAATAGCGTGGCAATGTTCCGATTGCGTTAGAAGGTTAGCCTGGGGTGCAATCTTACGCCTTACGTAGGCGTTTACTGCTTTCATAAGAATATTCGCAGTCGTTTGTATATATTTTCAGGGGTATGTGCTTATTTTTTAGCAGGGTGGCTGTCACTGTTTTCTCCGTAGCAAGCTGGAGGTTGTGTGTTGCCGTCTGTACCATAAGATACGGACCCATTCGTCTGGTATTTCGAGTTTTATTATAGCGCCATAGCTGATGTTCCACAAGTCTGTACATAGAATGAATCCTTGTGCTGCTAATGACGTGACCGCTATCTGTCCTGATCCTTTTCAAGTTTGCTACAGCAGTTTTCTGTAGTAGTAAGGTAGCTCCGCTCCATAGATCTGAGGTGGTCTGGGATTTTAAAGCTGTTTTCGTCAGCGTCGATCATATTCACCCATCTAGCGCTGTTGAAGGCGCTTCGGACATCTAAAGTCGGCAGTAACTATGTTCTTTTGTATTTATATCATCTACGCGCGGCTTTTATGCTTTCATTGACGCATTTTATAGCTCCTACATTTGATCTGCCGGGTCTAAAGCCATGTTGTCTTCGATAGTAAACTGGGGATATGTTCGGGACCACTAGTCCCTTTTTCGCGTGTGGCGAAGAGTGCGTCTACGATCTGATCCATTTTTGCAGCGGTTAAGTCGGCAGCTTTGCCCCAGAGGTTTTTGATAATATCCTCGCGTAGTTAATTCCATTTTTTTTGCTTTCATCGATGGCGTGCCTCAGCTTCTTTTTTACTGCTTTGTATTGATCGGCTTCTGGGGATGCGGTTCCTCTGCGCCTGGATCTCGTGTAGGATCTGCGAACACGGAGGCATGTGCGTCTGAGTTGGGTGATATTTCCAGTCCACCAGTAAACTGCTGATTTATGTTTGCTGTGGGAGGCCTTGGACATCGATTTTTGACAGACTCTTGTTATACTAAGCGTTGTGTCCTCGACAATTTTTCTTGCAGTTATGGAGGAGCTGATTGATGGGTACTGGTTTCTATTAAGGGTATTAAGTGTTTACTTTCGAAATATTCCACTTTCATGTTCCAGTATTTATTCCGGTTCCATTTATTCGCAAGGCCTTTCCATTTCTTTGTTGAGCTTGCCATGCGTCCTGATGATAGGGTAATGTCTGGTGTGGTCTTATTTCAACCCAGTCTTCTAAGCTGCGCAGCCATTTCTAGAATGCTCTTTCCTCTCAAGTCCGTAGGTCTCCGGCGATAATTCGTTGACCTTCTATAGACCAGGTTGTATCCTCAATATTGTCAAGCTTTTCTTGGAATTCTTGTATGCTGTTGCTTGGCATCAAGTAGCAGCCAATTATTGTGAAATCGTGGCATCTGGCCCAGATCAATTTGTTGTTGAAGGCGTTACTTCCTGGTTGTAGCCATATAGGTGCGGTGGAGCTACTATCTTCTAGTCAGATACCTCTCTCCTTCGTTCTATATTGATCGCTTATGATGATTAGCTCGTGTCTCTTCTGCATCCCCATTTGCGAGAGTAGTGCATCAGCTTATTGCTAAGTCTTCGACGGGGTCCTGTAGCGCTTCTTTTATAGCCCCTGCTACTCCCTCTTTTATTAAAACTGAGTCGATGTCTCTAATTTGCCTTTGTTTTAAGATCCGTTCTTTCATTTCCGTGTGTCGTCCTTGCTTTTTTAGGCAAACATTTTTGTCATTGGCCGTCGTTTTCATTTTGTGGTCGCACTGTTTCTCGAGGCTCCTCAATTCTAGTCGGGCGCCGCTTCGAGGTTATTAACTCGGGGGCCGTGGTGTGTCTGGCTAGATGACCCGCCTTTTCTCATTTGCTGTAATGAGCCAGTTTCTGCGGTAGCTTTTGATGATGAAGAGTTCATCTAGATGTTCCGTCTCGTTCTTAACGTCCCCTTGCACTTTCCTAGGGATTCTTTTTCAGCTCACCTCATTTCGGTAATGTATCGGCGAGTTTTGAGTTTTGAAGTCCTTCTTTAGTGGCAGCTGGGTGTTTTCACTTCTCCTTGTGGTGCTTGTATGGCCGAAGTTTCGCTTGAGACTGTCTTTTCTCCAGTTTTATTTGGTTCTTTTGGAGTGGCGGTGAGTACGGGGGATCTAAGTTTCCTACTGTTTTTAAGGAAGACCGACCCATATTCTTCGTCTTGGCCATCTTCGTCTTGGCCATCTTTGTTTTGTGTTCTTTCTGTTCAGTTTTGGTTGTGGACGATTCCTTAAAGGCGGGAGCTTTTCGCACCTTTGCGGGAGGTTCAGTGGGCGCGTGAGTCGTAGTGAGCCAAGCCCTCCTCTCTTGCAGTTCTTGGCCGGGGGTTTCGTATTCGCAGCTAACTTACTTAGCGTTGGGTGTCCACTATCCGACAGCCTTGACCCCGGTAGTAGCCTGAGCTCAGCCTTGCCATTCCAGTACAGTTGCGGCAAAGGGATGTAATACGCAAGGCTTTTTCAAGTTTTATTGTAATTTATCTTATAGTTTGTGATATATGTGTAAAAAACGTTATAAAAGATGGACTCACGGTGAATTCAAAGGCTGTCCTAGAGTAAATTCACGTCAGGTTAGTTGAATAAGCGCTGAAAGCCAAAACAATTGCAAAGACTGGTAGGAAGTATTGTAGAAGTCATTGGAAGAGATTGTTTCTTTATTGTTTCAGCTTGATTAATCACCGTTCAGCGTTTTATCTATTTATCACAGGAGTGCAAGGTAAAATATCTTAAAGGCTTGAGAACAGAACATCAAACAAAATATTATCTTATTTAAATTTTTGCTGTCTGGTGCAAGAAATGGATTCTTTTTCGGGTGGTATTCAATATGCAATAGCTGTGTCAAATTTTTTGAGATGTTGTCATATGGCCATTTTTCCAACCCTCAAATTAGTTGGAGCCAAATAATATTATTATGCACCGCAATTTTTTTTCTTGACATTGAAAGTAAAAAGTCTTTCTTTTATTTCAAATGTGCACGCATGATTTCTTCAATGATAATTTATTGGATAAATATTAAAATTATGTCCATTCGCATTATTTATGTGCTTAAATGATATGAATAGTTTGCAAAAGAACAATAAAAGCGCAAATTTTACGAGACGTTGATGACAAAAGAATTATTCTTCGCACGAGCTGACCCTTCTCTGAATAATTCCCTTGGAAGTGACATCAAATAGCCTCTGAATATTTACATACGTATGTTGTTTAGAAACTTTTTTATTCTCCGAGTTACATTTTTAATTTATGCAGTTAATTTTTCATTTGAAAATTTTAGCTTAAGTTGAAGCGTTGTCGGACGAAAAGAAGAGCCGGCCGTATTTTTTTACATATACATATGTCAGTAATATATAAATACTTTACCCTATCGCTTAAATATTATTTCAAAAGATGTTTTAAGCTCTTTAAGATAGTTTTTGAAAGTGTCAGGCTCGAATAAGCAGCAAGCGTTAATGTATGATTTATGAAGGTATTTTTCGGCCAATGAGCAATAAGGCAATTAGGAACTTACGTTATACTTCATTGTAACAGTCTTCAGCTGTCTCTCTATTGTTTATAAATGGCTCCAACGATCAAGCACTGCTCTGATAATGAATTCGTCGTAAAAGTCTGTAGATTTTATTCAATTGACGGAGGGTGAAACGGAATTGAAAACAATCGTTTTTGAAGACCTCGAGACTTCGTACTATCAAAATGATTTCGAAATGTGGAAGAACCGTTTCTCAAGATGGGGACTATGTCGAAGACTGAAGTCATATTTTCATTCAAAATAAGTTTTCTTATTGTCAGCTAAAAGATTTTTGGGATTGAAATCAGGTCTTAAGTGAACAAAAGTAGTTTCGGCACTTTCGAATTTAATACCCTATATATATTTGACGCTTAGGAAATATCTTCATCTAATCAGAACCTTAATTGAGCAAAAAGAAAAAAGTCAGTTTATAACAACTGCAAAAAATGCCCTTTGACTTTATTTTATATTTTTTAGCACTGGTATATATTTATAGTTTTAATAAAAATTTCAATTTTATGGAATCTTTCTATATAGACTATGCTTCTAATTGTCTACCTTCTAGCTCTTTAAGTAACTCCTCATTTAGTAGCTAGTAATATCGGGGTACCTACCAGATTTAAGGTTCAGAATCTATGACTTAAGCAGTGATCCTAATAGAATTCATCAAGTTATTTCATTTCAAGGTGGAGCTTCGTCGAGATATATTCCATTAATGTTTCAAAAAGACACATAATCTTATCCCGACAGCGCTTACACAATCCTATAAACTCCCTTAAAATAATAACATCGTAATGCTTACGACCTAGTAAGATATGTATTTTGCGGGCGGAAGCTTTTTCGTTGGAGTATTATTTGTATTGGATCGAAAAGCTATCATCAAAAATTTAATTTCTGCGCTTATCGATAAACGTTACATTTAAACGTAAGAGGTTCAAGAGAGAAAACGGTACGCTATAGGTTAAAGTCCCTCTTAAATTGCATCAAAAATAGCTAGAATTTCAGCACTTAAACTAGAAATTACTTCGTTGTTCATTCCGTCTTCTTAAACTTTCATTTAATTTTCCATGCATTTTTAATTATTTCTCTTTCAAAATCTTCCTTCCTTATAACAGCGACAGGAGGCTAATGCTGAGTAGTAGTTGCATTTGTTGTACAAATGTACGGTGATCACTATAAATGAAAACATCTATATATGTATGTATCCCTCTATTCCTTTTACTTTTGCCATTTACCTAACTTTCGCAAAAAATTTATCCGCTACGGGTTTTTCGTAGACCGTCTTCATTTCGTACTTTATGCATTTGACTTCATGAGAATGGCTTTTTCATCAAAAGTCCGGAACTAGACCTCAGTGTCACAGTTGGGGTTGGAGCGTTGCAGCGTAGGACGGAAGGAAATACGTGTAGAGCAGGAGAATGTAGCAGCCACCAACCTGCTTAGGAGAGTAGGGGAAGTAAAAGTAAAGGGAAGAAAATACGGGAAAAATCTCAGCAAATTGGTGAACAATGCCGCTGTAGCGGGTGTGCGGCTTCTGCTGGCGTTGATTTACATTGTAGATTAGTGCGTACAAAGGTTAATGGGAGCTTAAAACGGTAGAATTTTTTTTCACCATTGCATTTGCCAACCACTGCACTAAATGCGATTTAAATTAGAATTTGAAATCAGTTAGGTGCAGAGATGGTGATGGGAATCCACAACACATATATACATATATATATGTATATCCATGAAAAATTCCGAGCACTTACGAGCATGCGATTTATAATTTGTTATTGTTTACGCAATTAAAAGTGAGCAAAATTTCATATGAGTAACAGGCAGACGCTACTTTAAGGATTAGGTGTCGATAAGTGCCGTTAGAGGAACTATGTCAGCTAAAAACAATTTTGAACTCACAGACACTTATGACTAAAATCATAGAGCAAGCAAGGTTGCCAAGGCTGTGGATTCCATATAACCGAAATGTATCCGAACTTTTATTTCAGGTTTAAAATTCAAATTTGGGTAACATTTTGTATGGTTACAACAGCAGCAACACTATCAGAAACTTATTTCAACTTTGAATCATTTTAGTTCGCCTTTTCCTTATAGCTTTCTCTTTTTTTTACTATTGAGTTGTTTTTTATGGTTTATGGGCTGGGAAAACTCTCAGTTATGGCCGACTCCAGAAAATGAAAGTGCAAGGTAATGTTTTTACAAAATTACAGCAAATATAACGAAGTTTTGGAGCCGAAAATCTGCTAAGCGGGAAAGAATTTTTATTACTCATAACCCTTTCCAATTTTAGAGATATGAAGAACTAAGTAAAATTAAACGAAATTTTACTTCAAAACTCATGTGCCGGTACCTTCGGTGTTATTGAAATTGTTGCAGGTAATCTTACTGAATTCTTTGTCGTAGATGCGCACATATTTTAGCAGAGTTTTGGGATCATTCTATTGTATCACTATATTTAACATAACTTCAATGTAAGATATTTGCTAAATTTTAAAACAGCTGTAAAGTCGAAAGCACGAAGTTAAGTTTGCTATTTCTGTTACAGTTATCGTTTTCGGAAAGCCGGTATTCATGTTTTTATAATAGGTTTACCGGTATATTGTGAAGACATACTTGTATATATAGCAGAGATCATGACTCTTTTCGGATCAAAGAGGTAAGTCCCGAGAGTCCTTCTTACAGTTTTTCGAAGTGCATGTGTTCTAGTTGCGGAAAAAATTCGCTGACCTTAGTTGGAGAAGGCTTCAAGTTATGTAAATCTATTTGCATGTGGGAAAGTATAGTATTAATTTTCAAAAAGTACGATATTATCTCGAAAAACTTTTGCAAATCGCTTAATTTTTTGCAAACCTCTATTTTTAAAGAAACATAATATATATATATAATCGGGAAATATGAGAAGAGAATATTGGATTTTATCCGTACATTTAATCCAAAAATGTATTTACAGTTCCATATTCCTTTATCAAAAGGATCAAGTTTCTTCTTCTTCTTTATTGGCGTAGACACCGCTAAGGCGATTATAGCCGAGTTAACAACAGATGGCTGATTGTAATTTTCATTGGAGGTTTATTTTTTTCGTGGCGGGTCCCAAACCCAGCGCACCACCCTATGCAGGAAATGTTTCGCCTTCTCACTTTAGCTCGCTTTCAAGTGGATATTTTTAGGCTACCCATAAGTAAAAGAATTGTTTCTGGCCACTTCCAAGTGAATGGCAATCAGAGGCCTTTCCTCACTTGCGTGAACTTCTACACATGACCCATCCATCGAACAAATTTATGTATATTATTTAGGGCTTTGAAATGAGAGCTTTGAAATAAGAGTCACTGAAGTCGATGAAAATTTCCAAGAATAATTTTAAAAGCACTAATAGGATCCCAGTTCCATTATTTGATTCTATGAAATTCCAAATGCAGACGAATTTAAGCTGATGAAGCACAAATAACCATTAGTTCAAAGAGACACAAGGCTTGAACTTAGCTGGCCAGTTGACTTTTGGATGCCAGCTAGTACGTGCAGAATATACTGGAGAGAGAATGATATTTTTAGTTTTGTTATAAAGACTAGTGGGCGTAACAAAAGTTCTTTAGACGTTAAAAAAAGAATCGGTGTCTTTCCAATTCAAGTGACACTTAGTTATTGCCTTCGAAAGAAAACAAAATTAACTCAAAAATGTCCTAAGTAAAATGAATTAAGGACGAACCAAGTACTAGCGAAGCCAAGCATTAGAGTGAAATATTTCGGTGCGTATATATATTTCCCACTGTTATCCTGATTGTTACTTAGGTGCAATGGTGTATACAGCATAATGTCAACCAAGGGGGCACAAATCATTTTATTTTATGGATAGATCTCTACTGAGGTATTGATCAAATTCATATATATTCATCTTGTAGTTTTGAATTTAACTAAAATAACTTAATTGCAAAATATTTACTTAATTTTATGAATAACATATGTAATGAACTTTTATAAGGGTTAAAAATAATGGTTAAAGTGAAAGTAGGTGTGGTTTTTATCCGATTTGTATTATTTTTGTTTGTAATACCAAGATATGTCAATTTTTACTCAAGCTATCGCTCATATGAACAGATGTACAGTAAAGTAAACTGCAGTGCGTCTCTTGGTCCAGCATTTTAGAGACCGTGATTGGTTTTAAGCATTATAAACAACACAACGTAAACAGAACTATTATACTTTGTTGCAACATGTTATGAGAGTACAAAATAGCTTCAATGCGCAAAAGAAGTTTTAACATATTGATTTATTACGCTTTTGTAGGCGAGCAAGGTACTGTCAATTCTGCCATTGCTTACTAAACAAAGTCATCATTCGATATTCCGAATAAAACTTTGATAATATGTTTACGAAAATATATGGAAAAAAGTGTTCGAACAAAGAAATCCATTAAGAAACTCAATAAATTTTCCATAAGCGCTGACGTCGGTCACAACAACGACGTCATCGGATTTCGTGAAAGCAGCGAAAGACATAAAAGCAAAAAAAATCCGTAGGAAAACTTTGGCTCTCTTTTGCAGTTAACTTTTAACGTTCATTATTATTGCCTTTTGTTTTCGAAACTTCATTAAATCACTCAACAAATGCAGTGCAACACTTTTTGGCGGTCCACACATATTTACGCACAATACATAGCGTAGGTGTATGTGAATATACGAGGCCAATCCGATAAGTACTCAGCCTGTACACCAAGTGAAATTTACTATCGTTTAATTCTCGTAAGTGATTGACGTAATTGACTGAGTGTGGAAAAGAGCCTGTCCGTGGTTTTAGAATTGCAGAATAACGTAATCGTCAGTTTTTTTCGCAGTCTTCGACCTTGTTTAAGCACAATCCGAAGGAATATTTTTGTCTTATCAAGACCGTCGGAAAAGATGAATTTACTGGTATATAGCAGAAATGAAACAGCCAAAACAGTGAGTTTCACACCACGTATCTTCTACAAGGAGGCAAAGACGGTCTTGAGAAAGGGGAGCCATATGTTTTCTGGGGCTCACAAAGGGTGATTTATATTGACTAGCAAAGGCAAAACAGTCAACGTCTTTCACCAAAACAGTGTTTTGGGTCACAACTCCGCCGTCGCCACCCTAAAGATGACCGAATTATATAGAATCTATCCATTGTATTCCTCAGTTTAATCAAGTGACTCTTGTTTTGTCTTCATTGTTGAACAAGTTATTTGACGGGTAGAAATGAATCGAATGAGGATGTTAGTGGCACCAAGCGGTTCTAATCTGCCGACTTAGGGAGAAAGGATTTTTTAGGCGAGTTAACTAAGTTGTTGGGTCAAATGCAAATCGAGCTTAAAATACGCTATTTTGATAAATAAATCGAAAATTTTCCAAAATTTTAATTTGTGCGTTCCAGGTTAAGCACTTATCCGACCGGCTTCACACGCTTATATGTGTGCAAACGGTAAATAAAATATCACTGGTGCTGGTAACGAGGGCGATGCTGAAAAGAGTAAAAATTTGTTTTCACATGAACCCACCACACCCTTCCCAACCTTGGCCCTTCCCGCGCTTTTTTCGGGTGTTAGCAAACAATTTTGTGTGGAAAAACTAAACAGGTGAATAACCAGGCGCCATATCAACACCACAGCTTATTTGCGCAGGTGAAAATGTATTTGTATAGGTTCATGTAGTATCCCCAGTCACCGGGCATTGAAAGTTATGTTTGACAGCACGTCGCCGATCTTGGTCGCACGCAATGCTGTGTGCAGCGGTTAGGTGTACCACGGCGTATACGTGTCATCTGGGCTTAAAAATGAATTATTAAGTCAGCACATACAAATCCATACTTGTTCTATGATTACATATGTGTACATGTGCAGGTGTAGTACATATTTGACGCAGGTATCCTTGGGAGGCTGAGTGTATGTGCAGACATGGGTGTGTTTGTGTCGGTACGGTATTAATTACAGTTTACTGAAATCAAAAACAACATTGTTGACAAAATACACAACACTAAAAAACAGCTGTGGCTACTGCGGCACTACAAAATGCCCACGGTGCTGCCTCATTGAAAGTGTGGTGTCATAATTTCTGTCCGCCAATGTGTAAGCCGCACATTAGTGTAGTAAGTTGTTGCTGTTCCTTAGGTGTGTATGTTAATACTAAAAGCGTCATGTGTTGGGAATGTGCGGCGTTAGGAGGCATAAAACAGCAAACGGTGTCGGAATGATACACATGTCTCCAAGTATATTATCACATATTTATGCGCATTACGAGTACTTATGTCATTTGGCTATCCAATTACTTTGCCACACATATTAAAAATTACTTATAGAAATATACACGTGTGTAATGTTATAAGTATATATGTATATTCGCAGTTTCGTTTAGGAACAATCCATCCACTTTATGGAAGATTTTGTGGAAGGATTTTGGTTTGTTTTTTTTTGGGGTTATAATTACAACTCGCACAATAATTGAAGCTGAAAGACCATAAAATGCGGCGCACGTTTGGGAAGTGGGCCCAACGCAATCCCTATTTTAACCAGAAAGTTTCGTTCAGCGATGAAGCTCTCTTTTGGTGAAATTAGTTAGTAAACCAAATTGTCGCATTTAGAGTGATGATAAACCATAATTGAGTGCCGCTACAATCTGAAAAAGTCATTATTAGGTGTGCTCTATTGACGAAGGAAATCATTGGTTTAATGTTACAGTGAATGCGGATCGCTATCTTCGTCTTTATTGGCTTACTCGGTTTTAGCCGGGTTTACAACAGCGCGCAAGTCGTTCTTCCTTTTCGCTGTTTGCCGCCAATTGGAGGATTGGAGTGTAGCAATGTCTTTCTCCATCAGTGGAAGTCTTCCTCTTTCCCTGCTTCCCCCGGCGGATACTGCCTTGAATACTTTCAAAGCTGGAGTGTTTTCATCCATTCGGATGACATTACGTTGCCATCATAGTCGCTGTTTCTTCATTCGCTGAACTATGTCAATTGGCAAGAGTTATTCCGCATTGGATTTCGAGGTTGACATTGTTGCTGTTAATACTTATTCGAAGATAGACGAAATTATTCATGACTCGGAAGTTATGACTGTCAACAGCTTTTGATACTGCTAAACGTCAGTTTACACAGCCGTATTAGTTCATGGTGTCAAAATCTGCTTTGAATTCGATGAAGAAGTGATGCGCTTGGATTCTCTTTTCACGGATATTTTTCAAAATTTGGTGCATGGTGAATATTTGGCCAGAGTGTCAGTTGTCTTTTCGATTGGGTAAATGCGGAAGTTCGAAATATGGTGGGTAGTCAAGCTATTTACTACAAAAGATAACGAAATTTTATTCGAAAATTTATATTATGTGTTAATCGATAGTATGTAATAAAAAAAACGCAGCCATAATAATATGAAATAATATAAAAATTTATAATCGAATTTTTTCTCTCAAGATTTATGATTTTGAATTGAGTAAACGGGTCCGTAGGTAATTTGCCCTATTTTTTTGACAGATATTTTAGATAGATATTTTCATTCTACAATAGAACTTTTTTCACATATCTTGGAGTATATCGTGGAGTGTATGAACAAATTTTTTCGGAATTTTTTGATGACATGCGTTCTTTCACTAGCAGATACGATTTCTCTTGTTTGGATCATCGGAAACACAAAACCCAATTTACTCTTAAAAAGTGCGTGAATGGTTATCGTCTCTACTTGATTCATAAAAAAATGTTGATAAGTTAAATAGTAATTAATGTTTGTTTTTAATTTTACGTTTTTTTTAATACATACATTTTGTCATAACATTGTCAATAAATTATAAAAAATTATGAATCTGAAAATTGAGCAAATCGGTTGAGTTTTTACGACCGGAATCATGTCCGCCAATTTGAAAAGGTGTGTTTTGAGAAAAGCGTGTTTAAAGTGCCAGGTGTGCATTCCGAACGTCAAGCGGTATTGTTATTTGTGGCCTTTTTCGAAACCCCTACCCTGCTGACCCCAAAAGTGATAATAATAAGACACGTAAACTTTCCCACCATAGTTTACGCCAAACATAAGCCAACGAAAAAGGAAACGAAAATCTTCCCATAATAAATACCGAAAATTTGATAATACGTATGACCTGGAAGCCAGAATATTTTTGAATTCTTATAGAAATTGTTATTTAAAAAGCTTGAGAGGCTGAAGGTGGACTTCTTATAGATAGCTTTCTGGATTACTTTTTACGTTATGAACAACGGTTAGACAGACAATCTTATCGATTCTTTAGTTGTCGTACTCGCGGAAGTATAATAACTTAGTCCTAAAATTAATGGCCCCTTTAGGTTCCCAAGATTTTAATCTTCAACAAAATTCGAAATCATAATTTGTGTGAAAATATTAGACTTTACACGTATGTGTATGTATGTATATATAAAACAGTAGAACACAAGCAAGTGAAACAACTATAAATTATTGTGTAAATTCTCGATTTTCACACGTTAACACTCAGTAAAATTTACAGCGTAATTTTTCATTATTAATAGCTGCAACACAAATATTTACTCAAGTCCATGTTATTTATTTTGTTTTATAGACTTCATTAGCAGAGGCGCAATTTATTACATTTTGAAAGTGTTGCAATACACCTTTTCAACCGGCATCTCAGCTCTAAAGCACACCTGCTTCCTTCTGCACCAATACGAGAGAAGAGCCCTATGTAACGGTATTGGTGGTGTGCGTGCCCTGCAATTCCATACATATGCACCCGGGCCCTTGCTTTCATTTCTTATTACTTACCATCGCATTCGTGTGCAATTATGTTGATGTGCATTGCATCTGACTTGATGAGTATTTATGATTAAAGTTTACTCAACCATAGTCGTATTTATATGGGAGTGCGTACTTGAATATAGGAATATTTTTGTAAGGTTATGTGGTTATTTTACATACCCTCGCAACATTTTGTGACTTAGTATAATTTTTTAGTTCACCTAACAGTCGTTCCAAGTTCATATCGGATGGTATATATCAAATTGATGAGATAACTTGATATCGGTATGTCTGTATTAGAACTCTGAGGATTGACTTTAGGTGTAATTAGATTATTACAAATCCTATAAAATGTTAGTATACCAGTTTCTAATTTTATTATTCCTTCGTAGCATAAAAATTCGGATTTTGACATATTTTTTTGGCTAGTAAGGAAAGGACGTTATCTTTGAATACATCGAAACTATAATACCTTTCAGAGGTTCGTTTCTCATAGCTTACAGGATAACAAAAGATCCCTATCTAGATATCGATCGGTCAGTTCGTTTGTAGATCTGTGCACAATTTCAGCCGATATTTTCAAAATTGATAGTTCGCGTATGTACAGACAGACATGTGACATCTGATGGTGAGGTTTCATCCAATCGATCTCCAATTGCACCATCTGCGTGCCCTAACCCACTTTAAACCTAAATTTTATGTATAACAACTTAGTTGACAGATTGTAATCAGATATGTACCAAATCTGTGAAATGTCTCTAACAAAAATGGATGAACTTGGTCAATATTTTCTTTCCTTTTCAAATCTTACAGTTGATATTTAAGCAAATATTGATTTATTATTCATTACAGTTACAGCTATTAATTACAATTTACTGATTATAAGATCTTCCAGTATTCGATACCTTTAGCATAGTCGAATTTTGCGACCTCGTAATCAACCGTGCTTCCACGTAATCGATGCAGGTCAAACGTTACTGTTCTTACTTTTTAGATGTATATCAGTTGATCCATGCTTCGTAAAAGAAAAGACTTAGCAAAGTCTTTCGATTACATCGGGAACTTGCTCTGTCCAGTTTGTCTAAAAGTTTGGCAGTAACCATCTACTCGCATGAGATGGTACTACTTTATCTTGCGATAGAAGGGTCATCAGATCGTCAGTCTAAGGACTAATGAGATATATGAAATCAATTTTAGTGCATCATAATTCTTTAATTCTTAAGAATTACGAGAGGGCATATAACATTCTGCTTTACGCGGACACTAGCCGTCCTTACTTCCTGTATTTATATTTTTCGCACTTTTTGCTTTGCACTGAGTGCTCTTTTATGTTGCACTCAACAAAGTTACTGTCAACGCGAGTTTCTTACTTTGCAATTCCTGTGATTTGTTATTAACTCGTTAGGTGGAAAAATATGCTCATTAATTTGCTTTTGTGTATGCTACTTTGCCGTTTTACTTTACATTGACTTGTTAAGGCTTAAACGATTCTGTGCTGTATTGACTTTTTACCTGTCCAGTTTATTCGGCGCTTCTTCTATAATCCAATTACATTATGGAATAATATACATATGTAATGTTCATGGTTCGTATAATAGTGGTATCCAGAAATAGATCTGCATGATTTTTGTGTGTTAACGGTTTTTTCAGTAGGAACGGTACAAAACTAGACCTATAAGGACAGCAAACGACAACATATTTTTTCGCGCTCTGTTGATATGCATTTGCCTTCAGTAACGTTTTCCATTTCATCATGGAAATTATTTAATATTACTACCGTTCGGAGTCAGTGATCTTAACTTTATGATCGCTATATCCTATTTTTGGTCGTCATAATCGTCCTGACAGATCAACAATTGAGCGTCCAGTGGAAAAGAAGTGTCTGTACTATCGAGGATATTACTGGCGCTAGCGCGTCAATTGAGTAAAACCCAAATAAGTCTCTCACACGTCGTTCTCAAGCGTTGATCTGTAGCGTCGTTGTGACGAATTTTACGAAAGGATCTTAGCCTACATCCTTACAAGATCAAATTGACGCAATAACTAAAGTCCTATGACCATAACAGTTGTATGTTCGTTAACTGGGTTGACAACAACAACCTTCAGGAATGAGGCTCATTTCTGTCCAATGGCTTCGTTAAAAAAGAAAATATGCGTTATTATTCAGGCAGCAATCTACACGTACTCCATGAGTCACCATAGCATCCCCATCCCCAAAAAATTACGGTTTGATGCGGTTTATGTGCCATCGGCGTCATTGGGCTGTACATTTTCCGTGATGATCGAGATCGGGACGCCACTGTGAGTGAGAACGCCACTGCTTAGTAGTAACGATCTATTTTTGGTCCGATTTTTTATTACATACCATCTATGAGAATCCTATAAAGCCTTACTTAGAAAGCTGAATATCTCGAGAAGTATTAATAATAGCGATCCTGACCTCGGACCTTTTTTGTAGCAAATAAAGTTTCCTACATATTTGTAATGAATATTTTTCTATAGCTCTTGTCATTTACGAGATATATACAAAAAAATGCGAACTTCATGGAAAAATCACGTTTAGAGCCCCGTACTAGCCCCGGTATGAGTTACGACTTTGTTACACTGGACACTTTTGTAGAATGAACAATTCTGAGAAATATGCGTCTAAATTCAAAGTGATGCCTTAAAATACCTCTGATCTGTAGGAATTTAAACACAAAAAATTACGATTGTAGTGCATTTTATATGGAAATTTTTTACCTGTCTTGGTCCAGCTCTTAATGTTAATATTAATATTTTCAGGGAGCTTTTTTTAGGGTATTTCCAAGGAAATTTCGTGACTGGATTGAAAAAAATTAATAGTTCAAAAAAAAAAAAAAACCCTAATATATGTGTATATACAAGTATAAAGCATAAAAAACTGAGTTGTTTTAGCAAGTCTGATTTAGTCCATCTGTTTGTTCGTTTTAAGGTACCGCTGGGAATTGTTGCGCACGTGGTTTTCTCTTCAGGTAGCGGCTCATTTGTTTGAACCGCTGATATCGGACTACTATAGCATATAGCTGCCTTACAAACTGAACGATCAAAATCAAGTCTTTGTATGGACCATTTTTTTATTAGACAATATATTCTCACAATTTGGCATGGATTATTACCTAAAACAACGGTACAACCTCAAAAGGAATTGTTTGGATCGGACCACTATAGGGTATTATAGCTTCTATGCAGCCGAGGTTAACGTTCTTTTGGTTACAACTGAATGCGATATTTTAAGAAATAAAAATGACATTTCAAATATAGTATAAAGAATTGTTGAGCACCCCTAATGCACACGCGTGTAAAAGCGTCTCTTGTTTTCGCGCGCTCTTATTGTAAATTGCAACTGTGGTAAGATTTCAAGCAGAAAAGATTCGTATTGTTTAAAATATTTCTTCGATTTCAGAACTCTTATCACCTCGTTGATTGCGCTTTCCAATCGCCGTAGGTTGGCTTGGATTACCAACTCAACACGCAACGCAGTAAACTTTTGCACACCTTCACACACACGCGCATTCCATAGACCTCCGGCGTGTTGGGTTGCTGCTATTACAGCCAAGATGTGGAGGCAAACAGAAGCAAGTGAAGAAATAAAATTGAACTGAGCGCATTCAATTTTCAACTTTTTAAAAACCAATACGGAGCCGATGGATTTCGTTGCAGTTGCCGTTTATTCTGCTTATTTTTCTGTTTGCTATTTCATTTCACAGATGTGTTGTTTTTGTTGCTTTTGTTGTTGTTGAGCTTCCATCAAAAGTTATCAGATACCCTTTTGTGACGCTGCAAACGGGTTGTTGTTGCTGTTGTTGTCAGAAATGATAAAGATACAAGAAGAATCACATCCAAATGACAACGGGCTGAGATGTGGGATTGCTGTTGTTGCTGTGGGCGCACGAAAGCAAATAGAGCGAAGAATATGAGTACAATGTGCTTGTTAATAAGTGAACATCGAATTTCTTCTGCCCCAATAAATAACGTTGCTAGGAGAGAGAGAGCAGCACTTTCGTTATTTCTTTTTTACCTAACTTGACGTTGTTTACTTTGTCGTTTTTGTTGTTTGCGTTATCAATTTTTCATTTGCTGGCCGTTGACAAGAATGATGACGACTAAGTATAAAGCAGTTGGGGTGAATGATTTTGATGATGATTCTTCTGTCCAATCAGCTGGTTAAAAATGGATGTGCAGAGCCATCGAGTTGAAAACAAGTGAGCTTTCTGAAACTTTACCGTTAGCAAAATTGTAGAAAATTGTAAATTTCAAAAGAATTGTATGAGGAAACACATTTAAGGGCAAGTGTTGGAATGTCTATTTTCTTAAATTGCAAGAATACACTATTTTTATTACATTATAAAAGGAAAGAATGCCTAGTATTATGTGTTCAACTTAGTTTTTATTAATTCTGGCTACCTATTTCTTTCTCCCAGTTTGTCTCTCTCTGTGTTCCTCTAATTATACCTTAACATGACAGCAAAATTCAGCAATGACAATTTGGTTTGTTTACATATCATTACATACATTTGGTTCAAAAACGTCGAATCTTCTTGAAACTTTTCAAGAACCGATAGAGCGAAGCGAGGTTGAGCTTTTCAGTTCTTGCACAAGCTGTTTTTGGACACTTTGGACACACGGACTGCAAGTACACTCTTAGCTACGGCCGTTATATACATAATAATATACTTAAATGATCAGCTTGATCTCTCTGTGTATACGCAAATTAGTCCCACAGTTTTCAAGATACCGAAAATTGCTGGTCAGTTGTTGAGCCGCTGATAAGAACTGTGAAAACCAAGTTTTTGTATGAAAAGCTTTTTATTGACAAATTGAGTACATTTGGCGATATGATTTCCGAACAAATTGTTCAGATCGGTTCACTTAAGCACATAGCTGCATGTAAACTGATAAAGACAATTTTATAAACTTTTATGCTATTAAAAGTGCACTTGCATAGGGTATTATAGCTTCGGTATATGCCTAAGTTAACGATTGTTCGTATTTTGTACAATTTTTAGCATATGAGAGATTTTGTTCTATAAAAGTAAGAATTTACCACTAAATATGTATGTCTTATGTATGTATAAAGTGAGATTTTTCAAAGTCGAAACAACGCGGTATCCTCAAGTTGAAAATACTGATACCAAAGAAAATCCAAACTCTGCCGAAATAAAGGGTATAATTTCAAAGAAATCTTTTTGTGATTAATGTAAGTACATTTTTTATATGTTGCCACCAAAGAGAGAGCCAAAAGTTGTGAACCATAGAATTTATGTAAAAGTAATTGAAAGCATATCATACATTAACACGTCATCAGGGATCAATGTTGAAGAGAGAATGTGCTGGTAGCAATTGAGTGAAAATTGCAGCTTCAGGTTAAGAAAATTTGGGATTATGAACAAAAAATGAATAACCTTCACAATTATTTTCGTATTTCTTAAACATTCTTGCAGTTGAACGGGATAAAATATGTAATTTCAGTCAACGAGTATGCTAGAATATTTGAGCTGAAATCTGTTGTATCATAAGCCATGTTTAATTTGTAATTTCTTAGCTTGCTATCGTTTTTATATATACACCTTTTTTACTGAACTTTAAGATTGGTTTTTCTTGAGATTATAATCTACAATTCGGGTTGTCTTCAATGCAATCAAATTAATCTCGAAAACTTTACTCTCGTACAAAAAACCTAAACAAAATTTTAAAGTAGTAAGTAAATGCAGGAACCAAGATAATAAAGGTTAGCGTTGCAGAAAACGAAACATTTAGGAACATTTCGAAAAACATGTCCGTCCAAGCTATGCAATATGGCTATTTTAACATCAAGATTAATAGCTTTCATTAAATGGCACCCTGTAAATCTTTAAGAATTTACTTATACCCAACGAAAATAGTTAATTTTTATGGCATTAACCATTAGTAATGCCTTTGGGAAAGTTTAATTTTCTAGAAATTCCATATTCAATATCTTCCTAACTCGTTTCTCTTCCATCAACTAACACGAGAAGACCAAACTCTAGTGTGCTTTAAACAAGCATATTTCGATATTTCTGCTTCTACGTGAGGACGTAAATGACACAGTATCGAATGTTACAATGCACTGAACTGGATGCACACGTATCTCATTCGGCTTGCACGGCACATATACGAGTATTATGGTCAGCACTCGTCTGTCAGCTCAACTGAGCCCTACTTCAACTGTACTCAACTCAGCGCAGCTCAGTACAGTGCAGCTCAATTGTCCAAGCTGTCATTTTGTTGTTTGACTGACAACATCGCTTCATACTCGAAGGAATGGTAGGTGCTAAAGTAGAGGCGATTTATTGGAAATCTGATCATTGTGAAGAGTAATTCCCTACACACACATGTTTGCAAACATACATATGTCTGTCTATATATAAAGATATGTAGATACTCTCGTATTAATGTTTACAAATCTGCAAGTAAGCAAAGGCGATATACCCAGATATGTACGTACATATACATATATTCCCGTTAGTTGAGGACACTTAAGCGCGTAAGTCGAATCTTCGATACATGAAAACTCTGAGTATGCCCTGTAGTTGTATGGGATTTTGTGCAGACATATATCCATATTGTCCTAGCAGTCAATATAGCTGTAGTTAACTTCTGTTTTATGCGTTTCATGGAAATAAATAAATTTTGGTGGTTGAATTTAATTCCTGCTTCATTCTGACACTCTTTTGCGCTAAATTTGAGCATGGTATGACAATCAGTGGGTGTGTGACTGATATTTATTTACCACGCTACGATTGATAGTGGTTTAGTGCTCTTTGTAATAAGCGATATAGCTTGCCTCAAAGTAAGTATTTCTATAGAAGTAAAACACTGAGAATCGCAAAAGTGTTTTGTGTGCAATTTCATTGAGAAATTTTGTGCTTGCGGAGCATTAAAAGTTCAGTGTGAACCCTGAGCTCGTATAAAACTTGCCCTGGAAAAGCCTGCTATCAGCATTAGATATACTCAACAACCTTAATAGATCCGTTCGGCGACCACTCTGTGAGTAATTAAAGAAATTCGCTGAAAAAGCTTAATATAAGGAACATTTAATTACACTTGGCAAATCAAGTCAAATTTGGAAACAATACTATATCACTCATACCCGTACTCGCCCTCGTCTGTGAATGTACGACATGCCGTATACGCAACATTTGGAAACTGACCCACAACAAACAAGTTGAACATGTACATATATTGCAAACTTACTTTTGTATTATGACTCAAAAAAGCCATAATCTGGCTGACTTTTTCCTGTGATATCTGTGTGTAACGGTGTGTAAGAAAGCAATTCGAAGCTCATTTCATGAGTTGTTTCATTGTCTTCAGATCTAGTTTAGAAAATTTTAAATATTAAATTAAGCACTGTCTAATCACTCTTTTCAAATATGCCAAGGTCTAATCAAAAATGTTTGACCCTGTTAGATTTTGGATAATAAGTAAAATATTTTGTATTAAAAAATTTAGCGAAAAAATGTTGACTTTGACTGAATCGAAGCTATAACACCTTGGTGTAAACATATCTTTATCTTGATTTTAATCAGTCAGTTTGTATGAAGCAATATATTATCTGATCTGAAAACTTGTTCGGAGATTGTACCATCTCTTTCGGCACTAATCCATGCCACATTACGTCAAGATGTCTGGTTAAATACAAAATTTTCTTACAAGAACTTGATTTTAAATCGATATCATTGTCATATATACCTTATAGGGTCTTCGATGATTCCTTCTGAGTATTACAAAGTTCATGACTTTGACATGACAATACTAACCCGGAAGCAGGCCTGAAACTATACGCACATATATAGTATATAAATTATCTAACATTACAATTCTTCATAATATATCTGGGTTAGATATTTTTGTATTTTTTTGTTCGCGGCTATATACTAAGCGCTACTTAGCTCGTTTCTATATTCTGGCAATACTATAACCTACAAAATGACGCTATGTATAATTAGTTTGGAAATTGCGTTCAACAGTTATAGATGGGTAAACATGAAATTCACTAACGCCGATTTTAAAGATTTCCTTCGTTAAAGGCAACTCCGCTAGAGAAACGTTTCGTGAGATTAATGGTGTTTTGGGGATGGTTTGGATGGTACTTTATCACTTCGAACTGCGGACGAATGGTTTCGACGATTCAGAGCGGGTGAAAATGACACCATGGAAAAGCCAGCCGGCGGAAGAAGTGTGACGACGAATACCGATCAAATCATGGAAAACATCGAGTTAGACCGATATGTGGCATCTCGTGACAAGGTTGTAGTCGAAGGCCGGCGAGGTGTCCCAAACAGTGGCCAAGCCGGGATTGACGGCCAAGAAGGTTTTGGTGTGTGTTTGGTGGGATTTTAAGAGAATCATCCACTATGAGCTGCTCTCATATGGTCAGATGCTTAATTCCACCGTATGCTGCGAATAACTGGACCGCTTGAGGCAGGTGATCGACCAGAAGCGTCCAGAATTGGCCAACAGGAAGGGTGCAGTGTTCCACCAGGACAACGCTCAAACAAACAGTAGTCGCACTCGCGACTAGGCTCTCACGTTACTGTTGACAGTCATAACTTTGAAGTCGTAGATAATTTCGTCTATCTTGGAACTAGCGTAAACACCACCAACAATGTAAGCCTAGGATAACTCTTGCCAGCAGGTGCTACTTCGGACTGAGTAGGCAATTGAGAAGCAAAGACCTCTCTCGACAAACAAAAACCAAACTCTATAAGTCACTCATAATACAAGTTCTGTTATATGGTGCAGAGGCTTGGACGATAACAACAACTGGTGAGTCGACGTTGCGAATTAAAACGCATTCGATGGAACTATGAGCTGTACGAGATATACGACGACATTGACATAGTTCAGCGAATTAAAAGACAGCGGCCACGYTGGCTAGGTCATGTTGTCCGAATGGACGAAAACACGGGGGAAGCTGAGAAAGAGGAAGACCTCCACTACGTTGGAAGGACCAGGTGGAGAAGGACCTGGCTACGCTTGGAATATCCAATTGGCGCCACGTAGCGAAAAGAAGAAACGACTGGCGCGCTGTTGTTATAATCGCGTAAGCGGTGTCTACGCCAATTAAGAAAAAGAAGAATTAAAAGAGCGTGGTTTTCTGCTAACTCGTACCTTTGAGCACAAAATGGATGAGATCATCCATGGTATGCAAAGTATATCACGTACCATCGCCGATATATACTACTGTGATCAAATTAAAAGGTTAATTTTGTCCATTTCATCTCTTTCAAAGTAATCCCCTCCCGCTGCAATGCACTTATGCCAAGAATTTTCTAGTAATGATAGCACTTGCGGCACGATATTAGCTGAAAATGTGGCGAAATGATCACGAACAAACAATGCAGTATGAGATGGTGCATTAACGCACTACTTTGTACAATAAATATGGGCTAATGTCAAAAAAAAAGAGGATGGAGTCATGTGCAGAAGTTCCCGCAAGTGAGGAAAGTTCTCTGATCGCCATTCTTTTCTGAGTGGCCAGAAACGATTTTTTTACATATGACTCAAGCAGCTCACAACTTCCGGTCTTTGACCAAGTATCCTCTGGGTAGCCTAAGAACATCCGTTTGAAGGCGACCTAAAGTGAGAAGGCGAAATATCCCCTACATAGGTTTGTGTGCTGGGTTTGGGACCTGCCACGTAAAAAAACACCCCCAATGGAATCGCAACAACAGCCTCGGATGAGAGACCCCACTTGTGATGACGACCATGGCAAACGAAATAAGGACTACGAATTGAGGGAATGCACCTGGAAAGTTCGGTGCCTTAATTGGGAAGGTGCCGCTAAAGGCTGACATCACCGCCGTCCAAGAAATGCGATGGACGGGACAAGGACAGAGACGAGTAGGTCCTTTTGGCATTTACTACAGTGGCCATATAAAGGAGTGCAAGTTTGGTGTGGGATTCGTGGTGGGAGAGAGACTCCGCGGCCGAGTAAGATCATTCACTCCGGTGAATGAACGTCTAGCCACAATCCACATCAAAGCGAGGTTCTTCAGCATATCGCTGATTTGCGCCCACGCCCCGTCGGAAGAGAAGGACGATGTGGCCAAAGATGCCTTTTATGAGTGCTTAGAAAGCACTTATGAGAGCTGCCCCCGTCACGATGTGAAAATCGTGCTTGGAGACTTTAACGCCAGGGTGGGCAAAGAAGGTATCTTTGGCACTACGGTCGGTAAATTCAGCCTCCACGAGGAAACATCCCCAAATGGGTTGAGGCTGCTCGACTTCGCCGGGGCCCGAAATATGGTTATCTGTAGTACTAGATTCCAGCATAAGAAGATACATCAAGCTACCTGGCTGTCTCCGGATCGAAAAACCACCAACCAGATCGATCATGTTGTGATAGACGGAAGACTCGTCTCCATGTTTTAGATGTGCATGCGCTCCGAGGTCCTAACATCGACTCGGACCACTATCTTGCTGCAGCCAAGATTCGCACGCTACTCTGTGAAGAAAAAACGCACGCCATCAAACACAAGGAAGGTTCGACGTCGAGAAGCTGCAATCACAACAGACAGCCGAACGATTTTCTACTCGGCTTGCACTCCTGCTCTCTGAGAGAACTCGTCAACAACTTGGTATAAGGGAACTGTGGGACGGCATTTCAAACTACTTACGTACAGCTGCAACCGAAACCATCGGTTTTCGGAAAGTACAAAAGAACAGCTGGTACGACGAGGAGTGCCGCGTCGCAGCGGAGAGAAAACAGGCTGCCTACCTCGCAACGTTATGATCGACCACAACATGTGCGGGATGGGATAGATACCGAAAGTTGAAGAGGGAAGCGAGACGCATTTGCAGGCACAAAAAGAAAGAGGCCGAAATTCGTGAGTACGAAGAGCTTGATGAGCTAGCCGATAGGGGTAATGCTCGAAAATTCTACGAAAAAATGCGGCGGCTTACACAAGGTTTCAAGACCGGAGCATACTCTTGTAGAATCCCCAAAGGTGATCTAGTCACCGATGCCCAGAGCATACTTAAATTATGGAGGGAACACTTCTCCAGCCTGCTGAATGGCAGTGAACGCACAACGCCACGAGAAGGCGAACCCGATGCCCCAATCGACGACGATGGAGCAGACGCTCCATTGCCCGACCAGGAAGAAGTTCGAATAGCAATTACCCGCCTGAAGAACAACCAAGCGGCGGGACCGATGGATTGCCGGCCGAGCTATTCAAACACGGCGGCGAAGAACTGATAAAGAGCATGCATCAGCTTCTTTGTAAAATATGGTCGGACGAAAGCATGCCCAACGATTGGAACTTAAGTGGGCTATGCCCAATCCTCAAAAAAGGAGACCCCACAATCTGCGCCAACTACCGTGGGATAAGCCTCCTCAAGATCGCATATAAGGTTCTATCGAGCGTATTGTGTGAAATATTAAAGCCCACCGTCCACAAACTTATTGGACCTTATCAGTGTGGTTTTAGATCTGGAAAATCAACAGCCGACCAGATATTCACCATGCGCCAAATCTTGGAAAAGACTCTTGAAAAGAGAATCGACACACACCACCTCTTCGTCGACTTCAAAGCTGCTTCGACAGCACGAAAAGGAGCTGCCTTGTGTTTGTTGACGGGAATCTTGATTGCAACAAGATAGTGGTACACAGCGTACGCACGTTTACACCGCTGGAGACGTGTCTTCCATTTATCACAACATGATCAATCAGGTTGGTAGCTTTTCGAGCCTGGCTGTCTCCGGTAGCTTGTTGAATTTTTCTATGCTGGAACCTTTTAGTACAGATGATCTTTTGAACTCAATTAAGGGATCAGACATTCCAGGTGCATGCCCTTAAATCGCTATTTTTGGTCCGTTTGCCATGGTCGTCATCAAAAAGGGGTTCTCATGCTAGGCTATTTGTGCTTTTTCAAAGGTAGTGTTTTTACGTGACGGGTCCCAAAAGCGCACAACAATGTGGAGGGGATGTTTCGTCTTCTCACTTTAGCTCGCCTTCAAACGGATGTTCTTAGGCTACCCAGAGGATAYTTGGTCTAGGAGCGGAAATCGTGAGCTGCTTCAGCCATATGTAAAATAATCATTTCTGGCCACTTCCAAGTGAATGGCAATCAGAGAGCTTTCCTCACTTACGTGAACTTCTGCACATGAGTCCATCGTTCCTGGGTTTGAACTATATTCAGAAATAAGTTTCAGATGAACTGAACTCTTTAAGTGAAATGAGTGCAAAGCAACGCAGTGAACGCTGTGTACAAATATATTTAAATAACTTATTTCACTATTTTGTTAAACAAGAGTTTTAATAACCCTATTTTCTTAAATGACCCATAACACAAAAATCATGATTTCAAAGCAACAACATACAAAAACATACAATAAGTTCTGAATATATCATTGAAATGGCCTCCATGACTTGTTTTGCATTAACAAATTCGATGAACACAATTTTCGAGTACTTTTTCCACTAAATCAAGTCGTATGTCATGAATAACACGAAGCATACAATACTGGCTTCTGGTTTGTTGCTAAAGACCAATGACTTCAAATAACCCCCAAGAAGTAGTCTAATGGTGCTAAGTCACAACTTCTTGTAGGCTATTCTTGAAATAATCGATTCTCCAAAGTTTTCTCTTAATAGTTCGGTTGCCGCTGTGTAGAACGTAGGGCAGGCCCGTCTTGCTTATCACTCAGATCAAAGTGATGATTTAAAAAAAAAAAATCGTTATCGTTCTTAAGTTGTTCAATTGAGTGAAAACAGTTTTTTACGGATGCAAACCCAAATCCTTTCTCAAAATTCGTCCGGTTGTGGTTTGGCACAGTCCTAATTCTTGGCAGCGTCTTGAACTCGAAAAATTACGGTCTTCAGCTTCAGCTTCAACACTTGCCCGAACGGTACAATACTTTCATTACTTCGAGCGATTATTTGTCTTATTGCCACTTAAAAAATTTAATTTATTATCTAAAGGAAATGTGCGCTCGAAATTTTTAACAATTCGACGAATAGAGAGCACAGGTGGACGATTATTGCAATTGGAAAACGATTATTATACTCTCGTTATTGCTAAAGAGAGTATTATAGTTTTGTTCACATAACGGTTGTTCGTAAGTCCTAAAACTAAAAGAGTCAGATATAGGGTTGTATATACCAAAGTGATCAGGGTGACGAGTATATTTGAAATCCGGTCCGTCTGTCCGTCCGTCCGTGCAAGCTGTAACTTGAGTAAAGATTGAGATATCATGATGAAACTTGGTACACGTATTTCTAGGCTCCATAAGAAAGTTAAGTTCGAAGATGAGCAAAATCGGCCCACTGCCACGCCCACAAAATAGCGGAAACCGAAAACCTATAAAGTGTCATAACTAAGCCATAAATAATGATATTAAATGATCCCATACAAAGGTTATGTTGAAAATCACTAAAAGTGCGTTAACCGACTAACAAAAAACTTCAGTAACACTAAACTTTACGGAAGAAATATCAGAGCTGCACCCAGGCTTTTTTTCAAAATTGAAAATGGGCGTGGCGTCGCCCACTTACGGACAAAAAACCATATCTCAGGAACTGCTTGACCTATTTCAATGAAATTCGGTATATAATATTCTCTTAACACCCTGATGACATGCACCAAATATGGGTAAAATCGGTTCACAACCACGCCTGAAATCTCGATTATCACTTTATCATGCGAGAGTATAAAATGTTCGGTGACACCCGAACTTAGCCCTTCTATACTTGTTTTGATAATAAAATTGAATAATTTGTAAACGTTGCTCTTGCGTTATCTTTCCTATAGGAAAATACTGTATATGGGAGCTAAGGAAAATATTGACCTCATTTTACTAATTTTTGACATATTCTTTCATACTTTCATATTTTATTTTACATTTTACTTTATTTTTTTTTTTCTCTTGAATTTCAAATATATATTTCACGCACTGGCAATTTTTCGGTAAAAGATCAACTATTGGTATTGGGCTCCTAATGTTCCGTACATAGCGGATTGAAAATTTTTTGTTGGATTTATACAATTATTGGTAATAAGGTGGCATACTCTAACGGTATTATTCGTGCAAGCTATATCCCTTTATATTAATGGTTTATTGATTTAATTGCTGGAAAGGGAAATAATAAAATGAAATTTAAAGTTGTGTTATATGGGAGGTAGGCGTGTAGTCCGATTTCGTCTATTTTGCACAGTAACACAGACATCTCAGAAGATTACTATATAATCGGGTTAAGTCCCGAGATATGTATGTGTTTTCATCTAAAAGTGCGAGCTGTCATTTCTCCGTTCATCGCCCGCGGTACACAAAACGTTCTCTCATAAAAACAATACCTTCGGTACAACACTTAAATTAAAAGTTTTCCCTATGAGGATTTGATTTTAATCGGTTAGTTTGTATGGTAGCTATATGGTGTAATGATGAGATCTGAGGAATTTGTACCGATGCTGATTATACTGTTGCTTACGGTGATAATCTCTGTAAAACTTCATAAAGATATCTCGACCGATCGTTTAGATTGTATGGCAGCTATATACTATAGTAGGCCGATATCGATGGATTAGAGAATTGAGCAAGTTCTTGCAGAGAAAAGGACATGTACAAAATTTCGAGAGCATTACTCAAAACCTGCGCGACTAGTTCTAGTATATACAGACTCGGATCATTTATGTATGTATGCATATTTTTAATGGCATCTACAATGTATCGTTCGAGGTGTTTCCTGAAAAACTTTATAGTCTCTGTTCAGTGTATAACCTGTCTCTTATACACATCTAGATGTGTATAAGAGACAGAGTATATACAGACTCGGATCATTTATGTATGTATGCATATTTTTAATGGCATCTACAATGTATCGTTCGAGGTGTTTCCTGAAAAACTTTATAGTCTCTGTTCAGTGTATAACCAGTTGTTTTTCTCCATATTGAAGTAAATAAATAAATTTGTTTCCTGTCGTTTTTGAACTGGTATGGAAACTAGTACTATACTTCTTTCTATGACAGTCTATGGCAGTCAGCTAGCTATTTGTTTCATAAAACATTGTTTCATTTGAATGCTGGGTATACATATGTCTATGCTGAATCATGCGGTCATGTGTCCATATGCTATGCGAGTGCTTGTGTGTGTTTGTGCACTCATACTGTCAGTAGAGAGCCTGTGTCGTTCTTAGCCCACTGCCTGTACGCCTATGCCAGTGATATATGGCCAACCTTTGACATCTTTGCAACAATTGACAGGCTGTTGCAGATTATGTTTTCTGCTTTGTTGCGACATTTTTTATATTGTCCATAATAATGGCAGGGTGGCTAACTCGCACACAACGACATAAATACCATATAACATATATACATATACATATCTACTATGTGATGCTTGCTGCTGTGTATGAGTGTGTGCGTGCGTTGTAGTCCCGTCAGTTTGTCCATGTGACAATTAATTTATTTTATAAATTTTGCAGCATTTGCAACATAAATTAAAAGTAGAATTTATTGTTGTTGCTAGTTTAGTTTTACAAAGCCTTTGCTTATGCTTCTTCTCTTCTCCTTCAGCCTTTATTTTAATGTGATTGTATTGTGAAGAGTGTCTTGTCAACCGTTATTTATTTGCTTGCCAGCATTATGTATTTCAATATGTGTTGTTGTTTTGATTTGATTTTGTTCTCTTTTCTCACTTTGTTTTTGTAGCAAAATATTTCTTTTGTTTGCCGGAAAGTTCACATAAAATATGGTAATAACATGTGCAACTTTTTAATTTATTTTATGCATTCATTTTAAATGAAACGAAATGGATTTGCCTTTGTTCGGCGGTAAGTGCGGCAGCGGCGGCGGTTTTTGCCGCTTACACACACATTCATAAATATAATGTGTATATACACATGCATACATACATAGGTATATGCAAATACCGTTACGCGTAAGACACTTTAACCTTTTAAGTTTTAATTTCATGCCATTTCATGTGCTGCCTGCTGTGGTTGTAGCTGCCGCAATTGCTGTAGTCGTTGTTGCTGTTGCCTTATGCCACGAAAGTTTTCCATCGGCGCTTCGATATTTGGTTGCAGTTTTTTATGATTTACGTTCGACATTTTTCACGCTTCATTCAATGGAGACTCCACGCACGAACATGGACATGGAGTGTGGGTTGGCGGTGGTGGCGGCGAAATGGTCGGAAGTTGGCTACGCCTTTTTAACAGCGCATCCGTTTTTGTCGCTCCCGCTGTTGCTGCTGCCGCTGCCGACGCCGGCGCTCCACACATGTACAAGTATTGTGTAATTAATCATGCGTGTAATTTATTGGCTTTGCTCGCTGTTTTCTGCTGCACTCAGCTTGCTGTGTGTTGTTGTTTTTTGCTGTTCGAAAAAGTTTCGGTTTTTCAATATTTTAAAAAGTACAATTTGCGTGATATATTCGCATTTGCTTGAATCGTAAACTTTCCGCACCGAGTGCTCGTATGAAGTTGTTGTTGGTGTTGTGTCACAGGCGCATTGGTTTGATTTGGCGCATGTGTGAGTGTTTGCAACGGTAAGTTTAAGTAAATACCGTTAATAAGTTGCTGCCACAATTCAATGCGCGAGTGGTAGAATTGCGCATTTTAACCAAATGCAAAAGTTTGAATGACGTGATTGATAGCAGAGAGATATAAAGAGCAAAGTTTAAGAGCAGCTAATGGACTTGACTGCGATATGAGGAAAGTCGCAGCAGCTTATTGGAGATTTTAAATTATTCTCAAATTTCACGGTTTTTCTGTAAGGTTATAGACTTTCAAGGTCTCAGACTAAGCAGTCCGGACATTGTATCTAATATCTATAAAAGGTGATGCAAGTATGTATATGTATGTACTTTTTTTAATAGGCTTTTTTTGACAGATCACGTATCATCAAGCTGTCGTGTTATTTTTTCAATATAGTTTAGCATTTCGTTATGGACGTACGTCTGTACAACGTTTACAAATTGACCATGGAGAGTCGATTCGGTGCCGTTTGCAGAAACGTCGGATCTTCTTGAAACTGAACCCTTTGAAAAGCGAACATAGGGAAATGATGTCGATTGAGAAGTTCAAACGTCGTTCAGACTTTGCGCATTTATATCGAGATCTTAAATTGAAAGCGTTCAAAGTAAAGCTTGTGCAAGAGCTAAAGCCGTTCGAACTTCCCAAGCGACATCGTTTCGCTATGTGGGCTCTCGAAAGGTCTAGAGCTAAGAAGATCCGATCTTTCAGAGAATCATGAGCTTCTATTTCATCCAGAAAAACAACGCTTTGTTGTAACTTGTGGGCCGGTGGAATCAACAGTCTACAATTCTTCAAAATTATGCTGGTGAGAATGCAACCGTCAATGGTGACCTATGGTGGCTATGTGGCCATAATAACCGACTATTTAATGAATAGAAGCTCGTGATATCGTGGACCACATCCACATCAACACCCTTCAACTCATGTACGACAAAGCTATTAAACATGACTCAATGGCGTTCCCCAGCATTATTGAAAATATATGGACTAATGATTCCAAAATTTTCTTGCAAAAATCGGGATCAGTGGCAACCTTGTTTTGGGCCCACTACGCGAAGGTGGGGCAAAATTGATAGTCGCTTAGCTCAAAGTGTTGTATTAGTAAATTTTGTGAGCCCGAAAACCAAAATCCTTCTTCAAAATCTTACCAATACCAAATATAGAAGATGGTACCTTCTCTGTTTAGTTCTGCAGCTAAAACTATTTCCTCCAGAGAGTTTCTTTTCTAAGATTTGACGCATAGTGGATATCTGGTCAGTTGTTCATTTTTCAAGACTAAAACCACACTGATAAGATACAATTGGTTTGTAAAAAATAGAATTTAACACACAATACGCTTCATAGAACCTTATATGTACTGTTGAAATGGCTTATTCCACTGAAGTTGCACACTGTAGCACACTAAAATTCCAATCGTTGGGCACGATTTCGTCCCACTATATTCTACAAAGAGGCTGATGCATGCTCCTTATCAGTTCTTTGTCGCCGTGTTTGAATAGCTCGGCCGGTAATCCATCGGCCCTCCGTTGCATGTTCTTCAGGCGGGCGTTGCTGTTCTTCAGGCGGGAATTGCTGTTCGATCTTATTAATGGTCGGCCAACGGAACGTCTGCTCCATCGTCATCGATTGGGGATTCGGGTTCGGCTCTCCGGGTGTTATGCTCTTATGCCATTCAACAGGCTGGCGAAGTGTTCCTTTTATAATTTTAATATGCTCTGGGCATTAGTCACTAGATCATCTCTGAGGGTTCTACAAGAGTATGACCCGGTTACAACCTTCTCTTAGTCGCAACTTTCCGTAGGTTTTTCGCATTTCGGCCTGAGTCTTTTTTTGGTCTGGTCTGCGTATCGCTTCCCCTTTCAACTCTCGGTATCTATCCCATCCCGCACGTGTGTGGTCGAATGTAACGTTGCGAGGTAGGCAGTCCTTTTTCTCTCTGCTGCGACACGGCAGTATTCATCGTACCAGCTGTACTATTTACGAAAACCAATGGTTTAGGTTGCAATTGTACGTAAGTAGCTTGAAATGATGTCCCACAGCTCCCTTATACCATGTTGCTGACGAGTACTTTTAGAGAGCAGGATGTGATCGCAGCTTCTGGACGTCAAATCTTCCTTGTGTTTACTGACGCGCATTTTATGCTTATCAGCCTCAACCCAGTTGGGGATGAGGAAACATGGAGAATGAATTTTCTGACTGTTATGGATAGGATACCTTCTTTGTCTACCCTGACGTTAAAGTCGCCAAGCATGATTTAGACATCGTGGCGGGGACAGCTCCCATACGTGCGATCCAAGCGCTCCTAGAAGACATCTTTGGTCACATCGTCCTTCTTTTCCGCGGGGCCTTGGGCGCAAATCAACCATATGTTGCAGAACTTCGCTTTGATGCGGATTGCTCATAGGATAATGATATTTGTGGCAAATGTCATATCAAAATAATAGTTGGGGCTTGGTATACACTTTTCTTTCTGTGGTATCGATTCTTACGATAAGTGAAATTATTCAAGACAGAAGTTCGGTGATAATAGTTTGTCGCGAGCGAAACGATTTTAAAGAACATTTGGGCTTAAGAAAAGTGAAAAAACGATTGGATCCAAAGTAACTAAATTTTTTCGAAAAACATCGTCGGGTTAAGTCCTTTGAAACAACGCTTTCCGACTGCCAGGATGTCATTAAATGTATTATTACTTACGATTACTCGTGAGTTCTTCTCCAAATTTTCAACCAATATCGTGAGGCATTCACCGTGTTCGCTTGATTTAGCTCCGTATGACTTCTTGCTATTCAGCATATTCAAAATTTCACACTGTTACGCAAATCTGAAAATACGTTTCAGAGTATATGTAAAGTACAATTCAAATTTTAAACGCGTTTTTCTCAAAACGATGTTCTCAAAGACGGTGACCAATATTACTCGATGCGGCTTAACCGATTGGTCTCAAACTTTAACACGAACTTTCCTAAATTTTTTTTTTTATAATTAAAAGGAAGATCTTTTCTCACCGATAAATATTTTTTTTAAGCAATTTAAAGCCGAAATTTTGATCAAAAATTAATTTTTTTCTTTGCGAAGCTTCTGAGAACGTTCGATTAGTTGCTAGATTTAACATTACTTTAATGAAATCTGTTTGGGTTTTTAATTTCATAGGATTCAGTTCAGAGAAATAGTTATCGCCGCAAAACGTCTTTTTTGGGTGAAGATAACGGAGATCAGCTGTAGTTTATTTCCAAAAAATTACTTTTAATAGAAAAAAAACTGGAAAATTTTCTACTTTTGGCTTTCTAACTGTATATAACCCCTTGAAAATGGTTCTACAAAGTCTTACAATTTTCTGCTGATAGTATCATATTATATTTAGTAAAACTTAATAACCATCACCATAAAATATAAATAAATTTATTATTGGAAACTTATACAAGTACACCAAGATATTATATGTTTTATGTAGATATGCGAGTACATGTCTTCTCCACAAGTTTGCGAAGTTTATTGCTTCAAAATGGCTCCCGGCCAAAACTGTCTGCGAAGAAAATCAACATAATTGTTAACGCAACATTCACCCGCTATTCTGACGACAAGAATAACGAAATGATTAACAATTGTGGGCACAAACTCTCATTAATGACATAACAGTTAAAAACGACGATGCGTCGAATGTTTGAGCGACTAACAACCAAAGGCGAAATCCTCCCCGAGTGTGACATATTCAACAGCTCGATTAATGAGGATACCGTGCGGCCCAACGTCTGAGTTAGTTGTGGGTCCATGTAGTAGCGCGGGATGTCGGTGGCCACTGTATACTACATGCTTTGTTGGCCAACGTTTTCTTGCTGGTCGAGGGCCGATAGCCGATGGCATTTTAAAATACGCAACAGGGGAGCCATTATTATTTCGTTAAATTGACATTTCCTCCACTAACATGCGGCCGCACGGCCACAACCGAGCACGGCCAACCGACCGCAACAACATAAGCGAGACAATAAAAGCTACAGCGTGGGAATTGAGGCTACAATGTGGAGAGCCCATCGTGCCGAAGGAACAATGGCATCAACACCAACGACTTCTTGGACACAACTTGAAATGACGATGGCGAAAATGGCCGGCGCAGAGCCATTGTAGATGGCTGGTTAATGTCCCACAGACACAAATTCACATATACATGCGTATACTTGCGCCCAAAGGCAGACAACCGCTTGGACCGACCGTCTTAATTTGTTTACTTGTCGAGGCAACTTCTACCCACACACACGCCAACACTGATTGAATGGACATGCTCCATAGCGCCAAATCGCCCACTAAAGAGACAGTTGTCTGTGGGTAAGTCGCTTGTTGTTTACTTGTTCGTCTTACTATGTATGGTGCGCTTCTCACACGCGGAGGCGCGTCTACCAGGGTGCTTATTTGCGTCGTGCCGTATTATTTGAATACTCTTCAATAGTTCTTGAACTGTTGCTTGCTCGCTAGCTCATGTTGTACGTAAGCTCTTTTATTGCTTAAGCTGCGTTTTTATTGTTGTATGTGGTTGTTATTACACTTTGTTGCTGTTATCATTATTTTCACATCGGCAGAGAATTGTGCATTGGTGGCATGAGCGCCATGGAAGTCCCACTGCTCCTTCTATCTCGACTTGTATACTACTTTTTATTTGTTGCTGTTTTATTGTCTTTTTTTGTTTCTGTGTTTTGTCTTGTTGATGTTCATCTCTTGTCTACAAATGCTTTTCTTTAACTTCTTACAGAGCTCCGCACTTTCTTACGACTCTGCCGCTTTTATTCCACTTTTATTGAGTTGATTATTTTGTTGTTTGTTGTTTTGGGACTTCATAAAAATAAAATTCAAGTGGAGAATGATTTTCTGTTGCGATACACCGTGCAGCGATTTAGATCGAAAGCAATGCGAAATGACAATCCGACTTAATAACCAACAACAACAGGGCATATAAAAAAGGAAAGTGAAAAAGAAACATCTGCGGGAATTATCAACAACTTGAAAGTGGCCAGCGTAGCGTTTATGCCTTTTCGATGGCCAGCCATATATAATATCATTGACCGCTCAGCCGTATGGCAGACAGTCCCATTAAGATTCAATCTAAAACAAATTCGAAGAAATTAGACGAAAATTAAAATTCATCGCCGCATTAAATTAAGGTTGGATCGGAATTCAAATGGTGAGGAAACGAATTAAAAAATGCCAAACGCCGAAATTGAATTAGATGTTTACAGTTAACTTTTTATGTGTATTTGAATTTTCGTTTCTCTTAATTAATGCAATACCAACAACTCAGCCAGACAATGTATAATTTGTTGATTTATTTATGCTGAGTAATCGTAATTGCAGAAATTGCGGATTTTGGGAAGTTGCGGTTCTACTTCAAAGTACAGTAGAACCTATGAAGTTGGATACTCGCCCAAAATTTCTATACCAAATTAGTGTATGTAGTTCAAAATATCCATATATTCACTGCTTAATTTGGACACTGGTTGTCTTGGAAGTTGAACAAAATTTGTCTAAATTTTTAAAGAACAAGGATTAAAATCCCTTTATATTTTATAGAATAAATTTAATATAAATATGTATGAATACATACATAGGAGGATGGAGTCATGTGTAGAAGTTCACGTAAGTGAGGAAAGCTCTCTGATTGCTATTCACTTGGGGGTGGCCAGAAACGATTCTTTTACATATGACTCAAGCAGCTCACGACTTCCGGTCTTTGACCAACTATCCTCTGGGTAGGCTAAGAATATCCGTTTGAAGGTGAAACATCCCCTCTGCAGGGTTGTCCGGTTTGGGACCCATCACGTATAAAATCATACCAATGAAAAGGAACAGCAAGCCTCGGATGAGAGACCCTCCTCTTGATGACGACCATGGCAAACGAAACAATGACTACGAATTGAGGGTATGCATCAGGAATGTCCGGTCCTTTAATTGGGAAGGTGGTAGTAATTGCCCAGCTGTTTGTGGCATTTACTACAGCGGTCATATAAAGGAGCGCAAGTGTGGTGTGGGATTCGTGGTGTGAGAGGGACTCCGTCGTCGAGTATTATCATTCACTACGGTGAATGAACGTCTAGCCACAATCCGCATCAAAGCGAGGTTCTCCCACTCCCGAAGAGAAGGTCGATATGAGCAAATATGTCTTTTATGAGTGTTTAGAGCGCACTTATGAGAGCTGCCCCTGATACGATGTCAAAATCGTGCTTGGCGATTTTAACATCAGCGTGCGCAAAGAAGGTATCTTTGGCATTACGGTCGGTAAATTCAGCCGCCACGTCGAAACATCCCCAGATGGTTTGAGGTTGATCGATTTCGCCGGGGCCCGAAATATGGTTATCTGCAGTACTAGATTCCAGAATTAAAAGATTCATCAAGCTACCTGGCTGTCTCCGGATCGAAAAACCACCAACCAGATCGATCATGTTGTGATAGACGGAAGACACGTCTCCAGTGTTTTAGATGTGCATGCGCTGCGAGTTCCTAACATCGACTCGGACCACTAGCTTGCTGCAGCCAACGTTCGCACCCGCCTCTGTGCAGCAAAAAACGCACGCCAACAAACACAAGGAAGGTTCGACGTCGAGAAGCTGCAATCACAACAGACAGCCGAACGATTTTCTAATCGAATTGCACTCCTGCTCTCTGAGAGCAGTCGTCAACAACTCGGTATAAAGAGACTGTGGGACGGCATTTCAAAATCCTTACGTACAGCTGCAACTGAAACCATTGGTTTTCGGAAAGTGTAAAAGAACAGATGGTACACACGTGAGCCATGCGATAGATACTGAAAGTTGAAGAGGGAAGTGAGACGTATTTGCAGACAGAAAAAGAAAGAGGCCGAAATTCGTGAGTATGAAGAGCTTGATTAGCTGGCTGACAGGGGTAAGGCTCGAAAATTCTATGAAAAAATGTGGCGGCTTACAGAAGGTTTCCAGACCAGAGCATACTCTAGTGGAACCCCCAAAGGTGATCTAGTCACCGATGCCCAGAGCATACTTAAATTATGGAGGGGACACTTCTCCAGCCTGCTGAATGGCAGTGAACGCACAACGCCAGGATAAGGCGAACTCGATTCCCCAATCGATGACGATGGAGCAGACATTCCACTACACGACCATTAAGAAGGTCGAATAGCAACTACCCGCCTGAAGAACAACAAAGCGGCGGGGGCTGATGGATTGCCGGCCGAGCTGGCTACAGTGAGTATGATACTGATATCATCGGCATCAACACCCGCGCCGTTAAATCTACTTTCTCCAGACTGAACAAGAAAGCATAACAAATGGGTCGGGCAGTGAACGAGGACAAGACGAAATATCTCCTGTCATCAAACGAACGGTCGTCGTACTCGCGATTTGGCTCTCACGTCACTGTTGACATTCATAACTTTGAAGTCGTAGATAAACACCACAAACAGTGTCAGCCTGGAAATCTAACGCAGGATAACTCTTGCCAAGAGGCACTACTTCGGACTGAAAAGGCAATTGAGAAGCAAAGTCCTCTCTCGACGAACAAAAACCAAACTCTATAAGTCACTCATAATTCCCGTTCTGTTATATGGTGCAGAGGCTTGGACGATAACAACAACTGGTGAGTCGACGTTGCGAGTTTTCGAGAGAAAAGTTCTCCGAAAGATTTATGGTCATTTACGTGTTGGCCACGGCGAATATCGCATTCGATGGGACGATGAGCTGTATGAGACATATGACGACATTGACATAGTTCAGCCAATTAAAAGACAGTGGCTACGCTGGCTAGCCCACGTAGTCCGAATGGATAAAAACACTCCAGCTCTGAAAGTATTCGACGCAGTACCCGCCGGAGGAAGGAGGAAGACCTCCAATTCGTTGGAAGGATCAGGTGGAGAAGGACCTGACTACGCTTGGAATATCCAATTGGCGCCACGTAGCGAAAAGAAGAAGCGACTGGCGCGCTGTTTTTAACTCGGCTATAATCGCGTAAGCGGTGTCTACGCCAATTAAAAAGTAGAAGATGTATGGGTATTTGTATGCTATTTGCTTAATTTGCGAAATTTTGTATGCATTAAATTTCATTAGTTAGTTAGGAAGATGGAGTCATGTGTAGAAGTTCATGAAAGTGAGGAAAGATCTCTGATTGCCATTCACTTGGGAGTGGCCAGAAACGACCCGGTGGTAGAGATGGACGATGTGGCCAAATATGCTTTCTATGACAGCTTGGAGCGAACCTATGAGCTGTCTCTTATACACATCTAGATGTGTATAAGAGACAGGTATGAATACATACATAGGAGGATGGAGTCATGTGTAGAAGTTCATGAAAGTGAGGAAAGATCTCTGATTGCCATTCACTTGGGAGTGGCCAGAAACGACCCGGTGGTAGAGATGGACGATGTGGCCAAATATGCTTTCTATGACAGCTTGGAGCGAACCTATGAGAGCTGCCAGAGTGGGCAAAGAAATTATCTTTAGCACAAGGGTCGGTAAATTCAGCCTCAACCACCGACTTGATCGATCATCTTGTGACAGACGTACTTACGCTCTAAGGCGACTGCCTATCCTGCGAGTTCTTCAATATACTGCTGGAGGAAATTATTCAAACCAGTGCTGAAGCGAAAAGGTACCATCTTTTATTAAAGTGTACAGCTGCTGGCAAACGCCGATGATATTGATTTCATTGGTCTCAACATCTGCGCCGTTAGTCCGTCTTTCTCCAGACTGGTTAAATAAGGATATAGTTCAGAGAATTAAGAGACAGCGGCTACRATGGCTAAGTCATGTCGTCTGAATGGATGAAAAACTCCAGCTTTGAAAGTATTCGACGCAGTACCCACCTGGGAAGCAGAGGAAGAAGAAGGGCTCCACTCCGTGGAGAGATCGGATGGAGAAGGACCTGGTTGCACTTAGTATCTCGAATTGACATGAAATTACCAATATACTTTGGTCAAAAATTATGCTAGGACGTTTGATTTCCTCGTAAGTAGGTATAAGTCGTGATAGTTTCATAAATTGTAATTATCCTTAACAAATTCAAAATTAATTAGTACCGTTCATAGTTGTAGAGAATATGGAAACATCCATAGAAGTATATGAACAGTTGGATGATTTTAAAAACCTGGTAGAGGAAGTAAGACTCGTCTTCCAAGGCGCTTCGACAAGTAAAAGTGATGATGAGTACACAAAACTGTTAGCTTCACTCTGCAAAAGAAGCTTTACCAAGCATAAATGAAGTCATTCTTTATACATATATCAGCACATCAATCCACTGCTACCGGAGTTTTGAAAGTTAAAAAAGGTTGGATCAATGACCTTAACATGCATATTTCTCTAAAACATAAGTAAGATATATAAATGTATATTCTCAAATGTGTTAAATTTTATGTTTTTTATTATTTATTGAATTCAATGTTAGTTTTTGTTATGAAATATTGTAAATCTGGCATCACTATACTTCTTATTCCTTTTATACTGTTCTTATGTATATTATATTCTATAAAGTCAGTCGTCCTCTTTCATTGAAACTGCGTGTACGTAACTCTGTTCAACATTTTTTTTACCTAATTTTTAAAACAAAGTCAATAAAACGAGAAAAAAGTAATTTCCTATATCATCGGCACTCGCGTAAGTAGAACAGAAAATGCTGAACCGCATTTGTTCAACTTAGGCAGGTTTTACTGTACAAATCTATTACTCGAAGTTTACGTAATAAATACGTGTGACTAACGCCGGACAGTATTAATTAATTCTAAAATTATTGGAAAATGTTTGTTTTATTGATTGCAACCGCTTTGGTTATTTAGTTTTTCTTATCATAAAGCACCGATTAGTCGGTAATTTAGCCAGAAATCATTTCACAATCTTACTAAATGAAGCATGCAAAATATACGCTTAAGTTACAAGTTCAGATGAATTTTATTTTTTAGACTGTAAGAGAAAAATTTCTCTTGAAAATTTTAATCCTCTCGCACTTTAGTACTTATTCTCATTCCTATGAATATGTTTTGCGCTCAATGTGTGGCAATAAGAGATCGTCAGCATACAGTTTAACAGGCTTGATTCGCGAATAGACAGATTGAAGCTGTGCAAATGAGTATTCATAAGAGTATCAGTGATCTTTTTGCGGCTCAATTGCATTTTAACAGGCTTGAGTGAATATCTAGATCTCCAGACTTGATTTTTCCTCAAAAGGAACGTTAAAGACACTCATACCGAAATCTGCGGTGTAACACACAAATATACAGAAATCTCAGCAAAGAGAGCTTAGAGCTTATTTTATAATAGCTGATACAGACGGACACTTGATTATTCTTGTATTAAAAAAATTCAACAATTTAATTTTTAATTGCAACTAAATGAAAATATCTTAAATACAAAATGTTCTTTTTTTCACGTTATTCTATTTTTACTAAAATATGCCACAATCTTTAGATCGCTGTAAAATAATGTAAAACAGATTGATTCGATTACTAATTTCGAAAAAATCTTGGATCAATTTAGCCAAAATGTGGGTAAGTGTATCATTAGACATACCATAAAAAAGCTGTTTTTTATATACAAAACAACTATTTGTGAAGTAGTTCGAAAAAGTGGTTTACTCTTCTACTTTTAAGCTAGCTGCTTTTGAGAAAGAATTTACTATACATATAATAAAATAATGTGCAGATAATTTCATTCCCTGACAATGGAAATATATTTCGTGTTACCAAAAAAAATTATCAACTTAGCTATAATTATAGAAACATTTCAATGAATTACATATACTAAAGGCAAAAGAAATCTATTAACGCACTTGAAGCTTTATATTTCTGCATATTAGGTATGAATAAAAAGGCAAGAGTTAGAGCGTTCCAAAATTGGAAGATTATAGGGAGCGGATGAGAATTTTCTTAATTTCGATAGTTCCTCTAAATAAAGGATGTAAGCGTGCCATTTTGTGTAAAAATGATTTTCGACCACGATAACGTTTTGCAGCAATTTGGGGTCATATGTCAGCAATAACGCACCGAATATTCTTTCACAAGGCGTCAATCGTGTCGATCTTACTTTCGTAGACAAGCGACAAGGCATAGCGATGATAAATCCCACAACCTTGGCGGACACATCACAGACCCAGGAGGCAAGAAATTCGCTCACTAATTTTCTTTCAATAAATTGATTGTTTCGTTGGCTGTATGGCATCTAGGGTAGTGCTGTCAGATACTAAAGGCTCTATAGCGCTCTCCATTGAATTTAAAATTATGGCTGGCTTAAGTTTTGAAGAAATATGGATCTTTTCGATTACCTATGAATTACCGACTTTGTTGGGCGATTATTGAGCACGACCCGAACAATTATTTTGGTAATGAATTAGCACGATTTGTAAATGTTGTTCCGAAATAAATCTGTTCATCATGAAATAGCAATCTAAACTGATAATAAATCAAGGAATAGTTGTTTAAAAGGCCAATTGAAAAACCACACGTCTAAAAGAAGTTTGCTGAATCATAAATGAAATTGAAAAGTATTAAAAGTATATTGAAGAGGTATAATGAGAGGCTTTCATAGCAAATAACGAAAAAATACTTCCAGAGGACTGTTCGGAATAAATGAGTCGGTCCTTAATAACTTTTTTTAAATGTTATGAATATTTGACGTGGATAATATATTCGTATGAAAATATGAAATTGACTTAGTTGCCATCAAAGAACTAGGCTAATTTTGGAAAACGAGTCAATGACTCATTCTTTTTTTCCCCTGACTCACGCGCGTTGCTGTACTCGGCTCATACTTTTCACATAAGCACACCAATTTGTCGGTTCAAGAGTAATGCCAGAGTACTAGTTATGTACCCGAACACCGGTGCATAATTACTTCATTGCATACGATGAGCGGTGAACGGCGTTGCTTGAAAGCAGTCGATTACACTTGTTTAGATTGTGGACAACGATTTGTTGTTTCAGGATTAATGCAGGAAAACTACTCAGCTACTCGACTAATACTAGGCTTAGCTTGCATCTGAAAACACCAGGCAGCGAGAGTTAACTAAAAGCAGGTGGCAAGCTAACTAGCAATGCTGTTGCATAAATTCAACACTGCCACCATAATTTACATGTCGAATCGCTATTTCTCCACCGACCAGAGTGGCTGAATGAATGAAGTTGTTGTGTCACGCAATCCTTGCCAGTGATTTCCCCTGATATCCTCTGGCTTTCAGATGTGTGTGTGATGCTCAGTGGCAGATGAATCTAATCAGAACGCCACCTGAGCTGTATGTACGTCAAATGACATTGACACTACACACAAATAGGCACACAATATACACATACAAACAGTGCTTGACAAGATAACTCCTCGTTAACAACAAAGAATAAATGGCGGCATGCAAGCATGTGTATGTGAGAGCATTTAAATGTGGCAGGTGTGTAATTTGACTAGCTTTGTTGATGGCAAGTGGATCCATTTGGGTGTATGTGGATTATTGACGGTGGACACAGACGCTAGGGAGCCCACTTAAATGGCTTTTTCAAATTTATACAGCCGAAGTTTATAAACCCTTCAGAAATTGCAGTCTAATAGTGTGGCAATTGTGCACGCACAAAATCGTCGCAATTCATACACCTACTTACCGCGGTGGCGCGCAACATTCCAGCAACGTAAATGGATATTACCCAACTGTGCTTTGTGATGAGTATCCTATGAAATAATAAGAAAAGGTTAGGGTATAACTCCTGCATAATTACTTTCTTAAGTTTGAGCAGACTAAACTTATAAAAGCTGTGTGCGACTCGTCAAGCTTTGGAGGGTAGTGAATAGAACAAACTATACCAGTTGTTCAGCCAGACTGGCAACACTGCGCTTTGATGCCCTCGGAATTTTGTTTCGCTTCTCCCTTTGATGAAATTTCTTCTTTTCGTCATAAGATACGTTTTTGTGTAGACAACTAGCCTTAAGTTTTGTAAATAAAAAAAGTATTATTTACATATTTCGGTGGAATTTGTCACCTTCACAATGGTAACACTGGTCTAAAATGTGTAAAATAAATTTGAGTAGCGTTGAATAGCAATTATACTTTACTTCAGTTTTCCGAAGTAGACAAACGGCGATTCGAAGACAGGTGATTCACACTTGGTTTGAAAATACTAAGTATAGTATGAAATGCCCTGCATTATACCACAAGTCTCGTCGAATGCCTTAGAAACCTGTTCGTTGCATCCTGAATTAAGTATAATCCAATGTGTTGTTGGGTTGACAGAGAACATTATCCAACTAGTTTGAGCCTTGACCGTTTTTTTTGTACTAACCATTATGTAACATTTACGAAACCATCTTAGCTCTACCACTTATAAGGATCTGAGTAACTGAGTGAGGCGACGGTAGTAATATGGGCGTTGGATTTATGTCTTTTCTTACAAAGGCTTTGTTTTTTTTAGCGGTCCCTAGTATCCATTTTGCATGTAGTTGGGCTTTCGGCAACTATACCCAAAAAGTTATTTTTCTTCTTTGGCTTTACAGTCATGGGTCAGTCTGGGCCGAGAACTCAAAACTTCTCCAGTTGTAGACATATCGCTATGCACTTGGTCGTTCCGTTGAATGCGTTGTCCACCCATTGGTTTTGAAACCGCTGGATCATAATTTTCTATGCAAACGACATGGCCTAACTAGCGCATTTGTTGGATGTGTACGAATAACTATGTCGATATCGGGGTAGAGCTGTAACATCTATTTCGATATTTATTTCTCACACGGACAGCTCCCAAGACCCTGCGGAGAGCTATTCTCTCGACTGCTTCAAGTGCGTTTTTATATCCTTCCTTTTGGTCCATGTTTCTGTGCCGAATAAAGAACGGCGATAATGAAAGACTTATAGAGAGTAATCATTTTTGTTCCACATCGAGAAAGACCAGGCTCTCAATTGCTGTAATAACTGAAGTATACTGTGCTTGATTTCTAAGCTTAGATTATTTGTGGAATTTAAACTGATTCCGAGGTATACAAAATTCTTAAATTAATAGTTCTCCCTGTTTCTCACCGTTCTTACCTAAATTATGTGAAAGTGTATCCAATGATAGCGAATACATATGTATAATCTAGCTTGATACACATATTTTGGATAATTTCTTCATAATTTTGTTCTTTATGGCTACCTAGGATATTTCGATTATAAACGCCAAACTTTTCCAAGCTACACTTTTCGGAACGGTCATAACTTCGATGAAATCTTTATCTTTCATGAATGAACGTATTTGAGGACCAACAAAGAGCTTTTCGATACTAAGCTTTGAAATTTTCTACAAATGTCACTTAAAAAACAGCTTTCTTCGTTCAATGCTTTATCATTCTAACTTGATTATGTATTAAACTCCTGAGTTCATTTTGGGAAAATATCGATGGTATAGGGTTTTTTATTATGTTATTTTCCCTATCCTAGAAACAGTCGTTAAAGTCAATTGTCATGAAAGCTTTAATGTCGTTTACTCGTTACTCGTTTGAGTAACGTTCGATTAGCCAGAAATCTCAATAAGTTATATCAGGCGATTATGGTGGTTGCGATACGATATTGGTTGAAAATTTGGCGAAAAACTCACTAAGAATCAATGCAGTATGCGACGGTGCATTATCGTGGGGCAAAATCCAAGAGTTATCGGACCGTCCTCTTTTTACGAATAGCTTCACGCAAAAGACGCATAACACTCAAATAGTATTTATTGTTAACAGTTTGGCCGGTCGAAAGGAATTCGGAGTGCACACACATAATCGAGTACAACAACCTTTATTTTTGACTTGCTTTGACGTGGTTTTTTCGGCTTCGACTCACTCGATATTAGGCCGATTTATCGTTTGTTTACGGGTCATAGGCATAGATCCAATACTCATTCCTAATAATACGTTCCATGATATCATGGTAGTTATAAAGCATTGTATCACAGAAGTTACCACAGAGTCGTGCTTTCACTTTTCTCAGGCCAAAATGATTTTTAGTGATTCTTCTGATATTCCAGCAATTCCAGTAAGATCGCTGATCGTCAATTGATGGTTCGTAGTCAACGCGTTCTCGACCCTGACTGTCACACCAACCTAGAAAAAAAAAAAAAATTTGGACGAATGGGTTTTCGCGCGAAATTAATTTTTAGAACATTTTAACATGAAATTTTTTTTAATTTTTTAAACATTTACCCCTCCAGAACCCTAATCATGAATGGAAAACTAAATTTATATTCCTATTATTATTTATTATGAATAAGGTCGTAATCTCGACACTTGAAAGCATCAAAATTTCCGCAAATATGGTGGATGTCACATTCAGTGCTTCTGTTTCTTGTTAAACCAAAATCGTGAGCGTTTACTGGGTTCAGAGCTAACTTGTATAGTTGAGATCTTTGTTCCTCGGATTTTTGCCTCATATTTAGTCAACTGCATTAGTCGCCTCTGTCACTGGGCGACTATTCAGGCAAGCAGCCACTCATCGAGCCGTAAGATCCGCTTTGTAACAAACATAAATTCATACACACACACACGCACTTATACATCACGTGGATGTATGTGTGGAATGCACTTCGGCAGGTAGGCCCGTAAGCAGCCATGTTTATGCATAATTCACCAACATGCTGCGGACATCATTAATGGCAGAGAGCCGCACCTCAGCTGGAGCCTGAGTCCTTCCTTATTTTCAGCACGCTTTATAGCGGTGTTTTCATTCGTGCCTGTATGTGTGTATGCACTTTGCTTTTATAGCGAAGCGTGTGTGCCGGCGCTTAAGAGTAACAGGACACAAGTACGCTACTGCTTGCCTTCCTTCCGCACGCTCGTACGTACGCCGACGTAGATGAGCACAAGCTGTGCGCCAGCTCGCCACCTGCGGTGCATAATTCTACAATAATTTTTCATTTCATAAGTTTATGCACTTTTGCACGTTGCAACAGCAGCACTAACAGTAGCAGCAGCGGCCGCACGATCCTTTCAACCTAAAAATGTTGTTGGCTTTGTTATTTTGTTGCTGAAAGCCGTGGGTAAAATGCAGATAGTGGCGGTGGAGTTGTGTGTGTTGGCACTTTGTGCGATGTTGTTGCAGCTGGTGTTGCGAGTTGGTGCTTCCTGGTGCCACTGCATGACATTAAATAATTTCCGCTGCACTCTAATGACCTTCGTTAACACGACACAACGTATGTGGCATATACATGACATGACTTACAAAGGAGCAATCAGTGCGTGTGTGTGTGGCCTGCTGGAGTCCCGGTAGTGGGTTCAACGTTAAACCATCCAAAAGGTATTCCTAGTATAATCGCCACCTCACATTCATCCACATATGTGTGTATGTTGGGTTGGTGTTTGCTTTATACTAGCACATATATACATATGCACGTTTTATGAAATCCTACTTTGTTTTTCTTCCATTATGTCGTTTTGCTTGTCTTCGCTTTGCCGTGTGTGCTTTATATCGCTTGGGTGCGGTGCATAAGCTTTCGGTGGCAATGTGTTGTTGGCGTTTGGATTGCCCTACTCGGTTGCAGGTATTTTATTTTTAATTTTACAAAACGGCTTTGCAAGTGAATTTCACACTCGTTCGCGAACACTCACACACACATGCACATCTATTATTACAAAAGTCATCATTTATGCAAAAGCTTACTCTTTTAGTGGCGTATATGTATGGATATGTGTATACCGTATGTGTGTGTGTGAGTACTCCTTTCATACTGAGTTATTGTTTGAGTGTTGGTGTCGGGAAGTTGTTAGCTATTTTTCATGATTTTGGTATTTTTTAGCTGGCTCAAATACCGCTAGAAAGCACTAAAAATATGAAAAGCTTTCTACAGCGCCTCCGCACTTCTTTATAACATGCCACTGTACAGTGGGCGCGAACTATTAAATGTGAACTTTTTTGTTATAAATATAATTTTTTTTGCATTTTCTGTTCCCTTACACCCTGAGAAGTAATGTTGACACCCACTTTACCATTAAGGTTTCGAAAAAGACCCAAAAATAGTAATACCGTTCGACGTTCGGAGCGCTCGGAGTGCACACCTCGACCTTTAAATGCGCTTTTCTCAAAACACACCTTTTTAAAGTGGCGGACATGAATCCGGTCGAACTACTCAACCGATTTGCTTAACTTTTTAATGTTCACAAAACGCCTGGTATCGTCCCGATATCTTTTATCATTAATTGAGAATGTTATGACAAAATTTACGTAAAATAACATGGAGAAAAAATAAAAAGAAAAAAAGTTAATATTTTTTTTTATCAACATTTTTTCATTATTCTAGTAGAGAAAATAACCATTCACGTACTTTTTAACAATAAATTGGGTTTTTGTGTTTCAGATGATCCAAACATGAGAAATCATGTCCGCCAGTGAAAAAACGCATCTAATTCATTTTTGCGACAGATGTCATCAAAAAATTCTAAAAAAGTTTTTTATACAGTCCACGATATACCTCGTGATATGTGAAAAAAATTATATTTTTTTTTAACCGAATTGGCAATCCTCTAGAAGATGCACGACTCATACCGTATGCTCAGTGCTCCGTGGCTCTAGTATCTCATTTTTCTCATTTTATGTTTGCCGATCTCGTTTCGCTCATTCGCAGCTGTTCTGCTTTTCTCCATTCTACAAATATTAAAACTTTCGCGGTGAGCCACTCCTGCTTATATCACAACATACATATGCGGTACTAAGTTATCCGGTGATATGAGCTCTGGTATCTGCTGTTCTAGTAGAGTTATTTCTACATTAAATTTCGGGCAATTGAAGAAAAAGAATTTTCAGTACTATTCACACAAAAGAGCACGTCACTCGGTTATCGTGGCCGCATTTGTATAAGTACTCTCTAAATGACTCATGGCCAGTTAAAAATTGCATCATGTAGAAATCTATATGCCCACGATTTCTCTCCACCCAGCTTTTCACAGTTTTAATTAGCCGATGCGTCCATCACCCTTTGGTTGTTGCATACCAACGTGTTTGCAACTGGTTTAAGCTCCTTTGTCTTTCTTCCATTCGTTCTTCTTTAGTTAACGACCTGCTGATAATTTTGTTGGTTCGTATATTATTTTAGCTCAAGGGCCGTTATATCTGGAGCCATTATGCTTGATATAATGCTAACATGGCTACTCTGTCATCGGTGCGCACTGTACGGTGTGTTTGAAGATGCGCGCTATAAAATAGAGTAAAGGTGGTGTAAAATGCTCGAATTATCAACTCTGCTGGACGATTAGGTCGACGCGAATGTTGGACGCAGCACACGATCTATGGCGAATCATTATTTTGGCTATATTTTTATTCTTTTTCCTCTTCATAATGAAACCGCAGTCCAAACTGAGTAAAACTCAAGTAACTGTTGTCAAACCGACAGGATTCCGATATATCCCACTGTATTCATGTACTCAAATCTAGCTGTGAGACCTCTATTATTGTTTTCACTGTTGGGCACTTTTTGTTGACCATTGTTTCCGCACGTTGCTGTTATTGCAGTGAACCGCTATAATCATTTACACATTTGCACTGGCGCAAATACACACTTATGCCTAGATCTAAAAAGTATACACATGCATTGCTACTTACTCGGATATTCTGGCGTTGCGTGCGTTCCCTTTTCCTACAACCATACCGAATTCGCGGTCACAAAAGCATTCGGGAAGCGGGAAGTGCCCCTGAGGTGACGAGCGTCACCAAGAGGAAGTTCAAAGCTCCGCTTTGTTTTGCCACTGATTTTCCGCCTCCATGGAATTTTCGCTGCCACGGCAAATGTGGCAGCTTCACTCGGTGGCAGTTGGCAGTTTGCACTTCATTCTCCGCGTAGTCCCTTTCACTGTTGCTCTTGAAGATTCTATCTAATACATCCAGATGCTAACAGTACCTTCTAACACCTGCAGTGGTTGCAATGTTTGTGCCACCGTGAAATTGGCGTCCAATGTAATTTCCTGCTGACATGATCCATGTTTGTTTTAGAATTTTGTTATTTTCTGTAAAAGAATAATGTTCAAGGAGATTGCAAGCGTATTTAATAGAAATGGTTAGGTGAGAGAAATTGGGAAAGAATTGAAGGCAAAAGCGAGAAAAACTAGCTTAAAAGGAAAGAGGAAAATCATAGAAGTAAGGACGCGAAAAATGCCAGAGGAAGAAGGATATTAAGATGAATGGCGAAAGCGTACATTGAAAGGGAATGAATAATGGAAAAAATAGAAAAGGAAGAATTGAGATATGTAACATTAAAATAAAATAAAGTAAACATAAGTTCTATAATTATTACTCGAGAAATTACTTCATAGGATTTTGAACACCAAAAACCGTGAGGGAACATTTGCTAAAAGTGAATATGAATCTCAATAGAATATCGGCGATCTAAAGTTATATATCTATATGTTTCTAGGGGACTCGGCCACGCGTTACTGTGGTATATATTTTATACTATTATTCATATAATAAACTATTCAATACAGTGAAAATTTTTACTTTTTTGTAATAAGAATCCCAGGGATTGTACTTGAGGTCTTATTTTGAATATGTTCATTAAAAAAAAAATAAATTTCAGTGGAAAAATTAACGAATTTAAGGCTGGTTTCCCAACGTCTGGTTATAAGTCTTTCTGCCCAGTTAATAGAGACGTTCGCTTAATAGAGTGTCCATTTAAAAATGAATTGTTTTTACTACCCTATCTTCTAGTTGGTTCGAATGGGACACAGTGTGCTAAATTTTACTAAAATCGGTTCAGTAGTTAGGCGTCCATCGCGCAAAAGAGTTAAATTGGTCGAGAAATTTCTTCAGAAGCACGTGAAAATTTAAAATTTATTATTTATGGCGTGAGGGTATTACCAGCTAAGAGATCAATTTTTGTTCTTCGAAAAATCACTTCAGATAGGTAAAACAAGGCGAAGTAATCAGAATATTGCTAGTTTATTCCTCGAGAAATTACTTCAAAAAATACAAACAAAAAATATAATTGAAAAATTGATATATTTAAAATATTTTTTGGATTGCCTATCTCAATTAGGCTACATATAACATTTATGTATTAAAATTGGCACACTTGAAATAATTTTATGGCTTTCCGGGATAAATTTCTGCACTTCCGTGCCACAAAAACTATCAAATACGAAAAAGTAAAAATAAATAAAAGTGCAACACAACAGAGACAAAAGCATAAAATCGCAAAAACAGCGATTAAATCAATAGAAACTGTACTCTAGAAAGAAATATCCATCAAAAAACCAAAATAAACCGCCTTTATAGTTTTAATCGCGTGTGAGTAAAATTTAATGAAAATGGAAACGTTGGTGAAAGTGATGCAGCGTGAAATCTGTTGAAATTAATATTATCTGAAGTGTACTCTTTGATCCGAATGCGTGAAAAATTGGCCAAAAAATATCTGGTTTTTGCATGCGATTATTCTCGCGGTGGCAAACCTGCTGCTCTCTCACCCGCTGGCGGCTTTTGAGCATTGAAAAAAATTGTGCAGCAGTTCAATTAATATTTCAACGAATTTCGTATGGGTTATTTGCTTTTGTTTCAGGCAGGTAATTTCAACTCAATAAAATAAATTCCATTGCTTGATTCGAGTTTTATTTTTTTATTGAAATCGTGAGTAAGGTTCGATAGTAGACACTTCTCATATATTTTATTGTATTTTGTGTAAGGGAAACTATTTTTGATGAGTTATTAATTTGTCTACGTATGAATGTTTTTATATACCATATATGAAGAGCAATATTTTGGTGCTAGACGTTAAAGTTTTCGTGCAATTTTTTGTGCAAGTGTACAACAGGATATAAATGTTATCAACTAGGCAACTACGACAGGCTTGTTTTGTTGAATGACTACCTTTTAACAGATAAAAGTGGATAAACTTATGTAGATATGCCATCTTTTATGTCAGTATCTCGATTTTGAATCACTATTTGGGTAGCTTCCACATGTTTTGGAAGCCTCAATTCAGTAAAACACATCGAAAGAATTTTATATTGAAAATATATCACTTCTTGAACGAAGATCGGCCTTTATATTTCGGAATTAGGCAACCCTGGGTTGCAATCTTAAAACTCCCAACGTTATCGTAAAGTTTAACACTAGCGTGATTTATGTTGCTTACAGTAACATAAATTATCCTTCTCGACCAGAAAATGGAATTAAATCGCGATTATTTTTTATAACTTTCGACACGGATTAACTCATTAACAGTTGATCCATGAATTTAATTCAATTTTTGGTGATAAAGCTTCATCCAGAACCAGTGTTTATCTATAGTATGGTGAATTGAAATGAAGATTGTGGATCACTCCATGACGAGTTTCGAGAAGGTCGTCTAAAATAAGTTGTTGTTCTGAAAATTATTGTTGCTGACCAATCATAAGATTGAGACAACTATAGGCATTAGTGGACCCAGTATTTATACTATATTACATGAAAATTTGACTTCGAAAATTGTTTCACGTTAGATCCTACTCAATTTGTCAATTGCTCAAAAGAAGGCTGATTGCCTGAGAAAAATGTAAAATAATTCGATAGCGGTGTTTGGAAACACGTCTATGACATCGTGGTAGGTGATGAGTCGTGGATTTACGCCTACGATGCCGAAAGCAAGGAGTAATCGACTGTATGGGTATTTCAAGATGAGCCGAATCCAATCAAAGTTATTCGTGCACTAAGAACTTCCACGCAAATTCTTGTCTGTTTTTTTGGAAAGACTGAATGTTTCGCCATGTGTTATCACTGGGACAATGCAGAGTAGTATCCCGCAAGAAATTAGGCAGACTAAGGCGGCACACTCTTCACCACGAAAACGCCAGCACTCAAACATTGATTGGAATAATTGCCATTCTGAGTACTTAAAACATCGATTTGACGAGTCGTCCACCAGATATTCCTGACTTGACACTGAGTAACTTCATCTTAGATTCTAATAAGTTAACGTTTCTCGACATCTGAAAACGTGGTTGATGTGTTCAGAGCGCATCGTTGGAAATTCCCCAATGAGGAAAAAGTGTTTCTACAATTGGTTCAAACGCATGCAAAAGTACTAAGATCTTAGTGGAGAATATTTTGAAAAACAGTAAAGCAATTTTGATGATTAATATTCCTTTTTGTTCTCTAATCTCTAAATGTAAATTGCAAATCTTGCAACCAAGTGCTTGTAAGGAATCTTCTGTGACGCGTATTTTAGAATCGGTGCAGTCGCAGGTTACGTTCTTTCTTGTTTCTATATATAATATAATCAATGGATTACCATTGGATATACAAAGTTCAAAGATCGGAGTAGAGTTTCGGATAGTCGTTATGAAATTTTAAGGTTTCCAAATTGTTTAACTAAGAAAAAAGTTGGAAGAAATGCCGATAGAAGTGTAAGCTCAAGTTGGGCTTATGTGTTCAAAAATCTATTAAAGATCGGATAAAGGGAACAATGCCTATCTTTGTGTGGTGGATGGACATGGTTTAGGAAAATTTTACAATTAGGTCTCAATAAGGAACTATTCCCATCTAGCTTGATTAAGACCTAAACTTAAATAAAAAAATAAATTTGATTTGTTGCTTACAAGTATTAGTCGAACTGATAAATTGGTGTACCCTGCATAAATATTTGCGCAATTACTTTATAACTGAATAAAACGGAAACCACTTCAACCGCAACTGAAATAGCAAAATGTGTTTTTTCGTTCGCTACTTTGCAACTTTGCCACTTTGTCGCTAATAATTGCTCAAGTGCTGGTAAACAACACGAACTGCTCAACACATTTTTACAGCGAAAATATTTATGTTAATTGTTAAGCGAGATTGGGTGTGTATGAGTCGCAACCTCACATAAGCCAAGTGACTGCGCGCCACACTAACCAAACAGCAACGCACTAAGCGCGCACCCGGAGCTAGAGCTGAAGCTGGGGCTGGAGCAGAAACAAAAACATAAACACATGTTGCATTATTAACAAAATATCCGCGAGCGCAAATTGCTAACAAAAATATTGGCGCAGAATGGCGTTCGGGTGTTGCGGCTGCGGCGGGCGAAAGGCGGAAACGGAAGCGGATGTGGATGTGGTGGCCGAGCGAGCGCGCTGTAACAATGTTCTCCACAAAACTAAGTGCATGTGCAGCTGACGCAAAGGGCAGGATGCCTGGGTATATGTGTGTGTAGCGCTAAAATGTTATTCGCCATTGTTGCATTTTGGAATTTTACTACCAATTAAAATATGCATTAATGGCATCGAAGCTATTTGCAAGTACCAAAATCAACCGCCGAAACAATCAGCCAGGCCACGCACGAGGGGATCGCCCTATCATGCTACGCCGGCAATTGCTGTCAGCAGGAATAATAGATTCTGATAAAATATGCAAAGTTGGGAAAAATGCGAAAACTATTCAAAAGCTGGAATTCATTAACGATAAAAGCAGCACCCTTCTAAAAATTTGTTAATTCGCGGAATTGTTGGAATGCTCTCAAATGTTGTTGTGTATAAATAATTTATTAGGATAGTTTTATTCAATATACCCTAAACAGTGTATATTAAGTTTGACTCGAAGTTTGTAACACCCAAATGGATACGTGGGAGACCATATAGAAAATATATATAAATGAACCAGACTATCTGTCTATCCGTCCGTTTATATACGATATGTTAGTTAATATACGAGGTGTGCTCAAGAAGTATCGCGAATTTTGAATTTTCGCGGGTTACGTATATTCGAATTTCGAATTTTTTGTGGCGTTATGTTGGTACTCATGTCGACGTATATGTAAGTTAATATGTAATATGACACTTACGACCTATGGTCCATTTTAAGTGGAATGGATATGTAGTTTTTAGAACGAAATATGAAACATTGAACTTTGCCAATAAAGTTCGCCTTGGGACCATTAATTGTAAGATATAATTCATAGATTGTAAGATGAACCTTTCCACTTTTAACATATGGTCGCTCTTAAGTGGATTGTAGATATATTTCCTAGAATGTAAGTTCAATATTTCTATTAAGCTTAAGAAAAATATTTTATTTAAGAAGAAGGAATAAAGAAAACAAGGCAGTTGCCCACCAGAACTTGGCCTAATAATTAATTTGTAGGCATCCTTGTTCCTCAGTTTTTGAAGTATCAATCTGAAAATTTGCACTCATCATTTTGCTTCCAAGAAGCTACATATTTTGTAGAACCACCGATATCGCACAACTACTCGTATAGCTAAAGCTTCCATACAAACTGAAAAATTAAATTAAATACCGAAGTTAACTACTTTTCTTTTTTGTATTTAAGTAAATAAAGTATTTTTCAAGTTTTGCCAAACATTTTTAAAATAGGATTTTGGGTTGTTGTCCGAACGATCTATAATTTTATAACCGTGTTGTTCTTTTTTACAGGAAAATATAGAAGACCAATTGAGTTTGAAAATATTCGAATATTTTTCGGTATCGTTCGTTCGCTATTTTAATTTTTATGGCAGTTATATGATATAGTCGTGATTTGAATAGTTTGTTTGGAGTTCACTTGAACCAAATTTGGTGAAGATATCTCGTCTAATAAAAAAGTTTTCAGTACAAGAGCTTCATCTGAGGAGAAAAGGGTGTGAGCAATTTCAGATCGATATCTATAAGTACACGAATATTCATACAGACGGATGTGGCTGAATAGACTCAGCTCTTAACGCATCATTTATATACATTGGGACAAAAAATCAAACGGAAATTGTAATAAAATTCCTTGGGTAAATGCCATTTATAAACTGGTACTGTTCTTAATTTCTATATATGTTAAATATGAGGACGATCTGTGAGCTAGTTTTTTTCACAACGTTTGCTTAAGCCTGTACACCTCAGCAGTGCGTTGCGATTTTTATGATGCATAAAAATGTGGAACAAAGAATTTTTATATTTCTAACCATTTGGATCGTGTGCGAATGTTGGAAAAACCTATTCAACTGATAAAAATATTAAAAAAGTTAAGTAGTTCTTGAAAGTCGTACGGCAAGTGTTATAGAGATGGCATGAGAGTTCGACATCTCTCGCGAGTCCGTTCGAATGATTTTGGTGGATATTTCGTCCCGATAAAACTGATTTTTTTTGTAAAAGATAAACTGGTCTCTTTGGACATGATTGATCGTGTAAATTCCGATCCGTGGAGAGCATTATAACTGCTTACGAGTTTGACTTTCAGAGAAGTGAGCAATCATTAGAATGGAATCCGTTTTCAGAATATCGAAGAGAAAAAATAAAATTCCCTCAATGAGCTGAAGGCCGTCCTAAAAAGTGCTTATGGAAAATGTTTCGAGGACTGAAAAAATCGTTGGTATAAATGTTTTAAATCTGGTGGGGATTACTTTGAAGACAGTCAAAACAAATATTGAGGAATAATTAAATATTTTGCGTTATATGCACAATTTTCGTTTGTCACAAATATACTTAATTTAGCGGTCATAAGAATTTTCGGGATATTTTCTAGTGCTACTGCTTTTTAAGAGCTTCCTGAAATGAGTGATTGATCTTTAAGTGACGATGACTGCATCGGTTGATTGATGGTATTCTGAAGTCTTCGGTGTTCGTTTATTATATATTAGTCTACTACACATAGGTGGAATATTATTTTCTGGTTAGTATTGTAATTAGTCTAAAGATCTCACATACCGCTTATTTTCCATCATATCCCGTTTTCAACATATTACTTTGAAACCTTAAAGTTTAACATAATTATTCTATGCTATTTCAGGAAGAAGTGCCAACCGTAGTCATGTATGTAATCCGAAATGAGGTCGAAGGGTGCGTAGATTCCGAATTCCGCCTTAGTCATTTAGATACTTCAGTCAAGTAAGTATATGTGCAAAATTGTTTTTCTCTCTACTTGTGTTCTGCTAATGGCCCAGCAAACATTTTACATGGTACATATACCCATTTTCTTGTAAATACTTCACGGTTTAGCACCAATGATTAAAGAAATCTATCATGAAAGTTGTCCAATTTGCTTTGCCTATAAAGAGTAGTAGGAACACAATAACAAATTTTCTGAAAAATTGAGATAACTATGGCGTTACTAAGAGTAGTGGTCGAATGACAGTCCTGTCCTACTCCTGAGCAAGCGTCGCATTCAGCAACTAGTAACCAATAGTCATATAAGTTGCATGTGCATCAAATAATAAGAAAATATTCATCCTTAAATATGAAAATCGAGTACCGAAATCATTGTGAGGAAAAGAAATTTAATTTGGACGGACCGGATGGTCTTCGTAAATATTGGAGGGATTTGAGACGCCCAAGCGAATCATGCCATTAACGCGTTCATGGTGGTGGCTCACTCATATAATGGGCAGCATTTTCGTCAAAAGACAAGTCCAGAATGCATAATTCCACATTGATTTGCAATGTTGGTCGAATGGGACAAAATTGATGTGTTCGTGCTTAAAAAAACTGGAGAAGTCCAATTGGTGAAAATACCTAAGTTTATACATTCATTCATTGTTCCTTTTAAAAATAATTGAAGTTGAAGTATTGCGCATATTAATTAGCCTCACTTAGCTTCACTAAGTCTGACTTCGCCTGCTAGTGTCCACCGTAATGAGCAAATTTAATAGAACGTAATAGGCCTCGTTAGGGTTTATAAATTCAAAACACTTATTTTGGGGAGCACCTTTTGGTGTCCTCTACCAACAGTTTTTCCAAAGCAATATAAGGCAACCGATACCTTATTTGCGCCTCGATATTGAGCTTTTAAGTTAGTTTTCGCTGTAGCGAAAGTCCTCTTTACTTTACCTATTTTGCACGATACCTTTCTACATATTTACAAGCCAATTCTATTGTACATATAATATATTTCTTATAGACTAGTCAAATAATGTTAAATATGAATATAATAATACTTTTGTTGAAAGAAGACGATATTTTCAGTTATTGTTGAGGTTATTATTTTAATCAAAGGTACTCACACTTCAACGGTTATATTATATGTATGTTCTCTGACATTGACTGAAGTGCTGGAAATCAAAGGAACGCGCAACTCTTTGCTGAGGAAAACAACTTTCATTTTGCATAATTTTTTTATGAAAATTACAAAATACAAGTGCAAACTTTAAGAAAAATGCGGCCAAGTGTTGGCAAATTTAATTATAACGATGCCTTGAAGTCACATGCACCCGAGACATTTTCGCTAAGGATTTACTGAAAGTGGCGAAGTAATTATGTATGCATATAATTTAAGTGTCCAGCGCAATTATTCAGAGTTTTGTGGTGACTTTTATGTCCTTAAAGGAACCACTTTTATACGCAAAATTCATTGTTTCTAACTGCCATATATACTCACTGCCTTTTAAACAATGCACACCGATAATAATAATAATGACAATACGAAGCAAAAGGATACACGAATTGTGTTAGAAAATACGAAATTAAGTAATCATGCCTTAAAGCAAGGACCAAAAGCACCCAAGCGCATATAGAACACACAATTCATTTATATTATACAATACAATTATACTTAAGAAACCCTCAAAAAGTTGAAGAGAAAGAAGCAAGTAATATTGCTTAAGGAATTTTCTAAAGCAAAGGACAAAAAACGAAAAAAAAAAAATATTAAATGCAATGAAAGGCGAAGAACCGAAAGCAAAGCAGGTTAGCACAACACAGACCATTACGAAAAAGGCAAGAAATAATAGTAATTGTGCGAAAAGTTTATAATTACAAATTTTAGTACTCAATTTGACTCAAATTACTCCTTGGCTTACGCTCGGCAATGAGTGCTTCCCACACAGACACACACACACACCCATACACGAAATCACATAGCACCACACACACATGCCCGCCAGTGCAAACAGTTTTGTGGAATTACTTGAGCCAAAAGCTCAAGTGAAGATATGTCAACCTAAAAGCGACCAGGAAAACGCTGGCACTGGCGCTGGCGTCAGCGTTGCTGCGTGTCATGCGAGTCAGTTCGGGTTGCTGCCTGCGACATAATTGAGTTCCGCCGGCGCGTGCGTGGCGAGGACAAATGAAACGCTACGTCGCCATTGTGTAGCCGAAGTCAGCGTCCGTTTGTGTGTCGCGGCAGTGTGGGATTTTAAGTGTACGGCGCAGCGGCGAAATGAAAAAAGTATCAAGTATCTGCTTGAGGACATTTCGCAGCGTCGTTAAAGCGCACTGAGTGCTACAATTTCACTAACTAAATTCGCATGGCCAACTAACTAATTCGGAGCGGGGTTGTGTGGTGTGCGTGAAATGGTATTCTTAAAAGGAGGGAAACACGTGAAGATGAAACGAAATTAAATAAGAAACAAAAGGAGAACTCAAAAGAAACTTCCTTAGCAGCGCGCAATGTGAGAAAACTGCGAAAGTGGAGACAAATCATAGTTTTTTTTTTTTTTTAATAGAAGTGAAAACGAAAGAAAATCAACTAGATAATTCATTTAAACAAAGGCGTATTTTAATAATCACAATAATGTCCCAATTATCTCGCTTTAAATGTTAAGTATCCGTTTATTCCAAATATACACTCATATTCCCCTATATACATATGTACATATACTATATATAAATATTTCTTAGCAATGTGTTTGTGTACGCTGCAAAAAAGCTCAAAAGCTTTGGTGAAAGTTCAAATATGAAATTGCGAAATTGGTTCCTTTGCTTCTTTAATGAAAAAATTCTCAAAAACATGCTGTTGACATGATTTAAAGAAATGGTATTAAATATTATATGTTAAGTAAGAGAAGAATAAAATAATTATCAAACAAAAATTCTTATGTTCTTATATTCCCTCGAGAAAGATGTGCTTTTTTGTTAGTTTCAATTAACAGTCAAGCCAAATAAATTGCTCTAAACCATTATTTTTAGGTGATTTGACATATGGGCAGCTTAAGCCGAACTCGGTTGTGGGATGGAACGCTTGAGTATCTGTATTAAATTATCTGTCTTAGCCAGCCGGATAATAGTTCAATAATATTAGATGTGGATAGTTCGATAGAAATCCTATTGACGGTATTTTCTAGAAAAACAGGAGAAAGCGGTGCTTAAGGCAGTAGTTCGAAATGAAAATGGACCAACTTGTCAATGACGAAGACGTAGTTGTGCGCCAGTTCGTTATCATGAAGAAAGAACACTTTCTTATTCACCAAATGAGTCCTTGTGCTTTCAGAAAACCGTGGCCATATCTTTTACGGCCGGTAGTATAGTCTTCGCTTTCCATAGTTACGTTGTGTCTGGTGTGTATCAGTGCTACTATATTTCGTCTTCGGTGCCAAAATGTTGAACTTTCAGCCATCATCATGCAGTCTTTAGAGATGCAGACTGTCCCAATTATCTCACCCTCCATAAACCCACTGTTTGATTTATGGAATCATGGAATTTTTTACATGCCAGGTTATACTATATTTCGTAGCAGCATCGTGTGATTCATAAAAACCGAAATGCGACCACGTTGACACTGATCCTTTATGGCCTGATACCTCTCCTTTTTCCTTAATCTGCGCACTCATCCACTCCCACTCTCCGTGAAGCGAAACCAAGTCTGATTGGATCCAAGCGATTTCTGGTAGTCAGGCACATTACGATTATACATTAGTTCGGTTATCATCACCATTTTTCCAGTAAGTTCATAATGAGAAGTTAACAATAGCGAAAATTTGGAATATGAAGGAAGTGTTGCTATATCGGTCTCTCTTCGCAGTGCTATTTTAATTCTTAAGCTTTTCGATAGAATGTTTTTGGTGAAAAGAAGGTTGAATCGAAACTTTTATAGAATTCCTCAAAATTCCATCGTCTATATTTAGAAAAATCATGCTCATATAATCTTTCATGGATGAAAACCTTTGAAATGTGTATGTTATTTTACTGACACAGCTCTAATTAGCAGCGTGTAATCCGGTATGCTTTTTGAATGGTTGCTTATAAGTATTCCTCAGCAGCATCATTTCAGTTCGCGTGTGTGTGTGTACAAAGTAAAGCAAAGCTGCTCTGGCGCAGCTCCACCCATTAGTAATTCACCATAAAATGTAATTTTTCTCACTGTGGCTAAGTGAGATTGTGGCTTGTTGTTGCATTTAGGTGTCGGTACATTGTTGTTGTTGACTGTTGTCTTAGCGGTTGTTGGTTGTTTTCCTTTAGTTATAACCGCAATTTCAATGTAAACACCCATACAAAGAACAATTCCCCTGGAAAATGATAATAAATGTTTGCATGCGCGCGTGCACAAGTTATTTTACGCCTTGTTGTTGCTGCTAATGTTGTTATAGTACCTATTGGTGAAACTATTACTGGCATTGTTATTGTTATTGTAATGGTGGTTATAGTCATGCTAACTGACGCCGATGCTGCAGTTGTCTTCATTGCTTGCTGCTTCGCACGCCTCACACTCACACACACTCCCACATAAATATGTAACAGTTACTCTATGCCACTGCGGAGTCGCTGCTGCAATGAAAGATGCTACAATTTGCTTTTTGCAATGGTAGCAAATTAATTTTAGTTACCAAAAGCAAGCAAACAACCAACAGTCAACCAGAAGAAGACAGAAATGGAAACATGAAATTGCAACAAAGCCAATCGAAATAGCAAAGCGTAAACTGCGCATGTTTATTTACTTAAAGGGTGGCTTAAAATTATCTGCAAATTAAATAAATATTCATTAGAACTTTAATTGGAAGCGTTAATGTTTTCGGTCCGGATAAGAATTGGTAGCAATCATGTAAATTTTGTGGAATTGTCTGAGCTTGGTCATCTCTTATGGAAGAAATCAAATTAAAATCCCCTCAATGATAGGCTTTTGCAGGCCTACTCTTAAGAGAGCTGGATATTTGGATGGGTTTTACTACTGACACTCGGAAACCCTACAAGTATTACCATGAGATCTCTCATGTACGGTTCAAACCTCAGCGATGAGTGTAGTAGCAATGCTCGTTCATTATTCACTGAAGTCAATCGAAGCATCATAAAAATTAACAAACGTGTAAGTAAAATGTCGGAGCTGCGGTGTCCCCTTGTGGTTTATTTGTTGCAAATATTTCTTGTTTAGTTTAAGTACTTGCTTTTCTGTATCGTTCTCCTGGCGTAATGCTGATCGAAAGATATCCCTGGAGCTGCATACATTGCATGAGGATCACATTTTTCGCGTTGTTTTCCAATTAGTCTTATGTCTAAAATATCCTGAATGTCAAATCGTGGGTAATCGAACCGGATTGGTCCAAATTAGTTGACTCAAACCGTTGTTGGATTTTTTTGATATTTGGAAAGTTTTGAAGTATATTCAGCATTTTTTCCAGTATCACAAAGTTTCTTTTCGGTTTCCATTTATCTAAGTGTGATTGATCACGGGTATCTAACGCGTATTTCGATTAGTCAGAAATTTATAACTTCTGTTTGATGTGAGGATAAGGACTTAAGGCCTAATATGAACACCGCATAATTCGGTTTTAGGTGACACTCTTCTTCGTACACCGTGGCTGGTGGAGACCAGTGATCATCACACTCGTATTGATAATAATTACATATCACCCTGTAAACGCCTAGTATATATACATACGTTCGTTTACAGAAGAATGAAACGGTATAAAAATTTACGCACAAACAACAACAAAAAATTTATATGTGAAGATTGCCTGAAGAAACCGTCATCCTTCCACAAAAATAACACGAACAAATAATCAAAAGCGCAAACACAGTAGTGGAAATCGCAAAACAAGCATATATATCTTGGCTTCACTGTCAATTGCGGTCCGACACCATTAGTCTGCTGAAAGGGCGTAGAGTGGTGGAGGCTTAAGTAAGAGTTGAGAGCAACAAAGTTTGAATGAAACAGTTGAACCGAAGCTATAATATCTTTCACATATACGAAATATGTTTTACAAGATTCCGATCGTTCCCTTTGTACCTCAGCTATAGTTATTTAGGTCGTTTCTACTAATGAGCAGCTTCCTGCTAAGAAAAATTTCAAATCGATGTCTTAAAAACTGGGGAAAACGTACATATATGTATACTGGCAGAATGGCAGATACACATGGTTAAATTGACTGAGCTCATCATGCTGATCTCTTATGCATATGTTATGTTATAGGGTCTCTGACGCTTACTTCTGTGTGTTACAAAATTCGTGGCAAACTTAATGTACACTGTTCAGGGTATAAAAATTAGAGAAATTTGGAGACGCGACTATAGAAAGCTACATTTGCATTTGCAACTAATTTTTGCATGCCTGGTTTGGAGTATATTATAAATGGTGTATGTTTGCTAAAACAGTTTTGGTTAGGCTACAAAAATATCGTTAAAATTAAAAGGGCTGTAAATCAATCATAATTTTAGTTTATTCGGATGCCTTTCAAAGCTTAAGAATTGGTGTAACACCACATACCTTTAGGTGAAATTTGATATCTTTCTCTTCTTCTGCTTAACCCGCCAGTTACTGTGCCGAATACTCTCAGAACTGCAGTGTTCGTACGACATCACCTAGCCTGTGGGCCGCTAAACTATGTCAATGCCGTCGTATATCTCGTACATCTCATCATTCCATCGACTGCGGTATTTACCGTTGCCATGCGCATAGGATAATAATTTTTCCCCGGAAAAATTCCTTCCTTTCGAAAACTCGTAACGTCGATTCATCAGATGTTGTTATCGTCCATGCCTATGCACCATATAGGAAAACGGGGATTGTTCGTTAAGAGAGGATTTTACTTCTCAGTTGCCCACTCAATGCTAAGTAGTACCTGTTGGCAATAGTTATTCTACGTTGGATTTCGAGTCTGATGTTGTTGTTGGTGTTAATGCTGGTTTCAAGATAGAAGAAATGATATCGATGTCTCAATATGTTGAGGACACTATTTGGGCAATGTTTTGTTCTGATAACTTCATTGAAGTTTGATCTGAATAATGTAAACTGAAAGTAACAGTTGGAGTTTGTTTGTTATATGGGAAGCAGGCGTGGTTGACGTTTTCCCAAACAGTTCCACAGTGTCTAATAAAAATGTTTGGGTAACCTCATACATCGAATTGGTTTGAATCGGTCAAGTGGGTTTTGTGATATATGTATGATTTAACCTAAAAGTGCCATGCTCATTTCCAGTCTTTACAACTCCTCGCATAAAGCCCCTTCCATCACGCTTTTCCTGCCGAACAAAATATTAAGGTATAAAATTTTATGTTTTAAAACGGACACCTACGTGGACAGTTACTAAAACCCCCAAAAATACCACTAATTTATTGAGGCAGAGTAGGCAAATCCCTACATCTATATGTATTGATGGTCAGTTAAGGGCAACGGTCTCTAAAATGGGGAGCTATCGAATTTGGCGCGCTGAATGTAGAGCGCAGTAAATAGGCGAAGCCAGTGAGCACATGTGCGTAAATAAAAATATGTTTATGCCAACAATAAATTTCCACTAAACTCAAATTACATTTTAATATTAAATTAATTATTATGCGCATTGCTTCCTTCAACTAATTACCCACTTTATCTTCATTTTCTGGTATTTTGTAAGCGGAAACGCCTCAACGATCCACTACTGACTAGTTGACTGCCATATCGATGGTGCTCGAAATTCATTTCCTTCGCTTCAACAGCGACTGTGCACTGCGCCCCGATGGGGCGCGACGGCCTGACGGTGAATTGGCAGTCGGTTGTGAGCAGTTCGACGAAGTCTGCTTGGCGGTTATGCGGCCGCACACAAATTTTCGGCTTACCATAGGGCGGAATAAATGACGTTGGCGGTAAATATGTGCACATATACACCTGAATGTATATCGTTGTGAGCATAGTTATGCCGAGTTCTAGGTGAGCGGAGGTTTGCGCCAAGGTGTATGCAATAAACGCCCACATTCAACAGCTGTTAGTTGCGCTATTTACGTACAAGCTTAGATGCATTAGGCAGCACAGCAGTGGGGTGAGCCGATATACCAACATATGAACTAGAGGCCGGGGGTGCCTAGCAGCTAATGGTACTCACTATGCATCCGTAACTAAATACTCTCGAATTTCGGAAGCACAATGCGAGTGTAGTAATGAATAGATTTATATAAGTATCTATATATACGTGTATGTATTCTGCGGACGTGGACTTGAAAATGCGGATACTCGCGTATTTATAAGCTGCACATACATACATATACTATTGTAGGCAGATGTGGCTCTGACTGTGGGTGTTGAATACCAATAACCACAAATTCGCTCTAATTAGGCTACAAATTCGAGCGTTATTTAATTGGTACTATCAGCATAATAAAACACACCCACCCGGCACATACATGCATATGTTTGTATTTGTGTGCGTTTGCATTGTCTGAATGCGGTGAAGTAATTGCAAATCACTAGGGCACATGTACACACCTATGTATATGTATAAGCACAGCGGTGCAGTAAAAAACATTTTTCCGGCTGAAAATTGTTATAATGAAGAAATTACTTCGATGGTTTATATACAAACACATACTAATTAAAATACTTTTATATTATATATTGGTTGTGTGGGGAAGGTTTTATTTACAAGTTGTATTTCGGTCACAGAAATCGGATAGATATTTGACCGTTGCTTCATTTAGATATTTTATTTCTAACTTTTTTTCCAAATAATTCTTTAAGAACAATTACATGCCCACGAGGCGTGAGCGTTCATCTCAAAACTTTCAATAAGATACCTGACATCCTGACCGATATACTATATTTATAAAGTCATTTATTTATATAAAAAAAAAATCGGATGTTTGATAATCTTTATATTTTATTAAACATTAACACATTTCAAAGGTATTTTTGGCGTAGGGAACATAGTAAAATATTAAAGAAATATGATTTAGTATGTATATCGTTATCTCTTCACACGACCAATTAAAAAAGCATAAATGATTTTGACTTGTGCTCCGTAAACTTAAAATTATAAACTCGTAAAGATTTCTATGCTCGGTGACTGAAATGTATGTGTGCTCTGCCCAGTCCACAAAAAGGGCGACCCCACAATCTGTGCCATATAAGGTTCTATGAACTATGAATAAAAAAGCTGAATGGACCTTATCTGTGTGGCCTTAAGCTTGTAAAAACAAAAACTAACCAGATATTCACCATTCACTAAATCTTGGAAAAGACCCGTGAAAAGAGGATCGATACACACCACTTTTTCGTCCATTTTAAAGCTACTTTTGACAGCACGAAAAGGAGCTGCCTTTATTCCGCGATGTGTGCATTTGGTATTCCCGCAAAATTAATATGGCTGTGCAAACTGACGTTGAGCAATACCAAAAGCTCGGTCAGTATCGGGTAGAATCTCTACGAGCAGTTCGATACCAATTGAGGTTTCAGACAAATTAGGTTTATCGTTCAACTTCTTCAATCTACTCGTTGAGAAAGTGATTCGGGACGCAGATCTGAACAGATTCTTCTACTAGAGTGTACAAATACGGCCGATGATCTCAATATCATGCTACTTCCTCCAGACTGGTTAAGGAAGCAAAGCAAGAGGGCAAGACCAAATATCTTCTAGCGTCAAAAAAACGCTCGTCACACTCACGACTTGGCTCACACGCCATTGTTGACAGTCATAACTACGAAGTCGTCGATAATTTCGTCCATGTAGTAACACCAACCACAATGTTCGCTTCGAAATCTAATGCAGAATTCTAGCCAAGAGGTGCTACTTCGGACTGAGCACTTTGCCAACGGCGAATGCCGTAGTCGAAAGAATGATGACCTATAGAAGAGGTGCGACGACATTGACATAGTTTAGCGAATTAAAAAACAGCTGCTATGCTGGCTAGGTCATGTCGTCCGAATGGATGAAAATACTCCAGCTCTGAGAGTATTCAAGTATATTGGCCGCCGGGCAAATAGAAAAAAAGGAAGACCTCCACTGCGTTGGAAAGACCAGATAGAGAAGGACCAGGATACACCTGGAATCTCCAAAAAAAGGAAGAATGACTAGTGCGCTCTGTTAAATTAATATCAATTATTTTCATTCCTGTTATTCTTCTTTGTTTTCAGAATATGAATTTAAAGGATTGTTAGCAGCTCCTTATTCAAGCCAAGAATTTAGGGCATAATAGATCTTCAGTCGCTGTGAAAACTTTATTTATTATCAATTCTACTTAATGTACTGTTTAGACAACTACTTTCGATGAACCAGACACATTTGCTGAAACCGCTATTAATTGCTTAAATAGATAAAAGGCTCAAAGTCTTCAAGGACTCTTGATTCATACCTAGAAGTTAGAAGGTTTACTAAGCATCGTTGATTGAACTGTCCAAGTGGGTGTGTGGACGGAAGGGAGATCTAATTCAACTTCGAATTGACTGATATATTTGATGTAGAGTATTGACCTCTTATTGTGCATAGTATAAATCAATGCTTTTCCACTATTACCAGCGCAAGTCGTTATGTTGTGTTTATAATGGTGAGGAAAGTGGGAAAACGGATTTCATCTAAACTTGTTTACATAACTCCTAGTGAAATTTCCCGATTTAATTGAAATTTTTTTTTTTATAAAATGTTTATTACAAACATTATCCAAGAGCCAGAGTAACGAATCCAATTTTTTACGAAAAATGTTTGCTTGTAAGCGCGAGGTGTAAAATATTGAAGACTGTCGGTGTACGGCTACAGTAAAGCAATTGGCTCGCTTTCCTTGTTGTTGGAAGTGCAGCAGTCAATGGGCGGCCAAGCGAAAAATAATCTGTCATGCCGCAGAATCAGATAATCAACTTTTCGGTTCTCTTTAAACGTAACATATTCGATGGTTCACGGGCATCAGTCCTTCGTAAAGACTTAAAATTAAAACAAGTAAAAAAGGGCTAAGTTCGGGTGCAACCAAACATTTTATATTCTTGCAAATTGCAAGAATCAAAGCCAAGGCCTTAGGTACTTTTAGGTGTAAAACCAATCATGAGTAACGTCAGCCGGATTTTCGAAAATTCTGATATTAGTTATATAAGGACTAGATCAAGTTTTCGATCAAATTTATCTAATTTAAGCACAAATATGTTATGAATAAAATAAGTTCTCTTATTTTCATTGGGATAACTCAGTACAAAGTCACAGAACAAATGGTTTTTTCGACAAAATCAACTTATTTTATTCATAATAGTCTCCTTTCGCTCCGAATAAAGCACGGTCCAAAAGCATGTCGAACGAGTGTTTTAGCTCGTTGGCCGGTATGGTCGCCAGTATGCCGGCGCAATGGACTCTACGTGTGCACAACGCTTCCCTTTCGTGGGGGTCGATCGAATGTTGGATTCTGAGCAATTTTTGGTCGTCAGTAAATTTGTGCGGAACACACCTTTCGTAAGCCCAAATGTTCGGTCAAAATGCGATAAATCGATGATTTGGATGAATTTCAATTGGATAGGCAATCATCACCATAAACTTGTTTCATCAATTGAAACGTTTCGGTAAAAGTTTTGCCAATTTTGAAACAAAATTTAATGTTGGCTCCATGTTTGAAGCTCATTTACGCTCCGATGACACAAACATACTGACACTTAAAACGCAATAACTTACTTCCAATCGATAAATGTTATGACATGTGACATATTCAAACGCACCAGTCGACATATAGATGGCGCCACCGTGGGCGTTAGATTAAAAATGCCCTGTTTATTTTGGAACGCACTTTGCATTAAGTATATGGGGGCTAAGGAAAGTATTGGCCCGATTCAACCCATTTTTGACATTATCTACTTTTGACAAAAATTTTGCCCACAGGTACCCCTTGGTACTGAGATTTTCTGCACCAAATTACAGTTTTTTATCTTATTTTAATGCTTAGTTATGGCGGTTAATGGCGATTTGTGGGTGTGGCAGTGGTTTGATTACGCCCATCTACGAACTTGATATTTTTTGTACTAAGGAACCTACGTACCAAGTTTCATCAAGATATCTCAATGCTTACACAAGTTACAGCTTGAACGGACGAACTGCAATTTTATTCATTAGTAATGGACTCGCTCCTTTTGTTCCTACTTCTTCCGCTCTTGTCATCTCTTATGCTGCCCATAGAGAAGTTAATTGTATGCATAGATGATAAGTAATCCAAACTTTGAAAACAATTATTTATCAACCCACCTTTTCAGAATCGATAACTGGGGATCATCGAAACTTCAACTTCAAAATCATATTCTCGTATTTTAGTATGAAACGGAGGGATTCAATGTTGACACCGTTTTTATATATAGAAATATTTTCCTAAGTTGACCACAGGGCCTCAATAAAGAAACTATAAATAAATTTATTTAGTACTAGGAAGGAGTTTATTTGATCACAGACTTGTAATATTAGGCCAGATTTTCCGAATAATCTTTCAGAGACAGCTGTTAAGAAAGAATTACAGTGTTTGTAGAGCGATTGCTGTTAGATTCCCCATGTTCCATATCCAAATAAAACTACTGATTTTATATTGGCATCGAATATTTTCAATTCTGTGCTTCTTGATATATGCGTTGCATTCCATGCCTTGTCTAGCGGCGCGTCCCCTAAGTAATCGGTTGTATATGTCTGCTGCTGACCCGCCGGTTTTTTAAAATTATGCTACCGAGGTAATGCAATACAATTCATCCACTTCTTTCAGCAGTGTGTCACCGGAGCGCTTGCGCTTTGGTGGTGTTGATTCTGATTGCCTGAGACGATAGTTTTTAGATCGGTTAAAGCCGAGCTTCGCTTACCGCTTGAAGTTTTTCAGTCAACTTCTTTTTCTTCTTTATTGGCATTTGAAGTTCAAGAAAGTGAGGAAAGTTCTCTGATCTCCATTCACTTGGGAGTACCCACAAATTATTCTTTTACATATGGTTCAAGCAGCTCACAACTTCCGGTCTTGGACCAAGTATTCTCTCGGCAAATTGTGTCATGTCTAAAAGTGTCGAATGCTTTTGCAAAATCTATGAAGCAGAGGTAAAATGGTGCGAACCTCTCAACAACAGTGCAATACCTCTCCTATTTTTGCAGTTGGATATTTCACCCTTCTTCGAGAAGAAAGTAATAGCTCTTCTCTAAACTCAGATGGTATTTTTTTCGGGATACCAAACGTTTTTGAGAACACTTATCTTGGGTTCAGGTTCAAGTAAACTGGTTAATGTTCTTTGGCAGTAAAGCTATTGTGGGGTGGAGCCACGCTCACTTTTTGAAGGTTTTAATACCCAAGGTATACAGGAATATATAAAGTTATCTCATTTGTTTTACTTAAAATAGACAATCTTAAAAAGGAATTAAATTTCAATCTACACAATTTCCTAGAACTCATAAACTCCATTTCCTCTCTGTTGAATTATTTTCAATTTAGAAGAATTGCACTCCACATTTGGCTTATTCGAGTATATATGTATATGTGTGTGTATATGTGTCTATGCGAGTCATTTTCGGAATTATGTTTTGCCAAATATGTAGTATTTCCTTCGAATTGCGTTCAAATTTGCCATTTTCCTCCATACATATACACATAGCTCGTGTGCGTGTGTTTATTGCAAGCAACACCAATATTGTGAGTGCTTGTTTATTTAGTGGTTTGCATATAAGTATATGCGTAGGTGTGGCCTAATAAGCAGCTAGTTTGCTGGTTAGCAAATAGCTGTATCGTGGCGCTGTGGCATTCTGGTGTCTGCATTGCCAATAGGCTAATCAGCAAAGCGTTGTGGAGCGACATGACCAACATGCTTGCGGTGGAAAAGGCCTGCAGCGTACACCTTCCAGCACTTGTGGCAGCAGTAAATCAACTTGATTCACTTCCATTACAGCGGCCAGTACACACTGTCGCATTATTTTGCAAATATTTTGTGATTTTTTTGTAGCTTTTTTCTGGTTTCTCATTTGTTGTAGTGAGTGAGTAATTGGAATTTGACCATGCAGTCGACCGTGGTCAGCAATAACCCCAATTATTTTCACTTTTATGCTGAGCATAGCGAATCGTATGCTCCTTGCTTTATTCATTACATTTCCTGACATTTATTCAGTGCCATTACACGCGCTTCGTCATACCGTTATAAGATCGCAATAAGCATACAAATGTGTATTGTAGGTGGTAAATGTACACAGCCAATTCGGCATATATAAGTATGCAACAGTGTATACCTAGCGGGAGAGTCCTTACAAGCAATCATCTCACTATTTTGGCCCGAAGTCCAACAAGTCAGCTTATTTCTCTACATATAAAACCGATTTTATTTTGGATAGAAATATATCATCTTGATATAAATTTAAAGAGTTACGCAATTCTCCGGTGCAATTTTGACCCTCAGGAATAATTTAATTTTGTATACTGCGACATTCGGATTTTAATTGACAAATGTTAATCATATGACTTACCAAAAATGTCAGTAAAAGAATGATGTTTATGACACTAGTTCGATTTTAATGAAAAAGATACTAGTTACAAACAATTTTTTTCAGACTATTTAGATGTTTTAGCTTAGTGCCTTATTTTACTTGAAGGTACTGCCATTTTTAAGGTTTATTGCGTTATGATACAAAAGTCACCAGTTTCATACTAGTACGAAGCAGTCATGTGACCCTCTAGTTCAATATATGCGCCCTGGAATACTTATATTTTGAACTGTGTTTCGATCAACGATATTTTCAATAAAAAAAATCCTTGCCAATAATTTTAATAATTTGAATTAATAATGAAATATTCGTATTTTTACTCTTCGTTAAATTACAAGGTGGCAACTCCCAGATTTTGGCAAATTATAGTCAGGTGTCATAATAGTTTAAAGCAGATACACGACTCTCTGGTTCAAGCCATAACTTCAAAAGCAATTTTATTTTCGCTTTTGTTTAAGCCTTTCGGTATTAAGTAAAAAGTATTAAATTTCCGACTTTACCGCGCTCTCTAAAAAAAAGTATGAAGTTCGTGCCCTAATTCGATTTTGGTCTGAAATTAACTAGTTGTAAAGCGGTGGTTTTCCTCTACTGTCTGATATTTCACTGTACAGAATATATGCGAACATCTACAAATATATAAATATGTACACGTGTTCGCATGCTCCGGCGCGTGGCCTGCTGATCGTCGGCGCCTGTGGCTTGTTTTCTCTCCACTTCTACTGTCGCTATTTGTTTGCATTGTGAATGAGTTGTAATGCATTGTAATGGTAGTCAATTTGATTTTAATTAATGCCTAAGTAAATTTAATACGAAATGGCAATTATTTTTCTTACAGGCAACGAAACGTCGAAGCTTCGACAGCGCAACGAAGAGGGCGTCTTTAACATGTAGCATTCACCTATTAACACACTTTATTGCACACCAACGCACCTACATAAGTAATCAAGTATTTATGTGTGAATAAACTTGCATTTTCGTACATCACGCCCATTATGCTCGCTCGACAGCGGCAGGCAAATGGGACCTGCCGGCGACTTTGTTAATTGAAATAATTGAGTCTCATTTGTTGTTGTTACACACTTCACTTGCTAATGTGTATTAAATTTACTGCAGGTTTGCTTGGCTGTTACACGAAGCAAAGATTTATGGGTGTATATTGACATTTTTGTGTGAGCGCTTCGTAATTTATAAGCCTTTAAAGTGCGGGCCGTAAACTCAGTAGCCAAATCTTAGGAAGCTTTACGAGTGCTCGCATAAATTATAATATTTTGTAGTGATATTTATTGCTATTGCAAATGGTTTGCAATCATTTGTACGCCGTGCTATCGGTGCGTTAAAAATGTAATGCCTTTAAATTTTCAATTTGAGTTTCGGACATGCGGACTTTTGCTCTTTTGAAGCAGCAGAAGTTAAGACTTACAATACGCTTAAAATTAAGGTTCTTTGTGTGATACGAACTGTAAACAATGGCGTCCATATAATCTTTTTAGGACAGTTCATGTTCTCAACTTCTTTCGTTACTTTTATTATATAATTTTACGTTGCTACAGTTTTCGGAGGAGAGTTATCTTGAAGAATTCCCATTATATAGAATATGGGCGTGGTCATTATCCAGTTATATCTTTGCTCGTATTGTAATATAACTTTACTTGCATGTTGTTGATCGTTCCGGTTAAATCAACTAAATATAATTATGTTCTAAATTAAGATATTAATTTGTAATATGGCTGAATCAGATAATAAAACCGTTCACTCCACATATTTTGATTATGTTGACAACGAAGAAAAGTCCGATAACTCAATAAATAAAAGGGTCAGATGTAATCGATTTTACACGCGAGATGTTACGGAAGGGCATTTTAGCGGCCGGTATCAAAATTGGATAATGGGCGTTACTCTGTTCACTTTGAGGTATATTCCTGTATCTCAGGAACTACTGGACTAATTACAACTTAATTTGGCCATAACATTATTAAGCCATTCTTATAATGAAATTCACACTTCGTATATATAAAAAATTTTAAAAATAATGGAACAAAACCTTGTACAAGAAGTGCCTCCGCGGTATGCCAAAAATAGTTGAAATGTGACAATAAGTTTTGAAGTCCCCACATACCGAATATGTGGACGTATAACTATTTTTTTGCAGAACAGTGAAGATCCGAAGATCACTTTTAATATACATATGTACATGACTCCTATACATCCAATATAGGAAGTTGAAACTTCTTGCGTACATGTATATCAGTCAAAATGTAAATGTTGGTAGTACTGTCAGTCACATTTATGTCAAAATTTTCATTAGTGTTTGAGATACGTGTCGTTTTGTGGGCTGCTAAAAGTGAGTTTTTCGTTTTTTGCGATGTCGAAATTTGTTGAGCAARGAATTTGCATTAAATGATCATTTCGCCAAAAACTCAACCCATATCGGTCCGCAACCATCGTATTCACCTGATCTGCGCCGTGCGACTTCTGGCTGTGCACCAAGCTCAAAAAACCGCTCTGGGGACACCGTTTTTATACGATGTTCATGCCGCATCGAAGACGGAACTGAAGGCCATCCCGGAAAGTGACTACAACCAGAGTTTCGAAGGTTGGAAAATCTGTTGGCATAATGTAGTACATCTAGTGGGGATTGCTTTGAAGGGGATGAAATTGATTTTGAATAATAAATAAAGAATTTTCAAAATAAATACAATGTCACCTTATTTTTTGGCACAGATATAATCATATTTTCTATTCTAGCATTAATGCTAAATTGATATATCCGTCAGTGTGTGAGTAATCTTCATAACATTGAGTGAACCTTCCACTAGCCCTTATAAATCTTAAAAAGTTATTAATGATTTTCTAGCTGAATTTAAGGTGTCCAAGTTGATCGAGATATACTACATGATATTTTAGTGAAATTAAGTGAACCAGTTTTCTTAAAAATTATTATTGTTTACTCGTTTTGAATTCATTTGCAATATTTTTAATGGGTTAAGCCACATCAAGTGAATAGCGAAAATTTTCTGCAAAAAAAAAAAAAAATGTTATTTCATGCTATTCCGAAGATATCGACTGACGCTGTAAGCTCTAAGCTCTGTGCCGTATGAAAACCATCAAATGAAACTGGCAATTATTACATATATTTAGCAGAACCGTATTAGAATAATGTAATATAATTTATATTTCTTTGAATTTTTTCGTTGCGCATATTAACGCATAAAAAATTTGGCGACTTTCGTGAATTTTTTAAAATAATGTTTCGGACTTCTTCGGACGTAGTATTGAAAAACAAGGGAAAACGTTATCCTCGGCTGCACCGAAGGTAATATACTCTTCACAAGTGCACTTCGTTTAGTAACTATGTATTCATTCTGTATGGAAGCTCTATGCTGTAATCCGATCTTAACAATTTTTTCGTAGATTATATTATTACCTTAAGCAGTATACCATGTAAAATTTTGTGAAGATACCACGTCAAATGCGAAAGTTATCCATACAAGTCCTTGATTCCGATTATTCGGTTTGTATGGCAGCTATAACATATAGTAGTCCGATCTGAACAATTTCTTCGGATATAACATTGTTAACTTAGAAAATACTCTGTGCCAACTTTTGTGAAGATACATTGTCAAATGTGAAAGTTTTCCATACAGGAACTTGATTCCGACCGTTCAGTTTGTATGACAGCTATATGTTATAGTGGTTCGATATCAACAGTTGCGACAAATGAGCAGCTTCTTGATGAGAAAATTACGTTTGCAAAATTTCAAAGCGATATCTTAAAAACTGAGGGAATAATTCGTATATATACAGAAAGGTCAGACAGACAGACGGACATGGCTAAATCGACTCAGCTCAACATAATGATCATTTATATATGTGGCAACGCCGTGTTCACCATTTTGTGCTGTCTTCGGTGCAAAAAAAATATTTCTTAAACGAATTGGCGTAATTTTGAAAAAAAAAATTTCGTTTTTTAGGTAAAAAATGGTCGCTTTTTTATTGCCAAGTTGACAATTCTCAATCAATCAAAAAGATCGTAGGTCATTGTATAGTAAATGTCTTCAACAAAACTCAGTTTTAATTTAATGGGAAAAGTGCACGAAAGTGTTGCTTATCAAAAAGTAGATAAAGAAGCCGTAGAAATTGCAAAGTCTGATGATAGCCAAGCGGATGTTATCCCACCTCCTAAAATAAAAGGATCAGTTGCTATGCAATCTTTTAACACATGCATTCAGTGGGCTGAGGAAAACGATATTCCAATAAAAGACATTATATTTCTGAAGGAGCTTCGTGAAAGGGTTATAATAAAAACCCTTAATAAGAAGAAAGTGCAGACAGCAATACTCGATATATTTAAAAAATACATTTTTTAATAAAAAAAATAAGCTTTCCACATCAAAAAACGATTTTCATTTGTCATATTTCTTGTTATATATTTTTCCTCGCTGAGTGCAACAACTTCAATAAGTTCAACTACCTAGATTTCTATTAGTTGCGATTACTGAGTTCGTACGGTATTATTTTGTTGGCCCTCCTTTTCGTGCAATAATTTCACCCAGTCGTCGATGCATACTCTGCACCAATCAGTATCAAGGCAGTTTTAGTGCCTCTTTTGGTGAAATTCGTTGTTTTCGAATACGGTAATCCAATAAGTCTCATAAAGCTATGTTGGGGCTTATGTCTGGGTCGTAGGCGTATGTAGTTCTTTGAAATTGTACAAAAACCATTCAAATACAAGTTTCCTCGTTTGTTTTGGGTCGTACATTTTTTTAAGTTATCAAATACATGTGTTTCACGATTCAAACTCCAGATTCAGCCATTCAACCCCACGCTCCGGTAGAAGCTTTTTGAATAAAATGAAGACATTAAACCTGAATCGCTGCGCGCATTGAAGCCTATTCCGAAAATTGAATTTAACAACTCTTTCGAGGATTTGAAAACACGTTGGTACAAGTGTATTTACGCCAAGAGGGGTTACTTTGAAGGGGCGACAAAGATTTTGAAGAATAAATTAAGAATGTTATAATTATGAACAACGTCTTACCAAGTTTTGCTCATAGTGGTACATAGATGGAAACACTATGGGAAGCATGTTCTAGAGAAATGAGATGACTTAGTCTTAAATATGCGAAATACTACGTTTGAGTAAATCAATTGTCATAATGTGTTTTGCTTATGGCGTTCTTCGCCGCAGAGGCCTTAGGCACCGTTGTGCATTAATAGCTAGATCATTCATATGTTCAAGCAAAATATTTATGTGGAAATACATATCAACATATTATCATATATGCATTTAGAATATTCATACTTATATCTGCATATCGTCATTTTGAGATCTAATATTCATATAACAAGTGTTTTGCATCATTTCCCTTTCCCTTTCGAATTGTTCTATCTAAAGCTTTTAATTACAAAACATATTTTTAATGAGATTTACATTTGCTTATGTTGCAGCATTTAATTGAAGTTTTTGCATAAGCCTAATAGGCCTTCGATATGCATCTTGCATACATGAGTCCAAACTCTCCGGAGGCGAACGAGAATCAAGCAACTGAAGTTGTATCCAAGACACAATGGCAACAAGACAGTACGACAGAAAATTGGTTATTTGATAAATCTACAGTTAAATAAATACATAAATTGTGTCAGTGTTGATGGTCCGTTTGCAGGCAAACAAAATACCGTTACTTAGCGTGCTGACATACATATATATACATATGTACATGTAAGAAATGCAACCATCTTTGTTTGCATTCACATATACTGTATTTGTTTGTGTGAATTGAATTATTTGGTTATTACTCGCATCAGAAATGTTGACTGTTTAATTATTTCCAAGCATTCTAATTTAATATGCAAAATGATCTACATCCATTTCAATTCAGAATTGCCAATATGAGGTTAAATAAGAGGAAACTGCTGCTACTACGCCATAAAGCATACACACACATTTACTAAATAGTAGTAATGGCCTGTGGTGAAAATCCGCACTGGTGCATAATAATTTTTGAGTCAGAAATTAGGTAACTAATTTCGGTTAGTGTATAAGGGTGTAGTGTTATGTATGTAATTATTAATACTGCGAGTAAATTCGATGTTTTTAAATATTATAGAAATGACTTAAAATTTATATATACGTAAGAGAAATTTTATTCAGAAAGGCTTTCGTATTTGTCTGTTATCATATCAATCAGTTAAGTTTTTATTTTGTTTAGTCTGGGCCTTGAACGCACATTTCTATGGAATCTAGTCAAGCCTGACTTTATTTTTGGTAGAATATATTCTAAAAAGTTTTTGAGGGTTATTAGCTTCCCAAGAGACAAATTATAACTGCCAACTGATTTGTTAAATCAGTCATTAAGCTACCAAATCCAAAAATCCCTCGCGATCCCCGTCGAATGATTTTTGTGGATATTTTGAATTTGATTATATGAAACGCGTTCTTGCTCGACTCGTCCCGATAAATCTGAACTTTTTTCAAAAAGAGTACCGTCTTAACCGACTTAATCGTGCGAATTCCGATCCCACATTCTTGGAGACCATTCTAACAGCCGATAAGACAAGGGTTTATAAATTTGACATACTAACAAATCAACAATCATCGGACTGCAGGGGGAAAAAATAAGCCGAAACCACAAAGAACAAAACGCCAAATCCTCTCAAAAATCAAGGTGAAGCTCATTGTTTTCTAGATATCCGTAGTTTGTCAATAACCGAGAATGGTGACAAAATAAATATTGATGAGTAATCAAAACTTTTGCGTTTTTTTTTTACAATTTCGAAGTCTTTTTTGGCACAATGTATTTCCATTATTGTAACATTTTGGGGTAGTCTTTAATTCTTTCATATTGTTATTTATTATTTATTTTTTGCTTTCTCATTAAGGCTGAGGCCTGCAACTGTTGAGATTCTTTAGTGAACTGCCCACTGAAATCTAAGTGAACTCGAAACTAAGCTTAAAGCAAAGGCATTCGCTGCTGCATACGCGACTTCAGTACGGGCGTCCGATTTCTTTCGTTTCGTGGTATTGACATTTGGCATGATGTGACCAGCGAAGAATTTGCGGCTAGCGTGAGAACCTAAATTCACTACCTAGGCTACTTCAGGCTACTTAGGTCCCCGTTCTCGGACTTTTTCAAGCTGTCAATAACAATCTTTATGGAAGGTTGTTGTCTGGTTTCTTTAAAATTTGGATGAATCTTCGAAATAGAGAACACCATTGCTATGATGAGAAGGATAGCCAAACTGAACGTTGCAGGTCTTGTTGTCAGCTTTGTTCTATGTCAACCATATGATGAGACTCAGACTTTCTTCATTTCTATGTCGATGAATCGGGTCGTCATCTAGCAATACTCTTCATACTCGAGAACCGAGACCCATTTATATCGAGTTCTTCATCTAATGTCACCAGGAACGTGCTATGAATGATTTTCCCTGAACTGTTATTCATTTTTATCGTAGACATTACAACATTTAATATAGTGATAAGGTCGTCTTTCACTTATTACGGTTCTAAGTGGCTGAGACGGCAATGTGCCGTTCCTCCGGGGTGTAGTTGTTGTTTTGTGAAGTTTAATTCCTTGCAGAAAGACTTCGTGTGTGTGTCGACGAAGTTTTCGATTGAATTATCTTCAGCGAAATGAGTACTGTGTCATAATGCTGGACAGCAAAAATATTTTTATATTATATATTATTAAAAACGAACTGAGTTTAATTATAAAACACAACCAATTATTTTTAATAGTACTTTGATATGTGCTATGTACTTCTATTAAATCGGTTATTGTCATACTTGTTGAGTGCTCATTTAATAACTTTTCTACATTTTTAGAATCGAGAATAGCAAGGTTAATGACTAGAATCTTTGCGAGTGTAATTGATAACATTATTGTTTCAAGCTCTGCTATAAAGATTATATCTGCTCCGCGATTCGTTTCGTCCATACGAATGGTGCCAATGGTTGCTGGTGCCCATTTGTTTATCCTTTTCATACTTTACGATGTTATTTATGTCTGCGTCAGCGCAGTTTAGAAATTGAATTCTTTCTGAACTGGACTCTGTTTGTAATTCTTTATTTTTGATATCTAATGTTGCATTCACTTCATTAAGCGGGTTCAGTCTTATTATTCCATCATATATTGACAAATTTGGAAGGATAAGGATAATGTAGTTGTGGTGTTGAACAGAAGTATAAGGCATACATTTTGAGCAGAGTAACTAAATTAACTTTACTGCAGTCACATTTTTTGATTCTGTTGACGGTTTAATGTAATTTTTTGAAGCTCCTGTCTTAACAAGTAAACGAGGCCAAGATGAAATATCCCCTGACAGCCGTATTAGTTTTGCAGTGTGTTTGGCTGTGCCGCAGAAAGAATCTTGCCGTGTCTTGTTATAGTTTTATTAATGAGCAGCGTTAGCTTACGCTCGATTTTCCTATAATATTGAATTATTGTCAAATTTCATTGACGAAGAGCCGACAACTTTTGCTCAATAAGGAAGAAGGGTCGCAAAATCTAACATTTTAATTATTGCCTTGAAATTCAGAAGTGTGCTGCATGAAGACTAAGTTTCTAAGAATGCGTAACGATTGATAGTCTTGTTCCCTCTTAATTTTCGATATTCTTATAGAGTGTATGAGCATCCTTACGCCACGAGAGGTACATATGTACATTTACTATACCTGGTATGATTTCGGCGTCTCTAAATAATTCTACCTTGGGTACCGCTATTTTGCAAATCTCCTTTCTATATCTTTCAGTGTTTGGTCAATATGTTGTGCTCGGTTTGTAAGGGCTGTGTTAACGACATGATTGGTTAGACTTTGATCGGAACACTAATTTTTGTTATCACCTGGCTTTAAATTTTAAAATAATTTTCTTTTTGTTTTTATTGGTAACCCTGCGAAACCATATAGTTTTTCTTCTTCTTTTTCGCTGTTTGGTGCCAGTTAAAGGGTCCAAGTATAGCCAGGTCCTTCTCCGCCTGGTGTTTCCAATGGAGTGAAGGTCTAACTCTTCCTCTGCTTTCTCTTCATCCATTCGGATGGCATGACCTATCCAGCGTAGCCGTATCTCTTAATTCGCTGAACTATGCCAGTGTGGTCGTATAACTCGTGCAGCTCATTGTTCCATCGAATGCGATAGTCGCCGTTGCCAACATGCAAGGGATCATAAACCACCTTTCTCTCGAAAACTCGTAACGTCGACGTCATGTTGTTGTTGGTGTTAATGCTGGTTCTAAGATAGACAAAATTATTCACGACTTCGAAGTTATGACTATCAGCAATGACGTGGAAGCCAAGTCCCGAGAGAGACGACTGTTTGTTTGAGGACAGGAGATATTTCGATTTGCCCTTGTTCACAACCAGACCCATTTGCTTCGCTGCCTTATCCATTCTGAAGAGAGCAGAACTAACGGCGCAGTTGCTGACGCCAGTTGTTGATTTTTCAGTCCTTGAAACGTACTGATAGGGTCAATCAGTTTGTTGACGGCGGACTTTAATCTCTCACACAATACGCTATATAGAATCTTTTATGCGATGATGAGGAGACTTATCCCCTTAGTTGATACATTCTCCTTATCAGTTATTCGCCGCTGATTTGAATATACCACTGTATCTCATTATGTTATAACTTTTTTATAATTGAACAAGCACTCTACTTACATTACTGAGTTTTTATAAGTAAAATTGGTGTTATTCTGATTAAATACAGAGCGCTGCATCTGTTGAGTTTATTTACATTACTGCCCACTTAAATCTAAGTGAACTTAAAACTATGCCTTAAGGAAAGCCGTTCATTGCTACAATGCATATGTATGTAACGGTGTCCGATTTCCTTCCGTTGTTGCCATTAACATTCAAATGAAGTGCCAAGCGAGAGTTTGCAGTCAGCGCGGGAATAGGAATTAGCTGACTCAGGCCACGCGCGAGCTTTCTTTTTGCGGACCACTTATTGTCATTAACTTATATATCAACATAGCAAAAAATATGTAAGGAACGGCTATGCTCGAATAAGCGAACATTTTATACTCTTGCAACTTGCTAGGCCTAAAGTCAGGGAAATGCCATCAGTTACCACACGATTTTTGCCGATATATGCGATATTAAGTCAACTGGAAGTTTGAAAATCTTTTTATTCGGTATTATAAGTTAAAGAAATTATTAATCCGATTTAAACTATTTTTGACATACAGGCATACAATTACTAGAAAAGAATTCTCTCCGAATTACTGTAGTTTGATAAAAAAAAAAAGCGGGTAATTGGAACAATTGATCCATATTCGGTATGCTTGAATAGTTTTGGTCCCGTTGGGACACTATTTGGTCATAAGGTGGCCAAATTTAAGCGAACACTATTCAGGTAAAGTTATATAACGATATATTCATTGGTGCTTGCTTCGTATGGTGAAACGTGAAAGAAGGTATTCAAAATTTTGCTATATGGAAAGTAGACGGGGTATACGGTACTTGTCTTCGGCCCAAATGAACTTGACGTGATTCGTCGTCAACGCGTTCTCGACCCTTTTTCAATAATTTGTACCTCTCAAACAAACTTTCTCGCGGCAAAAAATTATCACCGAAGGTGTTTTCCAACATTCTGAACGCTTAAGCAAAATAAATCTGATTCCCGCCACAAAATTTAATGGAGCTCCTTTGTTGAATAATTTCACTCATCGTAAAAATCGCCGAATATACTTTATGTACTTAAGCAAGACGAGCGTCCAATAAACACTAATGATTATTTTGGCACAGACGTCACTAACCTTTACAAAAAACAAACCTATTTTGAATATGAAGATTAAGGTTTTCAATCTACTCTATGTAATGTCATTATAAAACATAATAAGAAAATTTCCTCTGACGTATTATCAAAGCTAAATTTAGAAATATAAATATACACATAGGGGTTTGCAAAGCTATTCCGCACTAAGCTTTCACATACCTAAAAAGTTCAGTATATACCACTTTCCTACAACAACAATCAATTATTCGTATTTGCCGCATGTAAACAAACTTCCGCATTCCGCTGAATTTCAGAGAGTTTTTAGAATTATTTGGATAAATAAAAAAAAAAAGTAATGCTCGAATCTTTATGCGGTGCTAATGTACTTAGCGGCCACTCAGCGCTGCCTGTTTATATATAATGCGCAATTTTTATTTATTTAATTTCTATTTACATTTATATTTCTTCTGCCAACATCTTATTTACAGATTTTTACATTTCCCTTGCCGAAGATGGCGCTTCAACGGCAGCAAAAACGAAGGAATAAAAACGCAAAAATACTGAAATTGAAATGTACACTGACTCGGAATGTTGTGGGCAGAGGGAGGGCGACTGACAAAGCAAATCATTTGCATTTCTGACCGTAAAAATATTCTAAGCAACTTGCCACTTACTTATGCTCGATAAAAGCGGAGCAGAGAGTTGCTGCAAGCGAATGATGGACAAAGGAATTGGTTAGCTTGGAACGCAGATCTTTTCAGAAAAAAAACATATACACTTTCGGAATCACGGTATTTAGAGAGGGGGATATAAGAGAGGTGCAAGCCGAACAGTTCACGCTAAAAGTGTTTACTTTTTACTCAAGGAATTATACTTGAGCAAACAGCAGCTGCGAACCGGAAACGGAAATGCCAACACAAACGTCAAGTACAACAACGACGCTGCGTTAAAGCGAAGGCAACAATGTGCCTCCAACAATACCGGGTTCGCACTCAAGTGCTCGACGAAATGGTTGCTGCCCCTCGCGTTGAGGATTTGCGCTGCTGCTGCCGTTGCCGTCACTGCTGCAGCTGTCACTGACGTTACGACACAAATCATGGCAAATGAGCGCAAATGGAATTCGTAAATTGAAAAGTTTTCCTAAACTGTTTGTATTTTCGGGATGCTACGAATATAACTGTGCACTGCAACGGCCATACATGTACGAGTATACAAGCGGCGCTAGTGCTTTCGTGTTGTTGAGCTTTGTTTACACAGGATTTTCAGTTAGATCTCTGAGGATAAATGTTTGGTGTAGCCCACTGTATGTTAATTGTATTTGTCGAATTTCAATGGGCGGATTCATGCATAAACGGTTACTTGGTTTGATTTGGATTAGTCGACTCAAAGTACGCTTGTTTGAGTTGTCTGTTTTTGGTAGCTCTTGATCTTACACATTTTTTGCTAAAACGCTGTTTAACCATATAGCAGTGTCCCTAATGTTGTTTGCATTATGCGTGATACTGTTGCTAAAGTTTGTTGAATGCCGCAAATATTTCTGTACATAATATGTACATATTATCACAGAAACAAAAACCGTCTTCAAATCGAGAACCCTTAAAAAATGAGTCGAAAAAAACAACGCGTTTAAAGGCAACAGACCCATAAAATCAAATAGAGTTATAATAGCAATTAGTCATACTATATTAGTGGGGTATCTAAATACGCTTACGGAATGATTTCCAAGAGAGAAGAGCTCAAGCATTGTCAGCAATGAAGTGGCGAATGGCGAAAATGAAAATGCATTAAATGACTGTGTCTTAAAGAACATATTTCAAAGTTATGCTAGAGGGGAAACCGTTCTATTCTTAGACTTACTATTGAATACTCAATCCCTAGGCAGATTGAAAACCATACGGTTGAGTATGCAAAAGACAATGGAGTAGATATTTGTAGATTCCATTCCAGTATATGTATATAGTGGGAGCAAGCATTGCCTATTGAGCAATGAGCAGTTTCCAGCTTTTCAAACCGCAAAAAGCTGAAGGTTTTATTGGCGGCTCAATTTTAGTCGTTCCAGAGTTACATAAGGCTCCTTGTGTTTGTTGAAGTGACTTTATTGCTGCACAGAAGTGGGTGTGTATGCATGTCTAACACACTGGAGATGCGTCTTCCATCTATCGCAGCATGATCGATCTGTTAGTTACTTTTTCATCCGGAGGCAGCTAGTAGCGTGATACATCTTTTTTTTCCTGGAATGTAGTACTTCCAGCTCCAGCGAAGTAGATCAGCCTCAACCCATTTGAGGATGTCTCATCTTGAAGGCGAAATTTACTGATCGTTTTGCCCAAGATATCTTCTTTGCATACCGTAGCGTTAAAGTCAGCAGCTTTCATAGGAAGAAGACATCTTTGGTCACATATTCCTTTCCTCCGGTAGGGGCGTGGGTACAAGTCAGCGATATGTTGAAGAGCTTCGCTTTGATGTGGATTGTAGCTAGATGTTCACCCACCGGGGGTATGCCAGTACTCGGCGACGAAGTCTTTCTCACATCACTATTTGCGCCCCTTTATATAGCCACTATTGTAAAGGCCACAAGGATCGACTCGTCTCAGTCCTTGTCCCGTCCATCGCTCTTCGTGGACGACGGTAATGTAAGCCAGCTGGGAAGCGGCACCTTCCAAATTAAAGGACCGGACATTCCAGTTGCGTGCTCTTAAATCGCAATTCTTAATGCATTTGCCGTGGTCATCAAGAAAAAGAAGGTCTCTCATCCGAGGCTTTTGTTTCCTTTTGGTTGACGTCGTGTTAAATGGTGGGTCCCAAACCTTCAAATGGAAGTTCTTTGGCTACAGAGAGGATATTTGGTCTAAGATCGGAAGTCGTGTGCTGCTCGAGCCATATATAAAGTACTCGTTTCTGGCCACTACCAAGTGAATGGCGCTCAGAGAACTTTTCTCACTTGCGTGAACTTCTACACATGACTTAAATGTTATCGCGCTAACAATAGGTTAAGGCAAGCTACTTGGAACTAATTTTAGAAACGAAAAGTTCATTGAAATCAAACGTAGACTCTAGAAAGCAAAGAAAACAGCTATAGCACTTTACACCTGTGAAAGGATTGTGGGGACCAAATGTGAACTTACAGAGTTCGCACCATTTATTAGCCTTCGGAAAAGAGGGAATTTATATGTCTCTGACTTCATACATATATTTACGTTATAAATCATACATATATTTATAAGGTAAATATATGTATATCTGAATCTCGGTCTACAAGCACGCAAACATGCCATGAATAAAATTCGTGCCGCGTACGCTGACTATTAAAATTCAAAGGGGAATGTTACGAATTTGCAGAATTAATGTTATATGACATCATCGTAATGATAATGTCCGAGGTATCGGAATTTTAAATGTATAAAATGTTTTTTAGTATTCGTCCGAGATTGAACAAATAAATGTCGTTGGGTTTTTCTGTTATTTTCCCAACGTAAAAAAAACACCTATCTTGTTTTTCTTTAATTAGGTTTGTGTAAAGTTTTTATTGGTTCATCTCGGATGGAACATTTGGTCCATGTCGAGCCGGATTCGTGATTGGCATCGTTTGGTGAGCGAGGATTGGGGTGAGAATTTATTGAATAGAGTGTGATAATTGCATATGTGTGTGGTGTTGTGCCATGCGCAAGCTCGCCGTGATGACGCCTACGCTGTGGAATGTATTAGTCATTGTGGAATTCGTAGGTCGGACAGTACATCTGTTTTTCTAAGAGTGAAAGACTTGCTGTACTTTTGAATTTCTATTCAGCTAATAACATTCGTGGTAGAAAATTGAGATATAAGCGTGGTGAAAAGTTAAGTTATATACATTTGTGTATATGATAGTTCATATTTCTGTGGTAAAGCAAGATAAGAGCTGGCTGCGCATGCGAGAGAAGGCTACATGCGTGGGGAATAATTGTAGTAGAAAATGTCATATTGATGAGAGAGAAGATTATACCATAAAATAAAGGTGAGAAGAGAGAAAGGAATAGAATGCTAAAAAATTTGTGGAAGATATCTGTTTACCTACATATGTGAATATACTTATGTATATACATACATACTTGTGTATAAGAGCATAAACCATGATTGTACAGTCCACAGTCCACTAGATCTCATTAGTACTAATAATATATACATATTTGTGAAATGGCTGATGATGAATAAATGTACGTATGTATATGGCGTCATAAGGATTAAAACAATATACATATATGTACTATGTTGTGAAAGTTCTAGAAATTATAAATGATGGTATAGTCTTGCAATAGAGAGAGATAGAGAGAGTGAAAAGCTAATAATAAAATTGAAAACGGCCATTATTATCGTGATATATAGTATGTACATATATATTTACCCAAATGCCCACAGATATTGGCGTCCGCTTTGAATATTTGGTGATGAAATTTTGTTTTTTAATCGTGAAAAATGACAGTTTGTGACAAGACGTTCCTATTTCGTGTAAGGTTTCATCGTGAATATATTTATTTGAGTTGTTGATACAGAATTAAAATTTGTTTTTTTTTGTTTTAAGAGCGATTGTTGAGAAATAGCAAAAGAATAGGAGGACAAGACCTTTTGGACAGCCTATTAAAATCCATTTCAAGAATTGTGGAGTACTGCCAACATGCTGGTTTTGAAAAGGCTAAGTAAGAGAAAGTGAAAGTTCGTGCTGAAAAGTTGGACGTTTACTACGCACGGCTTGTAGATGCACATGAGAAGCAGTTGGATCAGGGTACTACACAAGCTGGTGCATATGACGACATTGCCGATATAGTGGAGCTGCGCTATTTTACAGCACAAGCCATGTTGTCTACAAAGGCCAAGGAAGTAGCACCATCGCCGACTGTACTTGAGCCTATGTCGGTACAAGTAAATATGCCTTATCAACAACATGATTTAAAAAATACGTGGGGTAACTTTGATGGCACTTTAACGACGTGGCCTGGGTTTCGTGATCGGTTTTCTGCTGCYATACATGAAAATAATAATGTTTCACCAGCTTTTAAATTTTCTTATTTACAAAAGTAGCTGGTTGGTAGAGCTGCACAAACTCTAGGTGAATGGCAGCTTACCGATGATAATTATATAGAGGCTTGGGATCGACTCAATCAGTTATATGACCGCAAGTATCCGATTTGCCGTGAATATTTACGACAGTTTATTCGTTTGCGTATATATTATTATAGGAGGCGTACCGCGAGCTCATGAGTTGTTGTGTAATTGTTCATATGTCGCATAAAAGACTACATCCAGATACGAGTAGGCAGTGGGAATTACGACGAGACAAAAAAGACTCCCACAGCTAAGCAAATTTTAGAACTCTTGGATCGCCAAGCTGCAGCTTTAGTTAATGTCGCGGAGTTACGTAATTAGCGGTCCAAAGATGCCATGGTAAATTACCGTAATAATCGAAGCACATATGATAAACGTGAACGTCTGACCAGAGGTGAGAAAAGATCATTTCCATGTATTGCCTGTGGTGGTGATCAACCTCTATGGGTGTGTGATGAGTTTGTAGCTTTAAATTTGCGATCTCGTGAGGACTTTTTGCGAAGAAGCAATATCTGCTAGAATTGCTTTAAAAAGGGGCATGGAGAACTGCTACAGGTTGCCGCGTTTGCTAACATCACCCAAGATAGTAGGTATAGAAGGGAAATTGTACAAATGAGCATCCTCCCCCGAACTCAACACACACACCACATTATCACACCACATCGACTCAAACTTACATCACTAACACGCCACACTCACCACATTACGCTTACAATCCACATTCTACACTACTCACGAGAGCAGCACACACCGACACCTACACACACGTTCACCAACCACAGCAGTCACACCATCCTATTCAGCACCAACGGGGATAAAGAAGGACCGATTACCAAAATCAACCCAGTTCGTTCTACGACACTACCAGCGATCGGTTCGACATTTTTTCTGCGCGTCACGCTTCTAATCCGCCAACACCCAGATCTTAACCACAATAAAATTTATTTGATAGTGATCTTAATTAATTTCAATAAGTATAAACAGTGCAAGTTTCGGGGTTTTACTGAAAATAAAAGGCTTTTTGGTGTCTACCGATACTCACACTCACGGATAAAACTGGGTTTCATTTCTTTGCGCTACTTTATTGTTGGCCCAAAAACCCAAAAGTTGAGTGCAACGAATTTACAGAAATATTTTGGAGTTAGTCGACGGACAGTACTGAAGATAAGACCGTGGTTTCAATCAAATGGGTACATTGAGGAAGAATTTTGGGTTCTACCAAAAGAAAACAATTGGCAACCGGCAAGTACGTTGAAATCAGCATCAGTAAAATCTACCATACCACTTGCTGAACCACAATATTGGGAGCCAGGTATTGTGCAGATGGTACTCAATGTAAAAACTTATGCAAAGATTTTGATCACGGTGCATTCACATGATTGTGAAGGAGCTGTTTATCTTGAGACTCATTTAGGTATGGTAGTTTGTGGAGCCCAGGAGATACAAGGCAGAATCGAAACAGGGAATTCGATATCTTACTTTTATTGCACAAGCATTGAAGAATTGGGTGAGTTCTGGCAACTTGATACAGTAGGTTCGTTTTCTGAAGAAGACTGAAGAAGAAGAAAAAGTTGAAAAGATATTTGTTGATACATATTCAAGAGATGCGAAGGGTAGATTTGTTGTTTCAATTCCACTAAAGGAAAATATTGGAGATATCCCGAACTAAAGAGACAATACATAGACTTTATGAGGGAACTCAAATTTAGATGAAAACATGCGACACTCAGTGATAGTTCCAGATGGATCCAGATAAGCGTGGTTAATAATGGATCATGCGCATAACGAAACGAAACACGGTGGCGTTCAAATCATGATGCTGTTTATTCGTCAGAATTACTGGATTGCGCAACTTCGTAGCTCACTAAGGAAATACCTGCACAGATGTGTTATTTGTGTGCGACGCAATCATCGCACAGAGGTCCAAATGATGGCAGATCTACCTCCCGATCAAGTCATAGCAGGTAAGCCTTTTCTACATACAGGAGTAGATTATGCTGGACCGATAGAGATCAAAATGATTGACAGGGATGGGAATCAGCTCATAAAGCAGAAAGTGTGGATTACGGTTTTTGTGTGTCTCAAAACCAGAGCAATTCATCTAGACAGACTTAACAACAACAGCTTTCATTGCTTGTTATGAACGTTTTATAGCTCGTCGTGGTCGCTGTGAAAGAAAATACAGTGATAATGGTACAGCGTTTGTGGGAGCAGCTAGAGAGATACGCAAGGCAACGGAGGTATGGTACAAAAAGGAGGTATTTCAGCATTTAAGTGGGAAAGGTACAGAATGGCGGTTCATGACTCCTTCAGCTCCCAACCAGGGAGGAATTTACGAGGCAGCAGTAAAGTCGATGAAGTTTCATCTAGGTCGTGCCATTGGTCTGCGAGTACTACCTTTTGAACAACTATCAACCTTACTTACTCAAATCGAAGCGATACTTATTTCACGTCCTTTACATCCGCTGAATGAGGATCCATCTGACCTTCAAGTTTTTACGCCTGGACATTTTTTAATAGAGGAACCAATGGTTCTTCCATTTCCGTTCGCAATTTAAGAAAATTCAGCGGCTAAAGGCGTAAAACAGTGGAGATAGCGGCAGACTATTATCAAGGCGTTTTGGGTCAGATGGCAAAATGAGTATTTGACAACACTGCAGGAACGCAGGAAGTGGCGAAGAGAATCAGAGCGAGTGCGAATGGGCCAATTAGTGCTGATTAGATGTGAGAATTTTCCACCAGCTCAATGGACAATAGGCCGTATAATAGAACTTCGTCCCAGCAGTGATAATTTGATGCCTTGCGTAGCAATTCGAGCGGCAACGAACATCTTACACAGACCAGTAAAAAAGATATGCATTCTGCCTGTAGACATAGAAGATAAATAAAGTTATAACTGGTCCCAGTCGCCAATAATTTTTGAAAAACTCAAGGTTTTTCGGTGGGCCTATTACGAATTTGCTGAATTAATGTAATATGGCATCATCGTAATGACAATGTCCGAGGTATCAGCATTTTAAATGTATAAAATGTTTTTTAGTATTCGTCTGATATTGCACAAATAACTGTCGTTGGGTTTTCCTGTTATTTTCCCAACGTAAAAGAAAAACACCTATCTTGTTTTTCTTTAAAGAGTCTTGATTGGTTCATCTTGGATGGAACAGAGGAAAAACAACTCTAATAGGGCTGCAAGGTCACTGTCTAACGGACAGACATGTCAGCTGTGCGTCTACCTACTTTTCAACACACTTACGATATTCGAAATTTATGCACAGGTGATGTAACAAAAATTTCAAAAGCGCTATGACATGTCTCCACGGTTTGGTGAAAGACGTCTTGAAAGCATGGAGCGGGTTCTTTTTTTTTTTTTAGAAAAAGGGTTACTCTTTTGACAGCGATTGGATCTGATTAAGCCTCTTTTAATTTCGTTATTACTTCTAAATTTTTTTTGAAGAGTAAAATAAATACTTGTAATTTTTAACCGTTGTTAATATTTATTTGCCCAAAAAAATGCTAATACACTGTGCTACCTATAACAATTATGACAGCTGCTTCCACTCAACACTGAAAGAATAATAATTTATGGGAGCATGAAAGTTGTGCGCTAAAAATTACGTTTTTCATTTGCCATGCAAACTGAGCATAAATAATTTAGCAAAGCAACAGAGGCAAAAACAAAAATAACAATAACAATAGATTTTCTGAAACGCTCTTTGGAGTTCATTTGAGAAACTTTTTAATATCCGTTGAGAACATTTTGATTTTATTATTAAAAATTTCCAACGGCAAAGAGTGAAGCACAAGAAGAATATGACAAGAAGCAATGCAACAACCGAAAGCTTGTCAAGCGCTGAGGCAGCCGGACGCCAAGCAGGTGAGGTGAGCTGAACTGAACTGAGCTGAGCGGGGAAGAAGCTGCAGAAAAGTTTGCTTTGTTTGAGTGGCAAATTTCTAACAATAACTTTGTGGCGCGTTGTGAAAGCAACTCGAATGCCAACTGGAGAATATGAAATCGTAAAAGCAGCGACAGGAAGCTAATATGGAAAGGGTGAGCGCCAAGAAGTGGCAGCGTCAGTTCAGCCGACATTGTCTTGAATAAGTTAAGTTTACCGCGAAATCTCGAACAGCTAAGAAAATAATGAGATACTCGTAGCATAGTTGTTGGAAGACGAAGGCGAAGACGAAGAAGAAGAGCATCGAGCATATACGCGGCGAAACTGGGCCACGACTGCAGCAGCGCGACGTGCAGCGGCAGTTAATTTTGTTTAGTCCAATTTCTAAGCGCACAAATTAACTTGTTTCAAGAGGCAAAGCCGCAATATTTAGCGCATGCTGGACACCTCATTCATCTTGCCTAACGGTGGTTGCAAAGAAAAATGCCACAGCCTGCTTATGGCCAGCCGCTCACTCACAATTTCGGCATGATAGTACAAGCTTCACAATGCGAAGTGCTTAGGACCACCCCCTCTCTGTCTAACCCAAATGTTTTATTTTAATTATGCGACTTTAGAATGCGCTGTGAAATACATTTTTCAATGGCCACCGAAAATGCTGCCAACTGGAATAATATATTACTCATGCGCTTGGTGCGCCAGCGTCGCGCCTTGGCCGCCTGACGGGGTTTCTGTGTGTTCGGGTGTTTGGTTAGGGCTTGGCTTTCATGCCGTCATGTTGCATTATGCGGTTGTACGTTTGACAAAATAACGGGATTACTTCCCTGAAACTGTGCGGCTGCCACTTCGGCTGCTTGCCGCTAAGACACTCATTTCGCAGTCCTTAAGTTGCCGACGCTGTGCGTCTAAGAGACAACAATGAGTATGAGAAGAAGCAAATTTGGGAATGTGAACATAAACATTGTAGTTGTTGCTTACATTGTATGCCGAAGTATTTAGTCGCAAAATAACAATCTCGTAAATATTTAGAAACTTTGCAAAAGGCGCATGCATGAGAGTGGGGTGCGTTGGTTGCATGGAATTCCGCGGTATTTTAAAATCTTAGTCGGGTTTACTGCTTTGCTTTGGTTTATTAGCTTTTGTTGCAAGTGCTTTACTCTTTTTTCCTTTGTTCGTTGTTTATTTGTGCTACTTCGGGTGCTTGGAAACGATGCAAAGAGAAATGACCGATTAATTCCGACACATTTAACAGTTCTTAGCTTATCTAGTATTTTACAACCCATTTAAGTGGTGATTAGCGTAAAGTGCCTGTGACAGTTGGCGCTTAGTCTTTGCGCAGCCAAAGCTTGATCTGTACACTCGCCTCCCCGCTACTTAATATTTACGTGTATAAGCAAATAAAAGGGTTCTCGCGGAATTGCCGAATATAATTGTGCACTTGAATGTCATATAAATATATAATGTCAAGCATTTCGGCAGAAGAATATTTGAATAGCTTGACTCATAGCAAGTATAATTGTTAATAATTATTTTTTAATGCGTTCAAACATCGTACTTAGTGGGGCGATGGAGAAGTAATTGCAATTTGCGGAAAAACAATTCGAAGAGAATAGCGCGAGAGTATAATAGGCGAACAAGAGCAATATATAAAATAAAAAAGCACAACATAGAACGTAAATTTCGGTTGCACTGAAGCTAGAATACTCCTGAATAATTTGATTTCGATTGTTCAGATGGTCCGATCTGGTAAAAATATTCAAAGATTATAGTAATGCTTTGCATACGAGTAGTATTTTTGTGAAGATATATTGGCATTTAAATATGTTTTTCCTACAAGATTTGGTTCAAATCGTTCAGTATATTCTATAGAGAAAAGAAACCGGACTCATGGGCAAACTTACCTCTGGTCCTTGCACCACTATAATGCACCGTCGCATACTGCATTGATTCTTCGGGCCTGATTTAGTTCCGTGTGACTTTTGGTTATTCAGTAAATTCAAAGGACCGCTCCAGGAAAACCGTTTAGAATCAATTGAAAACATTAAACGTGAATCGCTTTTAGTGAAGACTATTCTGGTAATTGCCTTTAACAACCGTTTCGATGATTGTAAGAAACGTTGGCATAAGTGTATTGTGGCCAGAGGGATTACTTTGAAGAGGGCGACATAAAGTTTGAAGAACAAATTAAGAATTTTAAACACCTTAGCTCGTCTTCAAACTCGGCTTAAGATCGGAAATCAAGAGCTGCTTTAGCTATAAGTAAATAATCGTTTCCGGACAATTCCCAGTGAATGACGTTCAGAGAACTTTTTTCACTTGCTTGAACTGTTTCTCAAGGCCCCATCTTCCATTTTTACCGGTTGCAGTTTTTGCTGTATATAAAATATATGCGTTTGCTAGGTTCACCAGCCCTTATAGTTAGAAATGTATTCGGATCTTTTGAAGAACTTTTTTATATTCTTATTATTTTAAAGCTCTGTATTAAGGCTGGTATATCCAATGCTAAAGACACCATAAATCAAGACTTTACTTTTGTATACAAGTTGAAATTGATTTGGCAATCAAAATCGTATTTTCCATGCCGTCACTCTCCTCCTCGGTTTTGTTAATAATTAATTGTTGTGAATATTGAGCCAGATGAAATTATTGGTTCTCTTACTGACATAAGATTGTAATATAAGTACATATATACACTTTTTATCGGTTTTCATAAGGAGCTATGCTCCTTTATTGATATTAGATCTAAAAATTACGATTAATTGTACTTAAAGCGAAGCCTACGTTGTCGCTGAAATGGGTAGGGTATTCGCTGACCTTGCGTTTCACACAGGTTTGTACTGCACGTGTCGCAGCCTCAGCGATTTGATTGGTGTTACAATACGTATGAATAATACTATTGAATAATCAAGGTAATCGCTCGATAAATGTGTCTTGGCGATAACAGTGCACATCTCGGAGGAGCTTTTTGATACCTTGATGCGATCTGATGTGAGATAGGCGCGAAATTCATAAGAAGTAGATGTCTTTGTCTAAAAATACGTTTTAAACTAAAGTTTTTGCTACGGTCCAATGTGTGAACAGTTTCTATAGACAAATACATCGTGACGGTGGGTGCTTAGTTATGAGGAATTTCACTGTATCAGTATCAATTCAGTATTTGCTTTCCTTTATTAAAAACGGACAAAATTAATGGAGAACTGCAAGTGAGCTTTTCAACAAACTTAATTTTTCGAGCTTTTTAGCGCACTAAAGTCATAAAATCTGGTCGCAAACGCATCCGCGGAAATCCCCTTAAACTTACCATTATGTGATAGGAAATATATTATCGAATATATTAATATCAAGACTTTTTCTCAATAATCTCCATACGAAAGCCTACCATTGACATACTGCTCATCTTATGACAGCTCGCCTGAAGTAAATTAGGCTCAATAAGTGCGCACGTCTTCCTCAGTTGCATGCGATTAATAGCCATAAAAGTATCCTTTTTACTAAGCAAAATGATAAAGTATTCGTGAAAATTTCCAGAAACGCAAAAAATGTTATCTCAAATCTTCAGCGTGGTCACAATAGAGCTGTAATAGTTTGGTGGGGAGCCTCCTGTAAAAGGGTAACAAAGGCGTCAAAGTGAAATTATCAGCAGGATGTTTTTGAAGACGTAATAAACCAGTTAAGAGAGTAGCTCTTCGATGGAGAGCATTGAAGTAAGATTCTGTTCCAGCAAACAAGGAAAATCATTCCCTAGTAGCTTCTTTCATGGCTGCAGATGATTGGTCATCTGGGAGCTCAGATTTGAATCCATTGACCATTTGTGAATTTTGAGATTTCCTTTACGAATTCCAGCATTGAGTGAAATCGCTTTGAAAAAGTGCAAACTATTTTTTATAATTTGATAAAAAACATGGCAGAATCAAAACTAACGTGTGGGCAGTATAAGGTCATTCAGTGACCATCTGCTGTTCAAAGTGGCAAGAGGAAGTTTCGCGCCATTTTTGCCAATTAATTTTTGTGTAAAACGACAGGCATTGCACATATTTTATAAAATGAAACGTAAGGTTAAGGAATCTTCTGAAAAGTATGATACATTGCTAGTGAAGAAGAAGACAGTATTGCTGAAGTTGATATAAGTAGTATTCCCGAGCTCTTTTCACCAACAATCAATAGCACTAAAGCCAGAACAGAAAATATAATTCGACGACACCCCGGTTATATTGTAACAGTTCAGTTCACCGAATACGAAATAAAAAAGAAACATTTGACCTGTGCAAGAGTTGAGGGCACTAAAAAATACAAACCAATTGATGAAATAGAATTTAATGAATTGGTTTGGATTCAAATGACATATTTATCCAATATTTACTTGCTAAAATGCAGTCTTTGAGATGAAGTTCATAGTCGACTAATATTTTGCATTGTAATGTCACTTACAAGGTTTTTGGAAGCCACTTGTGTGCTGAGATTCGTTAACAGAGATAATCGCAGAGCGAAAGTATACGATAAACTTGCTCCAAATCAGGATTTTTACGAGAAGAGGGTAGCTAACGTACCACTACTGTTTGTTCCCTAGGAAAACGTAACAGTCGATGAGCGTTTAATTTCTTTTAGAGGCAGATGCCCATTCTTAGCTTACATGCTAACCAAGATTAATAAATACGGGATAAAAGCATGGGTAGCCTATAAAACCAGGACAAACGGGTAGGTTTGGATCTAGTATGTTGGTATGAATGATGGAATATAACAAACAGATAACTTTTTTCCAACTCGAGATTTGGCATTACTTTAACTGAATAATAATATGACATTGATGGCCACTATGACAAATAATAAGACTATTACCACTACTAAACAGTCGTTTCTTCTTTGATGGTTATGTGTCATATATTGTTTAATACATTCCTATAAAGTACAGGGTGGCTGATGAATTTTGCTACATTAAGAAACGCAAATATATTTTTTTTCAGTGTATGGAATTCATTTTTCTTTTATTCCTGTAAAAGCTCATTCAATTTTATTAAATATAGCTTAATTAGTTTTAAAAATAATGGAATTTATATGCCCCTCCCTGCTCGTTGATGCATGTGCGGCATCTTACCAAAAAGTTGTTCATTACTGCTTGGAGAGTTGAGACAGGAATAGCCGCAATTGATTCTCGAATGGGTTGCCTTAGTTTATGCAAATTTGTTGGTTTTGCTTTGTAGATTTCCAGTTTGCAATAACCCCATAAGAAAAAGTCAGGTGCAGTAAGGTCAGCGACCTGGGTGGCCAACGGAAGGTGCAGTTTCTGGATATCAGCTTATTGGGAAATTTCGTCGTAATTCTGTCATAACAGGTTGGGCTATGTGAGGAGCTGCACCATCTTGCTGAAACAACACAGAGTTGAAAGAAATTCTCATTCAGTCCCTCAACATGCTCAAGTAACGGTTTCCATTCACCGTAGCGGTGTGACCGTTTTCGTCGAAGAAGTAGGGCCCGACCATGCAGCGTGATGAAACTGCCCACCAACCTGTCACACGAAGTGGATGCAATTCCGTCTCATGGAGTATCTGTGGGTTGGAAGCACTCCATATTCGACAATTTTGTTTGTTTATGTTGCCGTTTAAATCGAAATGGGCTTCGTCAGACATGAAAAGACAGTTCAACATGTTTCCATCCTCTTCCACAATTTGAAGCATCTTCTGGCAAAATTCCAAGTGAATCGGCAAGTCTGCAGCGTTCATTTTGTTGGCCATTTGTATTTTATATGGGAATAAGTCCAAATGCTTGTGCATAATTGACTGTAATGACTGTCTGCTTACACCCATTTGAGCAGATAACTCTTGTCGAAACACATGGATTGTTTTGTATGGCAGCAGCTACAGCAGCGATTGTTTCCTGCGTTCGAACTGAAGGGTTTCGATGGAAAGGTCTTCTGTGGACTATCCCATGCTCGGCAAAATTGTTTACAAGTCTCATTATGGTCCATCTGCTCGGAGGATTGCCGCCAAACGTGCGCCTATACTCTCTTTGAACCGGAACTACGGACTCCAGTGCGTGATAGCGGCGGACAATCCAAATTCTTGTTTCAGTGTCCCAGTTATCCATTTTTGTTCAATGTAAAAGTCAATCTGCAAAAAAAAAAAAAAAAAAATTAACCAGATTCATTAAATAGAAAAAAAGTTATTTAATTTTGTTTTGATAGCGGCTTTCATCAGCCACTACTTGTAAAAGGGTTAGTGAATTGAGCACTCTTTATCATAACAAAAATCTTATTGAAAACCATCCTACGAAGTTACCGGAAATAAACGATTTTTATAATTCTACAAAATCTGGAGTAGACACAACTAACCACTTAGTACAAACATATACGTGCAAGTGACAAACTAATCGTTGGCATTAGCTGTCTTCTCGAATATTGTGGATGTTTCGGCGCTAAATGCTGTTTATGGACAGAAATCCACTCTAATTGGAATTCGTCAAGAATATATAAGCGCAAGATTTTCTCGAAAGACTTGGCCTATACCATCTTCAGGGTAAAATAATTTGTAGAAAAGGTGTATCTAAAAAACAGTTGTCGGCTGGTATTGTCAGGAATGTCTAGGCAGAATCAGAATAGACAAGTATTTCGGCTGATGTTGCTCTAAAAAAAAGAAAAACTATTCAACGAGCCACCTGCGTATTCATTTATGTTCAAAAAATCAAAGAAATGTTAAGAACAAAATAAAATTATAATATATACAACTATTAAATCAAGAAAAATTAGAAAAAAACTAAAATCATAAGGTTTTTATAGGATACCCTTACAAAACTCCGACTAGGTCATTCCGCGACCTCAATATCACATATGCAAATTTTTATTAACATAACATAAGGGTTAAGGAGACAATACTTTTATACCCTGAACGTTTGTAACATTCAGAAAAAATAATAATAAATATATATATATAAAAAATATACTACAATATATGCATACATATATATATATATATATGAGTATATTTTTCAATGCCCTTACGGATACACGGACTAAGTTTCGACTGTCTGTATATACGCTAGGTAGTTCCTCAGTTTACAAGATATGGATTTGAAATTTTACTGACGTAATTTTCCCCCAAAAAAATTCTCATTTGTCGGAACAGCCGGTATCGGACTATTATAACATATATCCGAAATTGATAATGAGTGATTGGAGTCGAATATTGTATGGAAAACTTTTTTCAATTGACGAAGCTTGGCAAGGGTTGTTGCAACCACACTTCTCTGAAGAATTGCTTCAGATCGGATAACAATAGCTTTTGAGTAAGAAAGTGCTTCAGATATCCAAAAAAGTAATAAAAGTAATATTAGAACAAACACGTTAAAAGAGTTCAAAGAAATATTTTTAAACAACTGATCAAAATGACATAAAGATAGGCACCAGAATAAAGTTGATGGCAAAAGTAGAAAGGGAAGTAGATGATTTACAGTACCGCAAAACAATGAAATTTTGAATAGTAGGTTTGAAAAATAGTAATATATATTTGGACAATTTCCAGAAACCGTAAAAACCGTTAGCTAAAGTGCACCTCATCTCCATATATCAATAAATGGATTTGCATTTTTATTTCGCCACAGTTATGTGCTAATAAAATATCTCCGCGGGCGCATACCGGCATACAAGCGGAGAATTAAACAATTTTTAAACACATTCATTTTCGCACCAAAATCCAAATTTATGAATTTGTTTTAAGCGTATTTAAAAGTTATTTATGCTTTTGCTTCCCCAACTTTGTAGGTCACTACAAAAATAAAAAAAAGAATCTCATATAAATTCCTAGAACAAACTCAACGCAAGCTTCCCAGTGGTGCATATGGTACTTCTACAACAATGACCTCATAGTATGACGCCAGTTATAGTGAGCTAGTTTATTTGTGGCAGATGAAAGTATTACATACAAAAAATTAGCGACGGAAAGTATTACGCCCGGTGAAGGTTAGGTAAAGGCATTAACCAATTTTATTGATTTATCAGATGTTTATCATATTAATTGAAAGGAAACCAGTATTTCCGATATATCGGGACAATAAGCGGAGACTAGACGAAGATAAAGACCTATTTCTTTAAGTTATAAAAGATAGTCTCTATGGATATATCTTTGGTTTGCATAAAGATTTTCATAAATTTTGCGGTTCTTTATGGAAAGGCTATGTCTCGAATTTGGTTCTAATATGTAGGCTAAGCAGCTTATGCGATTCTATATCTCATCTAAAAGAATGTGTTTTCATTTCTGTGACTCAACTATGGAAAAGATCCTTGTATAAGCCTTATATATGAACTTGTATTTCGGAGGTGAAAGAGCAGTATTGACAATAATATGTATTGTGGTCTAAGTGATATAACTAGTTACTTTACTAGTGCTCCAGTGACCAGTCTGAACTTCTTACACTATCGTGAAGCATATAGTTAGTACTCAGCACTTACGAGCTCAAACACTCACACATACACGTAATGTTGGCACGCAAATACCAACTTAAGCATATTTACTTGTCCAGCATTTTGTGCTGAGAGTGGGGATAACTACAAACAAAAAGCACCAGAATAAACAATCCAATTAAATTTGATCCCACATAAAACCATAGGGATCTGCACTACAACAAAACCTAAATGTAAAGCCAAATAAAGAAGAGATATGGCAACAATTTTACACAACCAAATGTTGAAGTAGTCACCACAAGCCAATGGTATAGAAAAGAGCGCAGCATAATCCACAAACATGTTCCTCTCCGTTACATACGGCCGAGAAATTTATGAGACACCCTTGGACCAGCTGCCTGTACGCGCCAACACTGCTCGTAAGCAAAATGCCGCTTTGGGAGTTCTTACGTAGTGCGGGGAAAAGTCCGCATTTACACTTCAACGAACAAATGCTTTAGTCATTCCTTCACTAAAGTAAGTACATTCGTACCTTTTGTTGTTGCTTATTATTGTGTTGTGGTGTTATTGTAAATTGCAATCGGTTATTTTGCGTACGAAATTAAGATTCTAATTTTTGCCATTTTTTCACACACCGTCTCCCAAAAAAGTATTAGCACCACAGCGAGCGAGCGGGGCAGTGGGCGTGTGGGCTGCTAGTTGGCAATCCTCTGCCTTTCCACATTCGTAGGATGCGTATACTTTTCTAATCGTTTATTTTCGTTTTGTTTCGGGCTGCTTTTGTGCTTCTTTTAGTTGAGTATCTCATTTGAAGTAAATGAAAACAATTAAAATTATTTGCTCGACTTGAAAGCAAACGAGGCTGAAGTACATTTCTTTTTCCACTTTGTTTCGTTTGTAAGGATTTCGACCGACTTACTCTTTTCCTCGAAATTAATTGAGTATATATTTTCACGTGGTGCCGGCGACAGAAGTCAGAGGATTTTAGTATAATAGATGTAATTTAGAGGGTGGAAAATGTAACGGATTAAAAGTAAGCTTAATGGACGAACGAAATTTGGAAAAATCCGGATTTTCTGACAAAAGATTTCTATATGGCAGCTCCGAAATCAAAAATTAAATATGTGTCATCTGAAACAGAAACGGCCTACGAGAATGTTGAGAGTGCTCTACGCGAAATCACGATGGAGAACCATCAGTCAATGAGGTAAGTACTTATCACACCGCTTGCGTAAATGAATTTGTAATGCTGTTTATACTGTCGCAACAAAGTTGCTAAAGAGAGTATTATAGTTTTGTTCACATAACGGTTGTTTGTAAGTCCTAAAACTAAAAGAGTCAGATATAGGGTTATATATACCAAAGTGATCAGGGTGACGAGTAGAGTTGAAATCCGGATGTCTGTCTGTCCGTCCGTCCGTCCGTCAGTCCGTCTGTCCGTCCGTCCGTGCAAGCTGTAACTTGAGTAAAAATTGAGATATCATGATGAAACTTGGTACACGTATTTCTTCGCTCCATAAGAAGGTTAGGTTCGAAGATGGACAAAATCGGCCAACTGCCACGCCCACAAAATATCGGAAACAGAAAACTTATAAAGTGTCATAAGTAAGCCCTAAATAAAGATATTAATATGAAATTTGGCACAAAGGATCGCATTTTCTTGGAAAAGTGGGCGTGGCCCCGCCCCACTAAGTTTGTTGTACATATCTCGGAAACTACTATAGCTATGTCAACCAAACTGTATGGGCGTCATTTCTTTTAGGCATTTCCATATACAGTTCAAAAATGGAAGAAATCGAATAATAACCACGCCCACCTCTCATACAAAGGTTATGTTGAAAATCACTAAAAGTGCGTTAACCGACTAACAAAAAACGTCATAAACACTAAATTCTACGGAAGAAATATCAGAGAGAAGCTACACCCAGGCTTTTTCTAAAAATTTAAAATGGAGGTGGCGTGGCCCACTTATGGACCAAAAACCATAAGGAAGTACTCGACCGTTTTCAATGAAATTCGGTACATAATAGTTTCTTAACACCCTAATGAATAAATCGGTTCACACCCACGCCTTCTTCCAATATAACGCTATTTTGAATTCCATCTGATGCCTTCTCTGTATAATATATACATTAGGAACCAATGATGATAGCGGAATAAAACTTTACACAAATTCGGTATTTGATGCGAGAGTATAAAATGTTCGGTGACACCCGAACTTAGCCCTTCCTTACTTGTTTTATTTTAATATTAAAAAGAACTAACTTTTATTTTGTACCGAAAGATATGCAAATCGCCATTGAACGCTTTCCTATTCACTCTTATCACTTGAGTAGTTATTATTCACCACCTAAATAAATGAAAATATTATGCACATTTTTATAGCAGCCATTAACAGTTTTGGTTAAATATCTGACGTTTATTGTCTTGCTCTTAATGCCCAACTACTAGTAAAATGCTGCTGTTTCTATGCAAATTTATGTGAGAGAACATTTCGGTGGTGGTAAATGCGAGAAAGATATAAGAATTGACAGACGCAAAACGGAGCTTTACTTTCAGATTAAGACAATAATAATTTAGTAAGATTTGTCACACAAATGTTTATTAGTCTTTGATGACTCACGTAAAATAAAATGCAAATTTATGAGTTTTAATCTGAAATTATGAGAAGGTTGTAGAAATAAGTGTTTCATGAGTTGAAAATTTAAGTCCGACCTTCAAATGTCCAAACAAATAGGCATAAGATGAGTTCATAGTGCCTACGGGACTAAATTTGGAAGGAAAAGGAAAGGCTAAAATCGAGTGAAAGTGCATATTTCATATTCTTGCAACTTTATATAATAAAAGCCGGGGAAATACCTTCAGTAGTTGGTAAAACTATTAAAAATATTGCGAAATAATAAAAATAATAATTGTTCGATAAAATCATGCATGGATTACAAAAAAATGTGGTATTTTATTGACAGATCAAATGAAAAGTTCTCGACACACACTGATAGCGCTTCTTGAATTTGATCCATATGATCTTTAGAAGGTGCATTATAACTTTGAATTTTCAGGTCATTATTTTGTTAATTATATCATTTTGAGTGAAGAACTTTCGTTATTGTGAGAAGTAGGGCAAAAAGGAATCGCGTGTTGCTAAAATATTGATTTTTGAAGGAAAATACACAGTTCAAGCATAGACATGGTTTGATAACGAGTTTTCCGACACCGCCCAAGAAAATCTACAATTAAGGATATTAATGAATCGGAGCAGTGTTTAGAGATGCTCAAACGTAATAAACACGACTTTTTGCGTCGACTTGCGACAATGAGTGAAAAAATAATTTCACTACTTTTTTACCAGAGGACTGACATATGGGTCCACCGGACTTTGGTTGAGGCTTTCCACCGCTGCTGTCATATTGTGATGCTTTTGGTTCTCTCCTCTTTTTTTACGTCTACAGATGGCGCGAATTCGTTTTCTCGGATGTTAATGGACAGCAAACTAGCTAGAACTTCAGCAGCGACGCTTCATATCTTAATGAAAGCACTTGTTACTCGTGTAGCAGTGATCATTCTTCTTTTACCACTTACTGCATATTTCGAGGTATCTTAGTGGACATTTTTGATAAAGACATATTGTCTCTTTGTTCCGCCGCCCTTTTGGATCGCTAAATACAAGCGGTTTCTGACTGTGCTTTCTTACACTACCAATCGTGGTCGACAATGGTCGTTAAGATAAAGGTTCTTTAAGTGAATTTTTTCGTTTTGGAAGTAGAACCAAACTCTGCACCTTTCACGAGTCGGAGAATACCTCTTCTATTATACACGCGTTGTATATTTTGATGAACTAGCTGGGTCTTAGAGTCGTTGCTTCTTTTTTTAGTGTTCTATTTGGCATGCCATCAATTCCACACGCCTTGCTGTTTTTTTGTTTTTTTCGCAATTGCGAATATTTATTCTTCCATAACTCATTGGGGTGACTCTGTAGTTTCGTTTCGCATAGCGTGGAAAATGGGGTAATATGTCGAAAATAATGCCTCGACGACTATCCTCATAAATGATGCGGCGACTTAGTTTGAACTTCGGCGTACATAATTTGTAAGCAGTACCCCAGTGGTTTATGTTTGCTTCTTCCCAAAGTTTTTCAAAGAAAGAGATTTTGCTACGGCCAGTGGCTGTTTTCAAGTGTTTACTTTTGGCTATTAAAATTTTCTTTGAGGCGACCTTAAGGTATCTCGCTATCGCACAGTTGCATCGTATGCTGCAACTAGTTCTTTCTGCATCGCGGATTCTAAGTGGAAGACGTTTTTGCCTGGTGGCTTTGTTGCATTTCAGACGCTTTCAGAAACGTTCCTAACGAACTCTTTTTGCCTCCAACTTCGTTTTTGAGAGATGTTCCGCTGAGGGTTTCCGTTCTCGAGATAACTAAATTTCAGCAATAATGACCATGTGATTAAAAATTAGTGTACATCTCCAATACCTCCCACTTAATGTGCCTGCTAAGTGTGTCGTAAGCAAACATTAGGTCTATTATGGAACCTTTATTTTTCTTCTGATAGGTATTTTGCGTGCCACTATTTATTATGGTAAGGTTCGTTTGGCTCAAGTATTCTAGAATAAGATACACGACTTTTACTACCCTAAGCATTACATAATATTATGCCTTAAAATCTCCCGCTTTTATTATCTGTAATTTACTTCTATTTTTTAAGGACAGCTCCAAGAGGAATTTTTCGAATTCATTACAAGATCTATTCCATGTACATTCTCTCATGTAAAACCGTTTGGAGCTTCTCTGAACATGATATGAAAGATCGTCTTTTGAAGGACCATATTGCTGTCTTTCCACACGGGGCATTTTTACACACTTTTGCCACGTACTCTGAAGATCCCCAACGTGTACAGAGGAAAAACTTGTCAATCAGATTAACATATTTGTGTGTCATATGACCCAGTTGGAAGCACCTAAAACAACGGGTAATAGGTTAATATTCTTGGACTCGACATATAGACCACCCGGTCCTTAATTCTGCATAATTTATGTATGCGCCGCAGCACCCGCCGGGGGAAACAGAATAAGAGGAAGACCTCCACTCCGTAGGAGAACCAGATGGTGAAGGAACTGGCTTCGCTTGTAATATTAAATTGACGCCACGTAGCGAAAAGAAGAAACGACTGGCGCGCTGTTGTTAACTCGGTTATAATCGCGCAAGAGGTGTCAGTACATCAGTAAAGAAGAAGGAGAATTTATGTACGCTCTTTGCATACTCGGCACGCAGGCATATAATGTCAATTTTGGTGCGCTTCGGAGTATTCGAATATTTTTAACATTATCATTCCCAAGATTCTGAATCCCTCACACCGTCACAAATTTCTTCGGAGGTGGTTATCTCGGCCAGGTCCTTGCAGAAAATAATAGCCTTATATGTTTTTATACTCTCGCAACAAAGTTGCTAAAGAGAGTATTATAGTTTTCTTCACATAACGGTTGTCCTAAAACTAAAAAAGTCAGATATAGGGTTATATATACCAAAGTGATCAGGGTGACGAGTAGAGTTGAAATCCGGATGTCTGTCTGTCCGTCCGTCCGTCT